>NW_020664481.1:19692503-19692941 GCF_002925995.2 Terrapene triunguis
CCTTCCCCTTTGATCCCATAGGGGGCCGCTCTCTCCTCCCCCTTCATGGTTCATACCATGGCGAAGGCGGCGGCCCCTCTTCCCGCGCGGGGCGGGGCGGGGCGGGGGCTGGACTGAGGTTCCAGTAACGGGCCCTGTCGCGGGGCTGCGCGCGCCCTCCATTGTCCGATCTCTGCGCGTGCCTTGTCCTAGGCGCGCGCTCGCGCGCGCTGTGGATGTTTAGCTGCGTTGCCCGGCAACAAGGCGGGGATGGCGCTGCAGCTGGAGCTGAGCGAGGCCTGGATCCGGGAGCAGGCGGCGCTGCGGGGACTTGGCCCAGGTACCGCCCCCGGCAGGCCTGGGGATGCGGGAAGTGCTGACGGGGCAGCACCAGGGTACTGGGGGGAGAATGGGGCCCCCAGGTATTTGGGGCAGGGGCTTGAGGTTGGGGGTGGGGAG
>NW_020664481.1:19692951-19704892 GCF_002925995.2 Terrapene triunguis
CTCATTCAACAGGGCATGTGCGCTAGTAGCCATCTGTACAGGTGCATGCTGCAGCCATGCACATAAGATAAGGGTGGCAAGTTTCCCATACTCCATAAGGCAACATCTGTGTTTGCTTAGCCCCAGCATCACTGGTTTTTATGATGCATCGAGGTATGACAAATTAAATATTTTAGTAATAATAATAAAAGATGTCCTTTTGATATGAAACCATATGCCAGTCCATTGTAATAGTGGGAGGTCAGCATCAGGTTATATAGAAGTGTACAATGCTGGTTCTGATACATTACCTGGCAGTTGTTAGTACCTCCATACTTCCATAAAAAAATTGAAGTTCATGGCAATAGCTGAAATAGTAATGGACAGGGGGACCCTCACAAAGGTCTCATTTGTGTAAGATCCACAAGCCCTGGTGAAGCGATACATTCCTATAGACAAAGTGCTGCAAGCACATAGTGGAGAACAAACAGTACCTGCATAGTATTAGCAGCATTTTCTAGTTCATCGTGCAGTAGTGTGCACAGATACAAAACAGTAGTATGATTCAGAGGGATCTTTGAAGTGGAAAAATCTGACAGTCAGTACTATGATGCATAGTCTGTTCAATCTCTCTGGTGGTCTAGGCACACTCATTTGCATGCTGCAAATACTATCAGCACTGAGTATGACAACTCATGAACAATAAACAGCAGGAAGGCACACACACACACACACACACCCCAATGGCTAGATTCACAAGAGGACTTAGGTGGCTAACTCCCTCTTACGGTGCCTAAGACCAACACTTAGGCCCACTCCCATCACAAAAAAACATTGCTCAACTGCCAGCTGAAGTTCCTAGGTGCCTAAGCTTCTGCCACTGGGCACGAGCAGAGCCACCTACGTCCTGACACTTGGCAACTAAGTGCTGGCAGGATTCTCAAGCTAGGCTTTTCCCCATCTATCTCCCCTGCAGGGCCCAATGCAGTAGGCACGTCCTGAGTCCACCAGATTGAGCCTTACATAAAGACAGTCATTGTGGGCGTGTGTGTAGCCCTGGCCTAGTAATTAGGGCACTCTTATAGATCCAGATTTGAATCCCTATTCTGGCTGATTTGAAGCCCTTACATTTTCTCTCATCTTTCTTCTCTCACTTCCCTCCTGTGCCCTCTCGTATTATACACCCATCCATGCACCCACTACTACACACCTGCTCACACATAGAAGTGGTGAAATTTCACCATACACATCACAAAGGACTAATCCCACTAGACAAATGCCTGTGTGAAAGGTGAGAACATCCTGTTGTCCCATGTCATTACCCAGGTGAGAGGCCAACACCTTCCAGTCCCCAACCTGCTGTGTGAAGCAAGCATGAATAGTCTTTTTCTGTTCATCCCTCTCATTCAGAAGCTTCCTGGTTGCTGCAAGGGTTGGTTTGTGTCCCCTTATCCCTCCCTCAGCCTTCCTGCTGTTGCATGGGGGTTTCTTACTTTATCCTTCCCTAGTCTGTTTATCTTCTGTTTTCTTCTCCAGCACACAGCTCCATCCCCTCATTCTGCCAAGCAGCAGCAAAGTGGAATTGATTAGACTTTTGTCAGTTTCATGGTTGGCCACAAGATACTGAATAGCAGTAGTGAAAACTGAGCAGAACCAGGTTAGTTTTCACTCAGCTGCTGCATGGAATGGCTCTGAACAGCAGCAAACTCAGTGGTTTGAGCATTGGCCTGCTAAATCCAGGATTGTGAGTTCAATCCTTGAGGGGGCCATTTAGGGATCTGGGGCAAAAATCTGTCTGGGGCTTGGTCCTGCATTGAGCAGGGGGTTGGACTAGATGACCTCTTGAGGTCCCTTCCAACCCTGAGATTCTATTTCTATGAAAAGGCACTGGCACTATCTGCAAATTCACACAGACAGCACTGCATCTGTTACACTCTGGTTCTGACTGAGGAGTTTTGTCTGTAGCCATAAGGGCTGGCAGCTGTAGTTTATGGCAGTTGCCAGGAAAACATGCCTACTAGCAACACTGTCAAGAGGAGTTGTCAAGCCCTGCTCTGAATAGAAATTAATTCTTGGCTGAATGTTCCCAAGGCTGGCTACACAGTCAATGTGTGGTTATGGTAGTTTGGCTGTAGTGAGATCAATTGAGTGTACGCAGTCAACAGGTTAATAAAAAAAAAAGCTGGAATGGCAAGGATTCAATTTCTTTCATTGCTGTAGCTGCATAATGTTAGCCATATCAAAGGAGAGAGAACTACAGACTACTTCCTGACATCCAGAGATGCTGAGAAAGGATGCACATTAAGCCAGGTATAGTTAGGGTGACCAGATAGCAACTGTGAAAAAACGGGACGGGAAGTGGGGGGTAATAGGCACCAACTGTGAAAAAACGGGACGGGAGGTAGGGGCTAATAGGCACCTATATAAGAAAAAGTCCCAAAAAGGGGGACTGTCCCTTTAAAAACGGGACATCTGGTCACCCTAGGTATAGTACATGATCAGGTCATACAGGAAGGGAGCGATCATAACAATTTACAGTTATCACCTGCTGTCAGGAGACCAAATCTTCTAAGGTTCAGTGCAAACAAACTCCAGGCTGAGACTGAGCTGCTGTGGAAGTAATTCATAGTCTTTAATATACAGCAAAATCCTTTTGCAGCAAATCCCTTAAACGTTGCTTTCTTCCAACTGAGTTCTTGCAAAGCGTATCCACGCGTGGTCTCTGTAATGGGGTTGGCACCCACGTCTCATGAGTGCCCCCTTTCTTTGGCCGATGTACCTGCAATCACAGTTCTTTTCAGGGGCGGCACCCACATCGCGCGGGCGGCCCCCTTTGGTTGGTTGGGTGTGATCCTGCGTTTGGTTTTAGTTTTTTTCAACAGCGTGGCACTTGCCTCTCGTGAGCACCCCACAGCCAATGGTTCTCTCGGCAAGTCTTCGGCAACTCAGCCCTTCAGCCAAGCTGCATACACTGCCCCCACTTCCAGCGTCTAGAGTCCCGGGTTCTTATCCTGGCCCTGGTATGGGGCCGTAGCTCTTAGGGTTCTTTCCAGAGGCACTGCCTTCTTCAACCACCCAGCCGAGGCCCATCTTGGTACCCTCAGCTGGTGTCCTTTTCAGCAGCCCTCCCTGGGCTCAGTCTGCAACCAGATTAGCAGGACTCATCTCGGTATCCTCGCCTGGTCTGGCCAGGTCCTGGGCTCATCCCCCGGGCTCAGCCTGCCCACCCTGACCTTTCTGTGGTCCTGCTGCTATTCTATCCAGACAGCCAGGCACCCAAGTCTTTGGCAGCCTTCCCTGGGTGGTTCTGTCTGGTGAGCTCTCTGCAGTGAGCTGTCCATGGTCCTGCTCCTGTTTGTCTAGCCAGCCAAGCCCCTAGTCCTCCCTCATCAAGCTCCACAGGGCAACTGAAGACTCTGCTCTGTTGCTTGCCTTTTATCTGGCCCCTCACTGGTCACTCCAGCAGCCCCTCTGGTTGGCTGCTCCTCTGCAGCCACTCTAGGCTGCCTGGAGGACTTCTCGCTGCTCTATTTTGGGGCAGGGAGACACAGGGCCACGAGGCCTCCAGCAGGGGGCCTCTGGACTAGTCCACCCTGCCACAGTCTTCATGTTATGACTCGAATGACAGTAGTAGCTCAAGACTGACCAAGGTGTGTCCAGATGCTGATAGACAACTGGAAGAGAAACTTGGTGAGAAGCCAGCAGGGCCTGGCAGACTTGGAGTAAACACTCTACCCAGGGGTCAAGTCGTGCCAGAATGCTTTGGAACACCATTCTGGCACTTTTTGAGGAAGTACCAGAAGTGTGTTATGGCACTTTTTTTTTTAAATAAGGACTCACCTACTTACTTTACCAGTGCAGAGTATTTCCCCTAGTGTAGATAATGTTGGATCATGGTAACAGACACCAGCAGAATAGAGCGCTATATAAGCCAAAATTGCCCATTTCCCCTCCAGGCTAGTTCCTCTGTGAAGCTCTAAAGGGTATGACACCTGCAACATAAGTCAGTTTTCTATGGTGGGTCCGGACACTACAGTCCTGAAATAAGGGTTATTTTAAAGGAAGTACTACTGTGATTTCCCCCCTCTTCTAGGGCAGTTGGGGCATTCACCACAGAATTCTAGCGGGGTCAGATTTTCTCTCCAAAAAAGGGCACTTCAGCTCACTGTTCCTGAACAAGAGAGACCTCTAAAAATGAAAAGGTCAGGCTCTTGCACATACAAGCAGCTGATGAAACTGGAGTTACTGAACAGTCTAAAATACAAGTTACATTCAGTTTTTAGAAAAACTAGGAGAGACCTTAGGACCTTTACAAGTTCTTTCCTTTCAGAACAGGTGGAGTCCCTCTCACTGCAGGGAACATATGAAGGGAAAATCCACTCCCTTGGAGATGCCTTCAAAAATTTTAAAAGCTTGCAATCATTAGATCTATCCAGAAATATGATTGTCAGTCTAGAGGTAAGTTCCCCATTCTCTGTTGAACTCTCTACAACCTCAAGAGACTTTGTAAGAGGTTTGGTGTTATAAAGGATTAACAATTAATTTTTTTTAAAATCTAGTCAATCTGATAGCCTGATTAAAACAAACTGGTTTCCTTTCACCTCAGGCAGGGAAAACTTTTCATGATTACCCTTTTGGTAACCCGTCAGTCCCATTCCTCCAGGCAAAGAGTTCTGTTTCCATCTTTGAGGTGGGGAAATTAATTTGGGCCCTGTAAAAGCAATTCAAGTTCTCCCTCATGACAAAGCAAGGGGAAAAAAACAATGAACCAAAAACACCCAAAGGGATTCGCTCCTGACTACATAGTATCAACCAAAAAACCCCCAAAAGTTGTACCTCCCTTGTCAGCAGAGTAGACAAGCACTCATAAAGATGTCCAGCTCCTCAGGTTCAGACTAAGCATTCTACAATTTTTCTGAGCTCCTTTTCCTCTGGGTTGACTTTCTCTGCAGTCAAACTTCTCTTAGCAAGTATGGCTGGCTTGCCACCTCCCAAGCACCCCATTGGGGTGCTACAGCTCCCTGCCTCCATTTCCACTTACTACAGCTGGGTCACTCTCAGAGTTCAATCACCTTTCCAGGTAACAAAAGTCTCCCCAAAAAAGTTCAGCAGAAATGAATATTTCTCCAAAATATTCAGACAAATGGGTGTTTGGTAAACCACATGTGCTGTGAAAGGCAATTGGGAGAAAGTGAACCCATTCAGAACTGATTGGCTAAATGATGTTTGCTTATCAGAGGTTATCCTGTATTGCTTTCCATCTCTATTTGGATCACAGGATAATAGTCCTTTTAGAAAGCAACAGAGGGTCCTGTGGCACCTTTAAGACTAACAGAAGTATTGGGAGCATAAGCTTTTGTGGGTAAGAACCTCACTTCTTCAGATGCAAGTAATGCAAGTCCTTTTAGAGTGCCTTTTATCTGAATATCTCCCAGTGCTTTACCGAGCTATACATAAGTATAAGTATCACCAGTTTACAGATAGGGAAATCGATGTGCAAAGAATGTAAAAGACTTGACCAGTGTGCCACAGTAAGTCTGAGTAAGTCTCCCTGTTTGGTGCTCTAAAGACTATACCATGCTGCTACTCTTTTAAATATATAACTTTGTTTTTCTCCTTACAGGGTATTGAATATTTATATTTGTTACAAAATCTGAATTTATATTACAATCATATCTCATCCTTGCTGGAAGTGTCACGCCTCCAAACATTACCAGTCCTCTCAGAGCTGGATCTGCGCCTCAACCCCGTTACCAGAAAAGAATCAGATTATAGACTGTTCACTGTCTACACGCTACAAGCCCTGGAAAAACTGGGTGAGAGAGATTACTGTTGAATGCTGAAGAAAAGGTATTCAATAGCCGCAATCTGTTATTACTGGATCAGTGACATAAACTGTTGTGGCAGTTCATACGCACCCTGGGCAGGAGCCTTTCTCCCATGTCGTTTGTCAGCTCCTCAGGCACCTCCCTTCTTGCTGAGTTTATAATCATGCAAATTGTGGTTCTTCCAAGTTCTGCAGGTAAAGCTGGCAAAACCGGTAATCTCTACAGTTCCCATAGTTGTGGTTCAGAGAACTTACAAGCTCTTCAAGTTTAACAGCTCAGTATTTTTCCTTCCTTTTCTTAGACAATCAAAACAAACAATTGTATAAATGTAACTTTACCAATTTACAACTACAAATTGAAATCCTCAGCATAGCAAATGAAAAACATAAGGCTCTCCTAGTAATGCTGATTCAGCCACAAAGTTGTTTATTCCTGTGTTGCTTCTCAAAGGCTCAGCCCTAGTCTACAATCTTTTCTGCTGTGTGTAAGGACTGTTTCTACAGTCTGGGCAGAGCTGCTCTCCAGTTTAAATTTTTATAATTCTGTGTTTTTCCGACTGTTTGAAGGTACTTGATTAGACCCCAGCATCACTTTATGCTCGCCCTAGAATTAAGTCTTCATCCTGAATTTATCACGTGGCAGTCTGTTGCTATGGAAATAACTGAAGATAAAAGCAGGTTTATGACTTCACTATAGAATCCATGTGAAAGAGCTGAAGTCAAAGCAGTATGTCTGACTTCGGAGGCTGTTGCCATGGCAGTAGACTGTAAAGTGAAGTATGCCCTATGTTGGCTAGCCTTTCTCCGTTTGGATACTCAATTCAGTGCACAGCGACTATGAGTCAGGGAGGAGTGTGGCTAATAATTCTGCCCCTATCTTGGCATGTATGAGGCACTCCAACCCCAAAATGGACTACGGTAAGTATGTATACTTGGGCTAAAATTTTAAAGAGCCTTGAGTAACTTAGGCCATGTCTACATGACAAAACTTAAGTCGACCTAACTTAAGTCAGCATACAGACACCACAGTTATTAAATCACTAGTGTGCACACACGCTTGCCTCCTTGTAATAGTGGTGTGGGTCCTCACCAGGAGTGCTTGTTATCAATTGTATTGTCAGCGTGGGGCATTGTGGGATGGCTGCTGAAAGACAGTAACAGTTGTAAGTACTGCAGCCTCTACACTGACACTGCGGCCACCGTGACTCTACGCCGCTCGGGGTGGTGGTGTTACTACATCAGCATAGAGGGGCACTTATGTCGGCGAGAGCCAAATTTAAGTGAAGACCCTTCCACAGCTAGGGCGACGCAAGGCAGCTTATGTCAACCTAACCCTGTAGCGAAGACCAGGCCTCAGTCCCTTTTCAAAAGCGATTCCAGCACAAGAAAGCCTAGACCTTATTCGAAGTCAGTGGAAGTTAAGCTCCTGATTCAGAGGCAGACTTGAACAGTTTACTATTGGTATGTAGATCCTAGCTTAAAATCTCGGTTGGAGCCATAGTAATGAACAGCACCACTCTGCTCCCTTGAATTCCTCCCCACCTTGACTTAGATCTTTTTAGGCCTGGCTTTGGAATCATCAGGTGGTTTGCTGTGGACAGAGATTTCAATGTTGTAATGAGGCAGGGATCCATTGCCACACCCAGAGTCTCTTTTAGATGGTTTTATTGCCCCAAACTTAAGCAAACCAAACAAACACAGTTCTGCAGTTCACGCTGGGCTATAACTCCCAGGGGTTGTTTCCTCTTTACCTCTCAGGCACTCATTCTGCCTCCTCTCCCAGGGGACTCTGGAAACCTTGCTTCCTCATTCTGACTCATCAGGTCTTTCTTACTTCCCCAGGTCAGGGGCCCTCCTTTAAAGCCTAATCCGGGGCCAGGTCTGCACTAGAAATTAGGTTGCTATAAGGTATTCCAACCTAACCCCTGGTGTAGACAGTGCTATGTGGATGGGAGAGCTTCTGGGGGAGGTAGAGTATCTATGCCCATGGAAGAAGCCCTCTTGTCGGCGTATGTAGCATCTTCACTGAAGCGCTAGAGCGGCACAGCTGCCCTTGTGCAGTGTTTTAAGGGTAGACCAGCCCTGAGTCAGCTGGTGCAGCACAGGTACACTGGCCCTGCTCCCTCTTAAAGGGTCAGTCACCCTGTAACAAATGTCTACACTGATTTTATTATATTCATCTGGGGTCTCACAGCCTCTGTAACAACCATCAAATTGGCTCAGGTAGTTCTGTAGCATATTGGGGGATTTGGGACACATTGTGTTGGGTCCTACAAACACAAACTGTTCCTGCCCAGGAGGGCTTAGTATTTAAAAGACCTAAACAAATGAAGGGGTGGGGATGGGGCTATAACATATAAACCAATGAATACTCAATTTTGTGTTAGTTACATGTTTTTTTGTTGAGTTATTTATTTTAAGTTGGGTGAGGTAGGATGACAGTGAATGGCAAGAAAAGAGGAGTTAATAAGAGTAAGGGAATAAGAACAGGGAGAAAGAGGGACATCTCAGCTCATCATGTGCCTAGCCAAGTGACGAAAATGTGCTCTACTTCTGGCTGTCCTTGAAAAATACCTGAAGATTTCAACTGGTGCAGAATACTGTGTAACTCACTTCTTAAGGAGGGTGACCTGCTATGAGCATGTAACACCAGTGCTCTGTACTGGGATATCGGATTATTCTTTGAGTGCAATTCAAGGTGTTAGTTATGGTCTTTAAAGCCCTGAATGGGACTCTCCCATCTGGGAGATCTCTCTCTAATATATTCTATTGCAGGAGTTACAATCTTCTTGGTTCCTTGGGTTAGACTGTCTATGGTGGGCAGGGGGATGTTCTCCGTGGAGAGCCACGCCTCTGGGCCTTTTCCCTCCAGTGTTCAGCTGGAGCCAGAGTCTGGAAAGCTTCATGACATAGACTAAAAGACTTATTGAATTGGGAAGCCATTTGAAAATCTTTGGCTTAACGTAACAGGGATTGGAGTTTTGCTAAGGAACAGGGGTTCCATTGATGGGCCTTTCAGCAGCTTGAGAGACTTGCATTTTGTCGTCTTCAGACCTGCTGATTGTTTAGGTTGAATTGGTGCCTGCTCATGTGTGCTGATATAAATTTCTGAATGAATGAAGGGACAATGAGGTGATAATTTCAGGATTATGGGCAAAATGTTCCTGGGTACTTATGAGCGATAGAAGCACCCAAAGTGCACAGCACACGCTGTGTTACTTACCCACACCCCCAGTCTAGAACACTGCTGAGAGTCCCAGCAGCTAATGTATCTTTTAGTCAGAGATCTCCCTGTTTCAGCCTAGAACTCTGACTCAGGGTTTACCTGCCGGGGAAAGGTGAGATCTCACTGTTTACTAGTCACAGGATGACAGCACACCCAGTGACAGGAAGGGGAGCAGACTGTACCTTCTTTCAGTCTTGAGTTGATAGAACCTTCACTCCAAAAGGCTGGAGGCTGCTAGGCCCCACTGCTTGTGCTCTAACTCTTCCAGTAGCCTCCCCTTCCAATGTTCTGCCCTTAACCCCACAAACATCCCTCTAGCCACAGGTTTTTGTCCCGGTGCCAAAACCACCACCGTCAGCTAACTGCAGTGCAAATAACCTTGGGATATGGCCCCCGACCGACGTCTAAGGGCTTGACTACACGGTGGGGTGATGCGCTCTATGGGGTTGTGATTTCTAAAGCACACTAATGTGTTGTGCATCAATTGATCTGTGTAGACAATGCAGGTGCACACTAAAAGTTCCATAATGCATCTTAACGTAATACTATTTCAGACAGCCCTACGTTAAAGCCCACCAGCAGGGTCTGTGCAGCCCAATTAATGCGCTACATGTTAGTGCGCTTTAGAAATCACACCTCCGTAGAGCGCATTACCGCACCACATAGACAAATCCTTAGTGCCAGACATGAGTGAGTGAAGCTCCAGCTCTGTGGACACAGCAACTTGAGTGTTACTTTGCAGTGTGGCTCCTTTAACTCGAGCTAGGCTAGCTTGGCAGAGCTATCTGAAGTGTAGCTAGCACACGTTAGCGTCATGTCTGAAACTTACAGCCTGAAAAGTGAAAGTTTAAGAAAGTCATAAGTAATTGAAAGGGGGCGGGAGGGTAGAGTGGAGTTGTTTATGTCATCTTAATTTAAACAGTTGCTACCACTTCCACAAACAAAAAAATTCAGTGCATTCATCTTATGTTTCTTGGTGACACTAAATACACAAATTTGGGCAATGAGTGATAAAGCAATTTATCAGAATCTTAGAAATTAATTCCCTGCTGATTTTGAATTAACTTGCTAATAAATTGATACACTGAGTATTCATATGGAAATATTTTTGTAATACTATTAGCAGCGGCACTGTGAGACTATCCCATACATTCCAAATGGGGTTATATAGAGCTTTAGTCTTTGGTTAGGTTAATCTGTTATCCATTTTCTAATAATTAATGGAATTTCACCTGGTGTGGGAAAGGCTTTAATTGTTAATATTTTACTTTCCCGAGTTGTGGTTATGCTGTATACAGGCTGTTGCTGTGACAATTTCTAGAGTCTGTTTTTGCTTACACTTGTGATAACAGTCGTCAGGGCTATACTGTAACGGTAGTGTGCTTATATGCAAAAAGAAATCTACAAATGTTCAAATAATCTTTCCTCTTTTTAGATGACAGAATAGTTAGGGAGAGTGAAAGAAAAGCTGCCCTACTGCATTTTGGCCTCAAGAGAAAAGAGGAGAGTTTATTTTCTGAAAAAGAAAGCGTAAGGTAAGCATGTTTCTTTTGTATTTAATTGATAGGACGCTACATAGTGACTTGATGTTCCTTTGCCATGTAGACAAAGTCCCTGGAAATAAATATAACAAACCCTCCGCCCTCAGGAATCTATGGGTATGTCTACACAGGGATAAAAAACCCACGGCTGGCTTGACTGGTCAGCAGACTCAGGCTAATGGGGCTTGGGCTTTAGGGCTGAAGAATTGCTGGGCAGACATTTGGGCTCAGGCTGCGAGGGTGGAGAATCCCAGAGCTTGGGCTCCCCCGAGCCCGAATGTCTACCCAGCAATTTTTAGCCCCATGAGCCCTAGTCAGCTGACCCAGGCCAGCCACAGCTATGCTGCGGGGCTTTTATCCCTGTGTAGACATACCCATGAATCTCTGGGCCAAATTCAGCTTTGGGTTAGCAGATGCCACTCCACTGATTTCAGTTTGGTCCTGATGGTAAATAGTTACTATCTCTTGGAATTATCTCCTGTAGAAATCATGGGCTGTAAACAATGATTAGTACTTTACTGTTCTGCCTAAAATCTGTACAACTGATTATCAAAAAAGTGACTAAGCGCTACAACAGAAGGGAATATTATGGAACACACCTTAGCTATATCATTAAGAAATCTGTCTTTGCTTTGTGTCAATTTGCTAATTCATAGGGTTTTGTATTATTCAACTCAGTTTTCTGCTAAATTGTCTTAGTTCTTTGTTTTATAAATACAGCACCATAAGTTGTACCTGTACTTACAAAATATATTGCTTTGGGTTATGCTACGAAAGGCAACAGGCAACATGATTAACTGGCACACACAAGTATATCATTTCTCTGAATAGAAAGGGCAAGCTTTTGAAAAGAGCCCCGATTTCTTTTAGGCGCCTAACTCAAGTGGCAAGATTTTCTACCTTTGAAAATCTGTCTGCTTCATCTGGGTGCCTAAATAGGACCTGAGCGCTTTTAAAAATTGGGCCAGCAGTGTTTTGCAATGTCTTATTAACACCAGACATTCAAGTGCTGGTCATGTCTCAATAGATGCAATTCCATGCTGAAATAGGCTTAAAATGGGGGGGCCATTTCTGTTTGTCTCTATGTGTAGTTGTCTTTCTGTGTGAAATTTTACACCATGATAATTCATGTCCTTTTAATTTTTTGTGTAGGTTTTTTAGCTTCTTATTATAAATTTCTAATGCAAGTGTTTTTGGAATTAATCTCTGACTAAAATTTGGCAGGGGTTTTAACTCTTCATTGTTGATGGGCCACATTTCCAAAAGACCTCAGCACCTAACTGCTCCTGCTGTTCTCACTGGGAGCTGCTGGCTACTGAGCACTTCTGAAAATCGGGTCCCAGTTGTGGGTGCAGAATACTTCTGAAA
>NW_020664481.1:19704902-19705094 GCF_002925995.2 Terrapene triunguis
AAATCGGGTCCCAGTTGTGAGTGCAGAATACTTCTGAAAATCGGGTCTAGTGTGCATCTTTAAACCCAGGTTGACTATCTACACAAAAATTACGAGTTAAAATTTGAGCATATGTGAGGGGGGGAAATGTTGGGTTAAGGGAATTTTTGCCATTTTTCATAAAAGAAAATGTATCTGTCAGCAGAGACTCAG
>NW_020664481.1:19730094-19733643 GCF_002925995.2 Terrapene triunguis
TAGTTTCAGTCTCCCTCTTGAAAAACATTTCCAGCTGAGAACCAGGAGCCAAAGAGTTTGTGTGGAAGGATGTTCCCTGCTGGTTTTTTCATCTGTTTGAACTTCCTTTGTCTTCCCTTCCTGCTTGATGGCTCTGTTTACTGCTTAAATGCAAATTCAGCAGAGCACATGTTCCTTTGTTTAGGACAGTTCTGTTTGGACAGTGTTGTGGGGTTTGGATCTTCTGTTAATGACACCATACAGAAGAATTTTATAAATTCACATACAGTGGTGCCATACATTTTACCAGGAGAATACTGATCAGCCCAAATTGAGTGTTCAAATGATACCTTACAAGGCATATTTTGTACAATGCTTATTACAGTCGTGTGTAGGGTGTGAATACAAGGGTGTATATTCTGTCACAACTGGACAATACTTCTCCCCTGCCCCATGACTACAAGGCTCATCAGGAACTGTTGAAGAGGATGACCGCAGCTCTTGATATTCAAATGGAGTGAGAAGTCACACAGTCTGGTGGACGTTTTAGCCTTGGCAGGTCCCTGTAGAGTAGCCCTCCCATCAATGGTCTTATCCTTGAGCCCATCAAGGTGTTATGGCAGACCCCATCTTCTCTTCCCCCTACTGTAAAGAGAGCAGAAAGGATGTACTGTGTCCCCTTGCAGGGGTTTGGGTATCTGTATACCCATATCCCTTGAGGCTGCCTAGTATTCTCTGCTGCTAATGAGAGAGAGAGACCAGACATCAACGCCCAAAGGAAAAGAGGCAAAAAAATTGGATCTATTTGGTAGAAAAATGTATTCCACAGGAAGTTTACAATTTAGGATTGGAAACCAGCAGGCTGTGCTGGGTCGTTATGATTTTACCTTGTGGGAAATGTTTTAAGGGTGAAGAACAGGCTACTGGATGAGGTGAAACCGGAGTCTGCTGCCATAGTGGATGAGGGCAAATTAGTGGCCAGGACGGCTCTCCAGGCCAGTCTAGATGGGGATGACTCTGCTGCTCAGGCTATGGCCATTGCTATGGAGAGGTGTTCATGGCTCCCGTCCTCCAGAGGGTCAACTCAACAGACCATTTAAGGCCTCCCGTCCGAGGGGCCTTTGCTGTTTTCAGACAAAACAGATGATAGGCTGTATAGCCTCAAATATTTAAGGGTAACGCTTAAGACTCTGGGCATCTGTATGCCAGCAACAAAAAGAAAGCAGTATCACCCTCAGCATCCTCACTGATATCCAGCTTTTATACCTTGTATCCAGGACCTGTCCAGACAGAAGAGCAGAAATCACAAGAGGCATCCGCCTCCTCCCTCATCTTCTGCAGCTGCCACTTCTTCTTGGCAAGCTGGTTTTTCCAATCAAGCACCTTGACACGATGGTCGAGGATAGACGACCGGTTCCCAGCACGCAAGCATCTCCTACCCTGCCATTTGTCAGTTGTTTATCCCACTTCCTACGAGCGTAAATGACTTTAAGCTACAAAATGTGATGCCCAAGTGGGGCTATATCTTTCTGGCCCCAATACCTGTGACTGTAGCAGAGAACCTTAAAATATGAAGCATCTCCTGTGATGTCAGCAGCTTGAGAATAAATGCTCTTCCAGTGATCAGCAGTCGCATGTGCATGGACGTGGTGGGAAGCAATATGAGGACACGACAAGAAGATGATCATGGCTATACTACCTAGCCAAGAAATGTCATAGTTCTTCCATTCCTTCCGGTCTTTTATTATTGTATTCCACATTGGACAGTAATGCTTTTTATGTTTCTCCACAACATATTTAAATATTTTAAAGATTCCTTTACCCATTTAAATGTACGTAGCTGACAACAGCTTGGTTTGACCCTTTGGGGAATAGTAGTTCCTACCATTTCAGATTTTTTGTAGTTCATGTGGAAGCCCTGATACCTGCCCACATTCCAAAGTCCATTGTTCTCTCATTTTTAACAGGGTTTCTCGTGCCTGCAAAAACAAGACCTCGTCAGCATGTACAAAGCTATTTTCTGTTCTAATCCAGAAGGCATTTTGATCCCTTTACCATGGGGCTGTTTCTCACATTTATTGCAAATGTCTTCATTGCAAAAGCAAACAATAGTGGGGGATAACCAGCTACTTGGTCTGGTACCTTTAAACAACTTACAAGGAGGGGATAACAAAAGTCTTTTGTTTCCAATGATTAATCTTTTGTGTCAAGTTTCTTTACAGTGTTGTGTACATAACTAGGAATTCTTGCATGGATTGTTTCATTTACAGCTTGTGTATGCATCCGAAGAAGTGGGTTGTAGCCCACGAAAGCTTATGCTCTAATAAATTTGTTAGTCTCTAAGGTGCCACAAGTACTCCTGTTCTTTTAGCTTGTGTATACAGTGCTTCCTGTGGATGAAGGGGGTGGAGGCTAGAATCTTGAAGCATAATCAATCTCCATTGGCTAAACTTACTAGGACGGTTTTTTAAGGGTATTCATGTAGACCCATCTCTCTTTTCCATAGCTAGCCTCATAAGACTACACCCTCCTTTCAGACAAGATGTCTGCAAAGTGATGCATCTCTCACATTTTGCCTAAAATTGAATTAATATTTGTTTAATTAGATTATTTTTGACAGTGTGTAAAAATGTTGGTTCTATAATCACATTGCAGATCATTGATCTTTTGGCGGGTCTGGACATATTCACTCAACGTGGCCTACATCTATCCACCGCCCCAGCTGTTTCCCCTCTATGCCCTTCCCAGAAACACAGTCACTCAGTGTTTTGGGTTTGCTTTTGTTTTATATGAATGACCCCATTGAAACTTTATGTTAGAATCATAGTCCATCCTTTACTGATAAGTATATGTGAGTTACTGCTTAGAGGAGAGCACAGAAAGATACAGGGGGGAAAGGAGGATAAAAGTGTCTGAGACGGTTAATCTGCATTCCTGTTTTCCTTCCCCTAGATCTGAACACCAATACACACCTAACCAGTGACCCTGCTCTGTTAGCCACTCGTTTTTCTACACTATCTACCAGCTTCAGTGATTTAACATCAAGGCATCAACCTTTATCAGCTGAAGCGTTGCTTGAGCATTCACAGCCAGCAACAATGAGAAAAACATTCCCATCTGCAATGCCTAGGAAAGACAGCGAATCTGCAGCTAACAGGTGCTTGAGCCCTTCTAGAATGGGGTATAAACAAAGTGACAGACTGCATTCATCACTGTCCCCTCAGCATTGTTTTAAAGAGTCAAATAAGGAGGCAAGTGTCTTACTATTTAGCCTCTTTGCTGTACAGAAATGCATTTGCTATTAATGGAGATTTATATTGGCATCTCATTATAATATGCCTATTTGTAACAGAAAATGGTTGTAAAAGCTATGGTGTGGATATGTTTTTGTATGATTATTCTAAATACACCTCTGCCCCGATAGAACGCTGTCCTCGGGAGCCAAAAAATCTTACCGCGTCATAGGTGAAACCACATTATATCAAACTTGCTTTGATCAGCCGGAGTGCGCAGCTCCCCCCCTCCCCCCAGAGCACTGCTTTACCGCATTATATCCAAATTTGTGTTATA
>NW_020664481.1:19733743-19746119 GCF_002925995.2 Terrapene triunguis
CCCCCTCAGAGCACTGCTTTACCGCATTATATCCAAATTTGTGTTATATCAGGTCGCGTTATATCGGGGTAGAGGTGTACTACAAAACTGTAGAATGCTACTTATAATGGGTTACGTAAAATAACATGAAAAAGGTACTCTAAGAAAACAGTACCCCAACTTGAGTAAGCAATAGATCCTCCTCTGACACTACCTGGCAGCACTTAATTTTGAATCCAGGATCTTGCAGACTTGGGGGTTCAAACCTAGCAGCATTGGGATCACCTTAATATGGAATGTCCAGTCTTAGAGATGGAGTTTGCCACCCTGCACCACACTGGCAGCATAGGTTGGATACAAACATTTTCTAAGTGGTTTGGGGATTCTCACCCAAGCACAAGTGTGAGCGTGCAATGGTCTACAGCCGTCTACGAGGCTGTACATCACATGTCCTCTTTGTTGTAAGTGTAGATGAGAAGGGGGCATGGCTACCAAAAAGGAGGAGTGATTGTGATGACATTGCACCATACTAGCTGTCCTAAGCCTGCTGCTGTTCTGCACCTCAGGCTGCTGTAACATGGAATACATAGTTGAGGGCGTGCACAGAGTAGCACCAGAAATATACTGGGAACTAAACGGTTCTTTTGTCTAGCAGAGAAAGGCAGAACAAGAACCAGTGGCTGGAAGCTGAAGCCAGACTCACTCAAGTTAGAAATTAGGCACAAATTTTTAGCATTGAGGGTGGTTAACTGTTGGAACAAACTTCCAAGGGAGATGGTCAACTCTCCATCTCTCAATGTCTCAGATACAAACTGGAGGCCGTTGTGGAAGATCTGCTTTAGCCAAACCTAAATTATTTGGCTCAATATGGGGTAGCTTGGTGAAATGTAATGGTCTCTGATATGCAGGAGGCCAGACCAGATGATCTAGTGGTCCCTCCTGGCCTTAAAACTCTAGGAATCAGAACACCACAAGCAGGGACTTTATGCCAACATTGTACGCTAGTCCTGATTCCCATTGTATGCATTTTGTGAATTCCTGAGGATCTAGTTTTGGCCGGTGTCTACTCTCTTGTGTCTTCTTAGTTCCATATACCTTAACACTGGGACTAATTTGCCACTGCATTATACCAGTTTTACTCATAATTCCATGGAAGCCAATGGAATTATCCCAGCAGGTCACACTGCTATGATGCAGTGGAGAATGTGCCCCATGGTAAATTTTCTGAGGTTCTAAGAGAACAGGCTGGGAATTCCTCAATATCTCAGGTATCAGAGGGGTAGCCGTGTTAGTCTGAATCTGTAAAAAGCAACAGAGGGTCCTGTGGCACCTTTAAGACTAACAGAAGTATTGGGCGCATAAGCTTTCGTGGGTAAGAACCTCACTTCTTCAGATGCTCCCAATACTTCTGTTAGTCTTAAAGGTGCCACAGGACCCTCTGTCAATATCTCAGGGCTCTTGAAAGGAAACATAAAACCATTGTTTATAAAGCATGTAGATGACACAAATATTGCTTGGGTGATCATTAATGATAATTAGCGATGAGCAATCTGGGTCACTTGGTAAACTGGGCACGGCCAAACATATGTTTTAATATGGCCAAACACAAGGTCAGACAGGTAGGGACAAAGGTAGGTCACACTTGCAGGTTGGGAGACTGTGT
The DNA here is from genome assembly GCF_002925995.2 of Terrapene triunguis. Lineage (NCBI taxonomy): Eukaryota > Metazoa > Chordata > Testudines > Emydidae > Terrapene > Terrapene triunguis. The sequence continues at coordinate 19,735,386 of NW_020664481.1, forward strand.
CCTGGAACGCAGTGACTCTGAAAAGGATTTAAGGATCATGGCTGGTGGAAACCAACTGTACGTGAACTCCCAGTGCGATGCTCTAAGAGGGCTAATGCAGTTCTTTGATGTAGAAAGAGAGAAATATCGAGTAGGAAGATTATATTAGCTCTGTAAGAAGCCTTAGTGAGACCTTGACTGGAAAACTGTGTGAAATTCTGACTTCATTTAAGTATATGGCAACACTACTATTGACTTCAGTGGAGCCAGGATTTTACACCCCGTGTCCAGTTCTAGTGTCCACATTTTAAAAGGGATGTTGAAAAATTGGAAAGGGCTTAGAAGAACCAAGAGATTGATTCAAATACTGGAAATGAGAGACTTACGGAGCTCAGTCTATTTAGCTTATGAAAAAGATTAGGAGGCTACTTGATTATGATCTGTAAATTCCTAAATGGGAAGAAAAATAGTAGAGACCCCTTGTTAATCAAGCAGAAACCAAGGGCTGGAAGTTGAAGCAAGACAAATGCAACTTGGAAATAGACACTAATTTTGAACAAGTGTAATTAACCATTGGAACAGCTTCCCAAGGAATGTGTTGGATTGTCCAGCACTTGAAGTCTTTAAATCTAGATCAGATGTCTTTCTAAAACATATGCTCTTCAGATGATGAATTAATTACAGTGTGAAATTCTCTAGCTTGCATTATACAGGAGGAGAAGTTACATGGTCCCAGTAGTCTCTTTTGGTATCTCTCTTAGTACCCATCTTACTTGTAGTACCTCTGTGCAGCATACGACTTCAAAGGGGTTTTATGTCCTTAATACAAAGAGAGGAAAAATTTTCTTTTCTTTACGTTTTTAAAGCCCTATGTGATTTATTTAGATTGTATGTATCTTTATGTACACGTGGCCTTTACAAAATGAACCTCATGTAATTGTGCATGTAAGTTCAGGTGCCCCAAGTTTACATTCTCACACAAATCAGGTATCTCCCTGTGCACCTGGCCAGTTCTGTGCCAGTTGGCAATATGCATGCACAAACACCTGGTTTATGCACATAAGTTAGGTGCTTGCAAATCTATTGCATAATTTATCTGGAAAAATAAACAGTTGGTTTTGCCTTTTTCTCCTTAGTCTGTCCCCAATGATCTGAGCAATGATACGAGTTTCACAGAAAGTCAAAGTCCCAAAAGGACCGAGAAAGCATCACATATTGCTGTCGTCCTACAGCAGCTCCTGGAGCTGGTAGATCGTTACTGGGATGGAGCTGGGTCCCTCCTCCTCAACAAGAATTTTCTTGGTAAGTTATTTCATTTGAATTTGAATGAATAGTCTAAGTCTGTTTTTGTCTCTCCTGTACCGATCCTCCCAGGCGACCTGAAATGCTTTGGCTTAAACATCAACTGCGTTCTCCCAATTGGCATTTGCGGATCTTTGTCATTTGGATTTCACTTGGTGCAATTTCTGGCTCAAAGGGTAACTTTTCCTGCAGTCCCTTCCTGTTACAAAGTGGTAGCTCCCCATCCTGGAGAATTCTCTTAAGATGTGATAATGTTTCATGTATTGCTGAGCAGTAAGTAATGTTTTCTGTGACTCTGAGGTGTGGTTTTCCTTACAATTGCTGCACAGTATATGCTGTGCAGGTGTAGTGCATAATAGACGTGCAAGTCAAGAAAAGCTGCAGTTCACAAAAGGAGCTAACAACCACTTTAGGCACCTAAATCCCAGAATCAGGCCCCAGGGGGATTCACAAAACTGCTGCTCAACTGCCCCCAAGCCTTGTAGGCTCCTAAAATAATCACTCAGCACCTATATTTTTGCAGTAAGAGTTCCCTAGGTGCCTACGTTTTTACCTCTGTGCACTCACACTGCAGCCACATGCCAGACATCTGGAAGCCTAAGCCCCAGTATGATGCATGAGCTGGGGGAAGAGAGGGATTCTTCTACCTAACTCGCTTGCAGAGCCTGATCTGGTAAGCGTGCTCAGACCTCACCTACCGGACTGGGCTCTGTGATGGGGTGCACTCCCCACACTGGGTCGGAGAGGGCCCAATCAGCCAACTGAGCAGCAAAAGAGGGCGATATAGGCTGAGTGGAGAACCTTGGTTAGAGGGAAGCTCACCTGAGTAGAGGGGGGCTGGGCTAGTATGAACCCAGGAAGCTGGCAGCAGCAAAGGCTGCTGAGAGGAAGTTTGCAATCACCCACTGTTTAGTAGAGAGGGAAGGAGGGAACCCAGCAAAAGAGTAGGACCCTGGGGGCCTGGCCCAGCCCGGAGGGAAGGCTGTACCCCGAAGAGAGCAGCATGGGAAAGAGAGCCTGTGGGACACAGGATAGGAAGCAGCCCAGGGAGTAAGCAGCAAGGTTGGGGACTGAACAGACCTTGGCTGTGAGTCGTGTAGAGGGCAGGCCTGGATTTCCCTACCTGCCACGGCGGAAGTGGCATCATGGGTTAGTGAAAGGGAAGACTGCTGGTGAGAAGGGACTTTGATACACACCCCAGAAGGAGAAACTGCACGGGGACCTGGCCAAAGTGCCGAGTCATGAAGAAGCAGCAGCAGCTCCTGGAGTGAGAGAAAGATTGGAGACCAAGAGATATGGCATGCAACTGCAGTGAGGGATCTTGGCCACACAGAGCCAGGCCCGCTGACAGAAATTCCGGGCCCCAGGACCAGGGCCAGAGCTGTCTCTAGGGGGGCAGGGCCCAGGGCAGAAGTGACAAATCTGTCACTTCCAGGACTGCCTGCGCTGGCCAGTCGCACCAGCCCATGGAGCCCCGCAAAGCGTGGGGCCCCCAAAGCGCAGGGCCCAGAGCAGTTGCGTGTGCCTAGGAGCCCTGCGGCCTGCCTGGGCGATTTAAAAGGGCCTGGGGCTGGCGGCAGCGGACGGGAGCCCCCAGGCCCTTTTAAATTGCCTGGGCCCCTGGGCAATTGTCCCCTTTGCCCCCTCTGTCGGCAGGCCAGGAGGAGGTGCCATCTTGCAGTGAGTAGAGTGCCCCATCACAGGCTCCTATACGTGAACTCACACAAAGCAGCTGGTGGAGAAGGTCCTACCTTAATGTTTAGGGTACTCACCCGGGATGTGGGAGAGCCCGGTTCAAGTCCCCCCTCTGCTTAAGAGGGAGCGGGGATTTGAACAGCAATCTGCCACCTCTCATGTGAGCGCCCTCACCACAGGGCTGTAGGATACTCCAACAGGGGGACTTCCTCACTGGAGTTCTGACACTGGATCCTAGTTCCTCCACCTCCCCCGAGGGTGCTCTGATCACCAGGCTATAGGGTCATGGTCATGCTCTGTTTCTCTGGCCCAATGATCCTTTCGTTATTTATCCAGCGTGGAACAGATTCAGCATTGTGCCGGAGAGAAAGAGAGAACAGGTGAGCATGAGAATAACCCTGTAGCTTGGTGGGTAAAGAACTCATGTGAGAAGTGGGACACCCAGGATTCAGTCCCCCTGCTCCAATGACTTTTTAAATTATGTATCCAGAGTGGAACAGCTTCAACAGGGAACTAACTCCAGCCCAGAAAATCCCATGGCCCAGTGGCTCGGGCAGTCACCTGAGACATAACAGATCCATGTTCAAATCCTTTCTCCCTCTCAGGAAGAGGTGAGACTGGAGCTAGGGGGTCTCCCATGTTCCAGAAGAGTACCTTAACCACTAGGCTAAAAGTTATGCAGGAGCACCTGCACCCCAGCTTCTTGCTAGAATCGTGTAAGCACCTAATGCCAAGAGAGGGTTCACACCTGACAATCCCAGGCAGAGAGAGGCACCTCCCTGCAGCCTAGATTTAGGTACCTATCTCTGTGAGGGGCAGAGCTTAGCACAGAACCCTTGGCATCTCACACTGGGTATTTTAGACAAGGAGTTGCCTAGCACACTGGCTTTTGTGAATCCTATTCTCAGGCATCTGTGTCTCCCCATTCATTGTATAAGGAACCTGGGTGCGGAACTCAGGCTTTGGGAATCCCAGTGATTTTCCAGTCACTTAAAAATAAGGTGTGACGATGCTCAGAATCACCCTTCTTAAGCTCCTCTGTGAATCTAATCCTTAGGGACTGTCAGGGTTCCCGCCCCACTCTGAACTCTAGGGTACAGATGTGGGGACCCACATGAAAGACCCCCTAAGCTTATTTCTACCAGCTTAGGTTAAAAACTTCCCCAAGGCACAAATTCTTCCTTGTCCTTGGACGGTATTGCTGCCACCACCAAGTGAGTTAGACAAAGATTCAGAAAAAGGACCACTTGGAGTTCCTGTTTCCCCAAAATATCCCCCCCAAGCCTCTTCAACCCCTTTCCTGGGGAGGCTGGAGAATAATATACCAACCAAATAGGTAAACAAGGTGAGCACAGACCAGACCCGTGGGTTTTTAGGACCCATCAGATTCTTAAACGCAGAACTTTATTATAAAGAAAAAAGTAAAAGAAGCACTTCTGTAAAATCAGGCTGGAAGGTAATTTTACAGGGTAATAAGATTTAAAACACAGAGGATTCCCCTATAGGCAAAACCTTAAAGTTACAAAAAACAGGAATAAACCTCCCTCTTAGCATAGGGACAATTCACAAGCTAAAACAGAAGATAACTGAACGCATTTCCTTGCTATTACTTACAATTTGTAAACTTAGATGCTTATTTCAGATATGGCTTTAGGAGATGTATTTTTCCTGCCCTGGTCCCTCTCTGTTCCGGAGAGAGCAACAAAAGAGACAAAACAAAAACCTTCCCCCACAGATTTGAAAGTATCTTCTCCCCTTATTGGTCCTTTTGGTCAGGTGCCAACCAGGTTATTTGAGCTTCTTAACCCTTACAGGTAAAGGAGGGATTTTATGCTACCCTTAGGTGTATGTTCATGACAGGTACCAACCAGTATGTCAGAGCTAAACTGTCCAACATTTTAGAATTCATGCCTTTTCTACAGATGTGATACTGTCAAATGTCCAGGTGTATTGATACTTAGAGCTGGTCAGGAATTTCTCAACTAAGCATTTTTCTATCACAAAATTGCCATTTTGTTAATGTTTGGAGGGAAAATGTTTCTAATTTGTCAAAATGGGACATTGACATTTTCTAAATGAAAAAGTTCCAGGTTTTGGTTCAAAATGATTTTTGGGTTCAAAATACTATAAACTAAGTACATTTCAAAATTTAAATAAAAAAGCTTTTCAAACAAAAATGGTTGAAGTCTAAATAAACTGATTTGAAATTATTGAAACAAACAGGAACTGATTTATTTCTGGGGGAGATTTTCAGTCTGAAAATTTTTGAGATTGACTTTTCATCCTGATTCAAGGCCGGACATTTTTTCAAAATCTTGAAAGTTTCCCCATATGGGAAAAACCATTTCCCACCTAATGCTATTGATACTGTCACTAAACAGGAACCCAATGCTCTATTTTTCAGACTCTGCTTTTCCAACCCATTTGTTTTTCTATAGCTCCAGCCCAAGATTTGCTTTTGTATCTTATGGCCTCTACCCCTCCACAGAAGGATGTTCACCTACCAGGTGGGGATAGCCCATCAGTCTTAGCTGGAAATGCTCCCAAACTTCAAAGGACCCAGGTGAAGTATGCTGAGCCATTTGACAGAGCAAACATGGCTTTGGTAGGTGTTTTCCTTCCCTTCCCATGCCTGTCTCATATGGAAACAAGGAGATGAACTTTTCAATAAGGAAAACTTCCTTGTAACATAAAAATCCAAAACTGATCATCAGTACAGCTCATTACAAAGAGGTGTAAATGACACACAAATTGCCTTTTTGTCTGCATTCAAGTGGGATTTGTATTCCTTGAGTCCCACAGTACTGTAGATCAGACTAGACCTCCTGGGAAGTGTCAGTACAGTGGAAGTGTCAAATGTGAGCACATTTTTACTGACAATGCCTTGTGAGAGAAGGATCTATCTTGGATGTGCCTCTGGTGGTTCGAGAGTTATGGTCTTGCATTTGATTTACAATGTCATTTGTTTGTTAAAGGGACATTGTCAGGGAAAAGATGTATATTAAAAATCATCCCTGATCTAAGTCACTAATACCATTTCAGGGGGCAAATTTTCAAAGGCACAAAAGCAGCGAGGCACTCAGCTCCCCCTAAAAGTCATTAAGCTTTCAGCTCCCATCTGCCTTTCATGCCCGGGAAAATCTTCCTCCAGATTATTAAAAATGAAAGAATTAAAAATAATAATTTATCATGTATGTGGTTTGCTTAGTTTTTGCGCTTCATGCAGTGTGACCAGTGAAACAGACTAGTCACTTTTACCTTTGTAGCCAGATGGTTTCATTTTCTGCTTCTTTTGCAGCAGTGCACTAATGACAGTAATAGCCATCACTTTACATATCAGTTTTCATCTTCAGAGCAGTCTACAAACATCAGTCCAGACCTCATCCCTTTGAGCAAGTTAACACCCTGTTACAGAAGGAGAAACTGGGGCAGAGAGGTTTTGTGACTGGCCCAAAGCAAAGGGTAAATCAGGGGCAGGGCCCATGCTCAGGCTGAGAGACCACACTGTCTTGCAATGCTGCAGTGTTCAGGTTGCAGACACTGCAGGGGAAATGTTTATATCCAAAGTTAAAACCTGTTTTCAATTAAATCCTTTAAACAACGTATAGAAAACATTTCAGTTTAAATCCGGTTCCTGACAAAACTTTGAACTATCTGCCAGTGTCCCTTAAGTGCCTTTTGTATTTTATTGGTTTTTAAAGTATTTATTTGGAAATGGCAGAACTCCCCCACACTCTGTTAATGGCTGAGAGCGCCATTTTCCTTTAAGAACGCATTTCAGCCGAGTCTTTAAAAGGCTAGGTGTATTGGCTTTGGGGAAGAGCACAGCCGCACTGCCCCCATTTGCATTCATCACTGCACAAAGGGCCTGATATAATGACCATCAAAACCAATGGAAAGACTCCTATTGGCTTTGACAAAGAGGAGTCCTCGTGGCACCTTAGAGACTAACAAATTTATTTGGGCATAAGCTTTCGTGGGCTAGAACTTACGTCATCAGATGCATGGAGTGGAAAATATAGTAGGCAGGTATAAATATACAGCACATGAAAAGATGGGAGTTGCCTTACCAAGTGGGGGGTCAGTGCTAACGAGGCCAATTCAGTCTAAATGGATGTGGCCCATTCCTAACGGTTGACAAGAAGGGGTGAGTATCAACAGAGGGAAAACTACTTTTTGTAGTGACCCAGCCACTCCCAGTCTTTATTCAGGCCTAATTTGATGGTGTCAAGTTTGCAAATTAATTCCAGACTTAAAAGTGGCCATTCTTCAACAAAAAAACCCTTCAAAAACAGACTCCAACGAGAAACTGCAGAACTGGAATTAAGCTTATGCCCAAATAAATTTGTTAGTCTCTAAGGTGCCATGTTGTTTTTGCTGATATACTAACCCGGCTACTCCTCTGAAACCTATTGGCTTTGGTGGACATTGGATCAGACTGTAGGAAAATATTTAATTTCTCTTAACATGTTTTGATTTTTCAACCGTTTTTGTTTTGTCAAATTCCGGACTGTGTGAAGCAGCAGCAAGCCAAGGGGCAGGAGGAGAGCCATGGGTCATCTTCCCAGTTACAGGAAGTGGACTACACTGCTGCTTCTAATTATTGCTTCAGTGGGACTCACTCACTCACTTACGGTAGGTTCACAAGGCTTGGTTTTGGCTTATTATATGGAATAGGATTGTGTCTGAATTATTCTTTTCTCCTTGCCGGTAAGTGCTGTTATTGCAGCTCTGAAGAATTAGAAATAAGTCCAAGTGTTTGTTTAGATGCTGCTCAACACTAATACCCTGAGAAATGAAGGATCTGTTTTCAGCCAGAAAGGCTGTTCCATCTAATTAGTGGTGTTGTGATGGTTGTCGGGGTGCCCAGGACTGTGAGTCACTGTTACCCCCCTGCCTCTAGCCTGAGGGAGTCTTGCTTGTGGTAACTGGGTGTTAACTTTCAGCCACTCACGCGTTCTCCCCTGGGCTATGCCAGCCCTGGTTATGCCAGCCCTGGCTTCATCTTGCAGGTGAACAAGAGGGGCACTCCAGTCCCCGAGTCCTCTTGAAACATCCCCCTCTGATAACCAGCCCCTGCCAGAGGCTACTCATAGAAATCCCAGATCTTCTGCTCCCAAAGGAGTAGCTTACTAATTTTACCTTAAATCACTGCTCCTGTCTACCACACAGCACTTGTAATAAAACAAGAAAAAGGTGGAACTCCTTGCCAGAGGATGTTGTGAAGGCCAAGACCATAACAGGGTTAAAAAAAGAACTAGATAAATTCATGGAGGATAGATCCATCAATGGCTATTAGCCAGAATGGGCAGGAATGGTGTCCCTAGCCTCTGTTTGCCAGAAGCTGGGAATGAGCGACAGGGGATGGATCACTTGATGATTGTCTGTTCTGTTCATTCCCTCTGGGGCACCTGACATTGGGCACTGTCAGAAGACAGGATTCTGGGCTAGATGGACCTTTGGTCTGACCCAGTAGGGCCATTCTTATGTTCTTTATTTAAGAAGGAATAGAGATTCAGCTATAAACAAGAGTGTGATAGAAACAAATAAACAAATGTAAAACATGAACTAGGGGCTACACTTATTTATGAGTTAGGAAAGGTACCTATTAAGTAGGTTCTTCTTTGAGTGATTGCACATGTCCAGTCCACTGTAGGTGTTTGTGCACTGGAGTGCACAGTTGGCAGAGAGTTTTTACCCTTAGCAGTATCTGTTGGGACAGCCTGAGCACCCTCTGCTGTTGCACATCACGCAGGTATAAAGGGCCGAGCTGCCCCAGGCCCTCCTCAGTTTCTTCCTACCTCCTGTGATAGTTGTTGGAGCGCCCTATCCTTGCTTCTGCAAGTCTCTCTCAATACCTGTATATGATTCCCGTCTATAGTTAGTTAAAAAAAGAACCCGGGTGGCCCGGCCTGGACCCAGCCACAGCGGCCCGGCCCAGCCCAGCCCTGTCACAGAGTGCCCCTTCCCAAACCCAACCCCAGCCCAGATCTGTTGCAGCCGAGGCACCCCACCCTGAACCGAGCCCCGGCCGGACCTGCAGGGGCCAGGCGCCTATCCTCTGGCCCCAGCCCCAGAGCTGCCGTGGCAGGGAGAGGCGCCTCCCCACCCCCCGCCCCAGGTGCTGCTGCGGGGAGAGAGAGCTGCGGGGAGTCCTCTCTTCCTGCCATAGTCCCGGAGCACCCTCCTGCACCCCAAACCCCTCATCCACGGCCCCACCCTGGAGCCTGCACCCCAGCCGGAGTCCTCACACCCCTGCCCCCCAACCCTCTGCCCCAGCCCTGAGCCCCTCATCCCTGGCCCCACCCCAGAGCACACACCCCCAGCCGGAGCCCTCACACCCCTGCACCCTAACCCTCTGCCCCAGCCCTGAGCCCCCTCCCACACTCCCAACCCCTCGGCCCCACCACATTAATTTTGTTATGGGCACCAATATGAAGGTGATGTGTCAAACCACCTCCATATTGGTGCACATAACAAAATTCATTCTGCACATGTGTGGGAAAAATTAGGTGGGAACACTGATAATGAGTCTTGATAAGTTAAGAGTTTTATGTAGATACCTTACATGTTGCCTCTTATGAACAAATACCCTACAAGACCTCTGTTCGGTCTAGTGAGTTTCTCAGGTCTGAGGGACTGTCACAGGCATCTAACGTGATTTAGTGCATACAAATATTACCACTGCACAACTAATGAAGCATTATGCTGATGACCAGCTGTGTCACATGTGCCCCTTCTGGGGCACATCAGAGGATTGGGCAACCAGAACAAGATTGCTATAAATGTAGGGATCAGGAAACACATTAGAACAATACCACCAGAGGACAGACACTCTGAGAACCCTAGGACCTCCCTAATTCCTGTCAGGACTAAGTGAAGGAATACCTTTCCACATATCAGATAGCTTTGACCTGTCTCTATCCCACAGAGGATAATGCACCAGACGGCAGTGGGATTAAGCTTAAACTCATGCTCCCCAACATGAGATCAGTGGCCAGTAATACTGGTAGTAGCCACAATCTCATCTCAGGCAGATTCATAGATGAAGGCTAGAAGGGTCTGACCATCCAATCTGACCTTCTGAAGCAGGCCCTAGAATTCTACCCAGTGAGTCCTACTTCTAACCCAACAATTTGTGGTTGAACCACAGCATACATTTTAGAAAAACATGCAGTCTTGACTTAGACTTCAAATGATGGAGAATTTACTACATCCCTTGGTACTCTGTTCCAATGATTAATTACCTTTGCTGTTAAATTTGTCTTATTTACAATTTGACCTTCACTGACTTCAACTTCCAGCCGTTGGATCTTGTTCTGCCTGTCTGCTAGACCACAGAGTCCTCTAATATCAGAAAGTCTTCTTTCGTAGGTACTTACAACTCATCATTAAATCACCTCTTCTCTTTAATAAGCGAAATAGATTTAACCCCTCTAGCCTCTTGCTGTAAGGCATGTTTTCCAGACTTCGAACCGTTCCTATAGTTCTTCTCTGAGCTCTCTGCACTTTTTCACAATATACAACATCCTTTTAGAAGTGTGAAAACCTGAACTGGACACACTATCCAGTAATGGCCTTACCGATGTCATTCATAGAGGTGATGCCACAACCGTGCTCTTGCTAAGTATTTGCCAGTTAATATATCCAAATATTCTGCTAGCCCTTTTTTAAGCACAGTATCACACTTAACAGGGCCGGCTCCAGGCACCAGGCACCCAAGCTGGTGCTTGGGGCGGCACCTGGAGGGGGGCGGCG
>NW_020664481.1:19751119-19791909 GCF_002925995.2 Terrapene triunguis
GAGCCCTGGGGGGAGGGCGGCGAGCCCCGGCTGGGGCTCGGCTCTCCCCCCCCCGGCGGCCAGAGCGCCGCGCCACCGCCCCCCTCCAGGTGCCGCCCCAAGCACCAGCTTGGGTGCCTGGTGCCTGGAGCCGGCCCTGACCATAATAGAGGTTGTGTTATGCTAGGAAACTCTCAGACATGTAGCTACCATGTGTAATGATCAGAACAAACAAACAAAAAAGAGGTAGCTTGCATGCATCAGCATGTGGTGACAGATCATACTAGCATATCATAGATACATATGTACAAAACCGAAGGCACACATTCCAGAGCGGTTCTCGATGGCGCAGGAAAATTGCTCTGATATGGAAGTAGTGGATTTAATATATTCACAGGTGTGAACAGACCACTTTTGTGAATCTAGTCCCATGTGTTCTAATGGGTGGTTAATCAATTGCCCATCAGGTCAGTAGGTTTCTTATTATCATCTACAGTACAACTCTTTCTACTGATGTGCTTGTAGCTGTCCATAACACATTACTTATGCCTGTAACAGGTTTATAACATCAATCATTTTAGCCCCTTATAAACTATTTATAAATGGAACCTTAAGTGTGATTGCTATTATAATTGGTTTGAAATACAGAAGCATGAACTACACACTTCATTTTAACTTTTCGTTTGCTATGAATTTGAAGAAATGGAAATGAGTATCTCATTTCAGGGAATACATTCCACATCTTAGCAGAGTTCATTCAGATGAATGCATGCTTATGCATCATTTTAACCACCTCTTCGCCATCTTGCCCAGGTCTTTAGTGTCCACAAACAACTTCCTGCTGCAACAGCTGAATAAAGAGCACAATCCTAATTCAGTAAAAACAACGCTTTCTTCTGAGAAATTCACCATTCGTGAGAGATCGCCTCCCTTAGAAAGAACTCCTCCTGTATCAGCACATGGCTATAGTCAGTATGGTAATGCAGAGCAATTAAGCAATTCTCCTCTCTAAAGGAAACATGGAGTCACTTCACATATTTAATGTTATATGGATTATGTTCTTTTCCATTTAAGTACAATATGAGATGTCAAACTGTATTTAAATGTGTCTGTCTACTTTTACTGAAGTGAATTCACTATGTCATTCTAATCTTACCTTGCATTAGCATCTTAAGCACCACTTGGTGTTAGCATTCTTATGTTTTTCTGTCTTTATTGATTTACCAAAAAAATACAGAAGGCTCCTTATAATAAAACGGTAGTCTGCAGTCTTGCCATCCCAAGGAGGTATGATCTTCGCAGATACTACAGAGCATACAGAGTCACACTTCAGGACGTATTGGTGATTCAGTAGTGGATTCAATTTCCTCTGAAATGGTACTGAATCAGTGTCCCGTGCTAGGTGGCTGTTTGGGTGGAGATCCAATATTTGATATAAAGTGTAAAATCAAGGTTATGTCCCATGGCATTTTTTGCAAGAATTTGGAGTGACCTGGTGAAATTTTATTTGGGATGATAATCTGCAGATAATTATTCCCTCTGCAATTTCAGTTTAATACAGAATAATTTCTCTCCCCCTATCCTAAATTGTCCTGTAGTGTTGCTGTTTGCTGCTAACAGCTGTCATGTTCTACCCTAGAGATGGTTGCATTTCAGCTATGGGATGGCGATTCCAGTGTATGTTCACTGAGAAAGATTTAGCGAGTTAAGGTTGCCCGGTGGTATCTTGTGCTCTTCCACAACATCCAGTTCAATACAACTCAAGCTGCTGAAAACCAGGAAATAAAGAATTAAGGTAATTCAGCCTTTAACGCCTGAAAGGTGGACACCAATGCAACCTTAACTCTGTCCCCCTGGAGCTGGCACTAGCCTATAGGAGTTATCTGCATGCATTCTAGCTGCATTCACTGTGTTACTTGTAGCTGTACTGAATGCCGGAGGGATTGGTTGGGGCAGCTTAGCAGAACTGTGATTATGATCTGAGGTGATTATGATCACCTCTGGGTGATGAAAAGCAATGGGTATATGTGTACCCTGAGGGAGGCAGTTTGCCTCATATCAGCACTCAATTGTGTAGTTGTGCCTGTAGCGATACTGAGGGGGATTGTGGGCAGTGAGGTGGGATGTGGGAGTACGGTGTGGCTGTTATGGGGAGAAATAAAAGTGCTGTGTTAGAGGAACCCTGTATGCTAATGTGAAAGGAGAGATGCAGGAGAGATGGGGATGTTTTATGGAGTAGGCTCAGTGTCTGAGTGTAGGGCAGGTGCAGGTAGTGCTCTGAACAAGAACCTCAGCTGCATGCAAGTTTTGCCTTTGACTGTGTCCTACAGTGGGCATATGCCCTATTGAATGCACATGCTGCACTATCTACAAAGGTAGCAGATGTGTAACCCTTCTGCTAGCTGGTATTGGCAGTAACAAAGGCTGGGTTCAATATCTAGGGATTCCTCTTAATTACAAAACAAAACCCATTTGAGCCCCATGGCACCTCCCTCAAGGAACCATAAGCCACTGTGTTACCTCTCTGCCTCAGTAAGAGAATTTTGCTGGATCTTAAACCGTGCGCCAGCTCCCTGCCACACCAGCAAACTCTGAGACTCTGCCAGTCTTAACTTTGCCTTGTAAGTAACATTCAGCGAAACCCGCTTTCTCTCTCACTGGACATTCACAGAAGTTAAGTCCAGTGCCTCCAAAGAGCCAGAACACACACACACACACTAGCCCAGTGGTTTTAAAACTGCGGGTCATGACCCAGAACTGGGTCGCAGATTGTAAGGCATTGGGTCACGGCGGCTCTGGTTAGCACCGCCGACCGGGCCGGTAAAAGTCCCGTCAGCGGTGCTGCCCGGCTAAGGCAGGCTACTAGTCCCTACCTCTTCTGACACTGCGCTGCGACCCGGAAGCAGCCAGCAGCAGGTCCGGCTCCTAGGTGGGGGGGCCACAGGGCTCCACATGCTGTCCTCGCCCTGAGCACCGGCTCCGTACTCCCATTGGCCAGGAACCGGCCAATGGGAGCTGTGGGGAGGTGCCTGCAGGCAAAAGCCGCGCAGAGCCACTTGCACACCTCCGCCTTGGAGCCGGACCTGCTGCTGGCCACTTCCAGGGTGCAGCACGGTCCACGGTGCCAGGACAGGCAGGAAGCCTGCCTCTGCACCCCCGCTGCGCCACTGACCGGGAGCCGCCTGAGATAAGCCCGTGCCCCAACCCCGTGCCCTAATCCCCTGCCCCAGCCCTGAGCCCCCCCAAACCTGGAGCCCCCTCCTGCACCCCAATCCCCCCAGCCCCACCCCAGAATCTGCACCCCCAGCCCAAAGCCCTGACCCCCTCCCACACCCCAACCCCCTGCCCCAGCCCAGAGCCCCCTCCCACAACCTGAATCCCTCATTCCCGGCCCCACCCTGCAGCCCTCACCCCCGCACCCCAACCTTCTGCCCCAGCCCTGAGCCCCTCCCACACCCCAAACTCCTCATCTCCAGCTCCGTTGGGTCACGGACATCAATAATTTTCTTCAACTGGGTCGCCAGAAAAAAAAGTTTGAAAACCACTGCTCTAGCCTGTTAGCTCCGCTGAGGACATGCTCCTTACCTTAATAGAACTACTCTGAGGTAAACTTATTGTTTTATTATAAATGTATTAATAAAGAGCAGAGAGTTAAGTGATACTAAGCAGAGATCATAGAGACCGAAAATAGGTACAAATGTAACAAAATAAAGCGTCTAAAATGTAACCGATTATAATCCTGGTTTCATGCAATTTCTCACCTACAGTCAGAGGGTCCGAGCTGTTGGCCCCGGGCTATGGCTACACACAGACAGTCAGGGTGTCTGACTGTGAGAAGCCCAGGTTGGGAGCTGCAGCCGTCAAGCATTGTGAGGCACCCCACGTTGCAGGGCAAGTGGTGAGAGTCTCTCAGTGCTCTGGCTTGCACCCTGGAATGTCATAAGTATCTAGGACCCTTAAACCGACGGCTCACCACTAGTAACAGCTGCCCTGTCCCCTCTGTTTTTTACTTGGAGAAAGCTCCCTGCCCCCATTGTTAGTGAGTGAGATTACAGTTATGGTGACCGTAGCTAATATGTGTCAATTAGGGCATATTAAGTACAGTTCTGCTGCCCTTTAGTCATCAAAGAGGGATAACATTACCTCTGCATCCAAGACACAGTGAATTTTAACCCAAACCAGCCAAAATGGATCACCTTGGCAAGATGTATGTGTCTGTGCAGATATGTATCAGAGGGGTAGCCATGTTAATCTGGATCTGTAAAAAGCAACAAAGAGTCCTGTGGCACCTTACAGACTAACAGATATATCTGGTGTGGTCAGTTCACGAGGTCTTTTCCTCCAGTTCAGCAGTAGATGGAGAGCTCATTCGGACCACTGTCTTACCTAGGTCTTAGCAACATTGCTCAGAGGGCAGAGTTAAGGTGGCATTGGCAGGTACCTTAACTCTCTATTCCTTGGGTTTCAGAGGTTAAGTTTTGCTGAACTCAGAGTTCTGGAAAGGTAGGAGATACTCCTGAGCAACCTTAAACTCTGCATTAACAAAGTTTTTTGTCAGAGAATGTCCTAGTTTTTCTTTGTTATACGGGAGATCAGACTACATGATCAGAATGAGCCCTTCTGGCCTTGGAATCTATTATTCAGACTTCCTGCAGCAAGCCAAGGCCTCCAATCCCACCACACACATGGGGGACAGGGAGAGGGGTTCATACTCCCCAGAGTGGCAGGGCTCTCTGGATCCCAGCTCACATGGAGGGATGGGGGAAGGGGCTCAGACTTCCTCCCAGAGGGGTAGGGTCCTTTTGAGATTCTGGTTCACATATGGGGGCAGTGAGAGGGGATCAGACCCCCAGCTCCCAGCACAGCATAGGGGACAGGCAGCAGAGCTCAGAGGGGAAGGCACTCCAGATCCCAGCACAGTGGCAAGGGAGGGAAGAATGTGGAGGTGACTAGGCCCCTGCCCTTACTCCTCACCTCTCCCACTTTCACCTACTCCATCTCCTCCCCTTCCACTCCCCCAATCTCCTCCCTGTTCCACTGGCCTAAACCCTCCCAACCCTTCTTCCTATTTATACCCCCTACCCTGTCCACCTCCCCTCCCTGCACGCTGCCAAACAGCCCGGTTTTATCACTGCTTCTCCGCAAGTCTGCATTCCCCTTCACAGCTCTGACCCTGCCCCATATTCCCTAGGAGGGGCTCTGTGTGCCCCCTATTCCCACTTCACCCCATACGCTCCATTCTACCCCCCACCCCCATTTAAGCTGCTCTGCATGCCCAGATACCCTACTCCCCCAATCTCTTTCCCCCCACCTCAGGAATTCTGTGTGCCCTATTCCCCTTCCTCTGCATTCCCACCTTCCCCCTACCCATGCCAGGGGCACTGTGTGGCCTCCCTCTCCCCAGTCCAGGGTCCCCCATCCCTATTCTCCCATCTCTGCCCATGCTCCTCCCCCTCCCACAGCAGAGGCCCCCATTCTCCCTCATGGCAGGGGCTCTGTGTGAACCTTCATTAAGCCCTTTCCCTCTTTCCCCTTCCCTGCCATGCCTGGGGCTCTGAGACTGTCCCTCATTTCCCCCCCTCCCCATACCAGGGTACCCCAATCTAACTCTGCCATTTCCCCTTCTCCTCCCCCCAAACCAGAGTACCCCATTTCCTCCACCCCGGGCCAGGGGCCTTGCCCCTCACCATTAGTCATCTTTCTGGTTGAGTGATAAGTCACTCAGGATTTCAACATTTAAACTCTATTGGGAGGATAGGCAGTGCTGAGATGGGGTATTGGTACATTTTTAACCAGTTGTTTGATCTATAGACAGTGGAAGGGGGTCCCTGAGGCAGTGGCTATGCTAAAGAGCCAGTGGGGGCTTCATGTGGCCCCATTATCCCCTCTTTCCGTTTTCTGATTTTCCCCAAAATCAGTAGGGTTCTGGTCACCAATGTCTAGAACTTTCCCTCAAATTTTGGAATTGATCAGTTGCAGCATTCAAAAGTTTAGACAAACAGGAAAAAACAGAAATGCCACTTAGTTGAGGGTAAGGCCTTGGTGCACTCAGTGAAAAATGTCATGAGTACTTCCTGTTTAAGGGGCTGCGACGCGGGAACCCCTTGGCCTTCAAGTGATCATTTCCATTGTTCAAGAAACATGATTACATTATCCGGTCTTTCATCTTGCCTCCAGCCAACTTGTGCTGACTGAGCAATCAGGGCTGACGCTGTCCTATGCTACTGCAGGTGGAGACAGTAGCAACATGCCCTGCCATCATTCCCACATCAACGGAGAGCATGTGTAGTTTATTGTCTATGAGAAAGTGGTTTGAACTTCTTCTAAAGTCACTGTACAAATTAGCAGGGCACATTCCCCAAAAGTTAAAAAACCCTTGAGACGCAGCTACTAGCCCTGTTCCTACAACTCCTTCTCAGATCTCTGCCACGTGCCGGGTTCAGCTTTCCAGGGCAGGGGTGTAGCATGTCCCCTGGAGCCACCCACGTCATCTGATCAGAGGGTGGCTGGAAAGCCTCTTGCCTCATCTTGCTGCCTATGCCCATTTCACTCTCTTCGTTGCATGAGTGTTTGCCATGTACCAGTCTAGAGAGCTGAGCTCTTCCGTGAATGTTTTCAATGGCGCTTCCCCCAAGGGGCACACGTGGCGATGAACTTTGAGCAACCGGTGGGGGATGGTGAAAGCCACGGTTTGAGCCCCACATGTGCAACAATAAACATTGTCAGAAGCTGCTGCTTTTGTGAAATGTGGTTTTGTTTTGTTTGGGGCGGCGGGGTGTCTCTCAGGAACCCTGTGCTCAAAGGACACCAAATTTGCACTCGTAACCTTACCCAGCTCCTCCATGGGGCACACAAGTTCAAGACAAGCTGAATAAGCATGCAGGTTTTAGAGTACTTAGAAGAGTCATCTTTTAAATAGAAGGCACGGCTCACCCTGAACTCAACTGAGCAAAGAAGCGAGGAAACTCACACCTGTAGAATCAGATATATTTTAACGTAAATGTGATGGGGTGGACCCCCCCATTCTGGGATGCCACCTGATGTACTGGGATTTATTTCACTGAGCCTGCCTGCTCCACGAGCCTGGGCTCCCTCGCCCTGTGTTGCTGACTTAGGCTCTCTGGCAGCACACACAGGTAGGGACGCACCAGCTGTAGAATCACAGAGTCTGCAAACGGCTCTCTGAGAAAACTCAGCTAGGAAATCGCCCAGCACTCAAGGGCAGCTCCCCTCTGGAAAGTCCACTCAAAAGGATATCGGTTTGCGCTGTAGAGAAATGTCTTCAGCGTAAGCTCATAAAAGTTGCAGAGTTTCTGTAGCTTAGAGTTCCAGGTATTTCTCTTTACAGACTAGACTCCTGTCTTCATCTGGACTCAGCCCTGGCCTTTCCCACCGCTCAGTTCCTTTGTCTCTTCGGGTACTTTCAGCAGGCTTTCTTCTTGAGCAGGAAGAGTTCTGTTTGCCTTACTCCCCAGCCTTACACAAGATTTCCATAAGGCGGGAATCTTTCGTTTCCCAGTCTTGACCTCCCCCTCCTTTTAATGGAAAATTACTAGAAGTCCAAGATGGTGTTTAGTCCCAGGTGACAGGACCACCTGACCTAGTAGCGTCACAGCTACATCCCAGGATACCTCTCAGGAAGGAGATAGATTAGTATCTTCACAGTCTTATTGTTTCTTCCTAATGGCCCATCAAGGCTGATGGCCTGTTGTCTGGTGGGTGTCTCCCAAATACACAGAGTTGTAATTGTTACATAGTCAATATTCCTAACTTTAGATCAGGGGTCTGAAACTCCCGGCCCGCGGGCCATCTGCGGCCTGCAAGCCTCCCCAATGTGGCCCGCGGGGCTCCAGAAGTTTTGGGACTGGGTCTCTCCCTTGGCCCCATCTGCCACCTCCGGGCGCTTCCTCCTCAGGGGCCCCAGCAGTGCAGCAGAGCTGAGCAGTGTCTGCCTGCTCGCTCCAGCGGCTGCCGGCCACTCCCCATGGCCCAGGGGCGCTGCTGTCCCCACCCCGAGGGCCCCTGCAGCCAATGGGATGCCTGGGGGCAGAAGCACACGGAGGCCCCCTGGCCTGCCCCGCCATGGAGTCCCAGGTAAGCACAGCATTCCCGACCCCCTTCCAGAGCCTGCAGCCCCTCCCGTCCCCAAACTGCCTCCCAGAGCCTGCACCCCATCCCCACACACCCCCAGACCCCAAACTCCCTCCCAGAGCCTGCACCCCCTTCCCTCATACCCCCTCCCGTCCCCAAACTCCATCCCAGAGCCTACACCCCAGACCCCCTCCCCCACCCAAACTCCCTCCCAGAGCCCACTCACCCCTTCTGCACCCAAACTCCCTCCCAGAGCCTGCACCCCAATCCCCTACCCCAGACCTCCTCCCCCAGCCAAACTCTGTCCCAGAGCCTTAGGCAGGTGGGGGGGCAGAGTTTTGGGGGGCATGAGTGACATTGGCCTGCTGGGAGGATCTGAGGACTGGCACTGGCCCTAAGGTAAATTGAGTTTGAGACCCCTGCTTTAGATACAGAAATGATACGTGCATACAAATTAGATAATCCCATTCAGTATATTATAAGCTTTCCGATGATACCTTATGCCGTAGCCATATCGTAAGCATATTTCCATAAGAATATGGGATGTAACGTCACAATGAGTTAATTGCTTTTATGTTTAATGATGAAAAGCTAAATCCGGGGATATCTCTGAGCTCCATGTTCTTCCGGGTATGCATCAGTGTGGATCCCACTGTAGGTGCACATGCGAGATTGGGGTTCTCAATAGCAGTGTCCGATGGAGCTGCACATGCATTGTGTGTCTCCTACTGCTCCCATGAGAGGGCATAAAGGGCAGAGTGGCCATGACCCTCCCTCAGGTTCCTCTTACCACGTGTGGCAGTGTGTCTGAGCCACTAGTCCTTAGCTCCAGCTAAATCTCTCAACACTCTTTTGATCTCCTCTGATCTCTGATATATGATCCCGAGGAACATCTGTGACCTGTCTGGAATAAATACTGACAGTCAGACCTCCCTGGACAAGCCCCCTGTGCAACCCACCATACAGACCTCCCTGTACAGATGCGATGCTTCCTGGTGGTACAATGGGTGGTGAGGCACCTCGCTACCACATACCCTTAGCATGAGGGGGCACTGTCTGTGCCTGCCATGGGTCAGCTCCCTGACTCCACCAGCCACAGGCAACACAAGCCTTCCCCTCTCAGCCTGTGTAGGCTCTGCTGTCCCTCTGCAGGTTAGCGAAAGGCCCACACCAACCCCTGAGCCCTGTGAGCTTCTCCCTGGAGTGTCCAGCCCCTGAATCACTGGGCACTCACAGTATTCACAGACTCGCTGCTCCCACAGGAACCCTGCCCCTCATCTTATTGGTTACAGCCTAGATCAGAGCTCCACTGATCACACAGCACCTAGATATGTTTATAGTGAAAACAAGCAAAAGGTGATAAAACAAAGAAGAGATTCTAGAGATATCAAGTAAAAATATTGGAAACGAATGGTTACATATAAAATAAAATCATAACATGCATCCTAGAACCTAGACTTAACTAACAAGATATTTTCACATCTTCTGGAGCAATAGTCACCCCAAAGCCCTTCCAGCATTTTACAGCCAGGCTCGGCTGTGATCTTCCATTCATGGACAAGTCACGCTGTCAACTTGTCTTCTCAGTTAAAGATGCAGGGGGGTACCTCTGTCCCCCAGCTATACCCAAACAATCCATTATCTGTACTCAAAAACAGGCTCCCCTCCCGCTGTACATTTCCTCTCGAAGATTTCAGTCTCGATTAGCATTTTGGCTGCATATGCAAATAGATCTGCATTGTGAAGCAGATCACAAGCAGATCACACACAATGACCAGACAGGGAGATGTGCTTCTGTTACCCTCTGCCTGGAAGTAATCAGTCACCTCCTGTTTACCTGCCTTAACTCCAAGGCTTTGAGAACATAATTTCCAGGATAGGTTCATAACTCTTTAAATATCTGTATGTACATTTCAAAATGACTATGACAACCAGTAAACCACTATCCCGGGGGCTCACACAGTAAACCTGGCAGTATGATAACCTGTAAAAAGCCCCAATGCATCCCTGGTGCCCTCTGCCAATTGGCATCAATAGGCTCTGGGTCACAACAGGGCACCTCAAATGTTGGATTCCAAACCTGTTGGGTTTAAGTCCTGCCCATCCTGCAGTGGGCTAATCTCTCTGAAAGATGGACAGAGCAGGTGCTGCTTCTATTTAGGAGTGTTGCTGGCTGGACATTTCCCAGTGTCGTTGGAAAATGCCCATTCGCTGAAGTGAAATGTTTTGCTGCATTTTTTTTGCAGACTCAACTAAACTTTTGCTGAAACAGGCAACCTATCAGCCTCCAGAGCCCTGGCAGGATCTGGGTTTCTGGGGGCACATACGGGCACACACACACATAGTAGTCTACAAAGATCCCCTTTGCCCATAGCATCTGGCACTGCTCAATATAATAGTCTGACATTTACATGCTTCCAAGATCTCACATCTGAGACAGTTTACATTGTGTTTTCAGGGAATGCATCCAGTAGTTCCCAGATTGACAGGGAAAGTTGCCAAATTTATCTGAATTGCCAAAAAAAATTATCATCCTGGCAAATGGAAACACACACTCCTGAAATCATTTGTAGAAAGGAGCAGCAATATCTGACCAAGGTCAGTGTTCAGGACAGAGGCCGATCAAGGTCTCCTGGGGCCCTGGGCTGGAGCAAGTGATGGGGCCCCTGCCCCAGCCTTTCCACCTGCAGCCCCACCCCCATTCCACCCCTTTAACCTGCAACCCCAATCCACAGCCCCACCCCATTCCACCCCTTCCCTGGCAGCCCCATCCTGCTCACTTCTTTCCACCACCCCCAGCAGCACAGAGACCAGAAAAGCACTGCCCCAGGGCTGCGGCAGAGAACGAGAGTCCCTCCAGGCCTGGGGCCACAGTGGGTGGGGTGGAATTTAACTGGGGGCCTGTAATGGGGTCACAGTCACCTCTCGTGAGCACCCCCTGGCTGAGTGCATGTGCCTGTACTCTCTCTCCACCTGTCTGTGGTGGGTCTTTGGTGACTCATCCTCCAGCCGAGTCACACACTGTCTGTGTGATAAAAGCAAAGCAAACCCCTTCTCAGCACCCTCTGTAGGATCCTTCGATCGGCAGCACTATCCCGGGGGCTCACTCTCCAATCAGTCCAGCAGGGCCTATCACTAGGGGCGTACCAAATTCACAGCCATGAAAAACGTGTCACAAACTGTGAAATCTGGTCTCCTCCTGTGAAAGCTGGTCTGGTGTGTGCTTTTACCCTGTGCTACACAGATTTCACAGGGGAGACCAGCATTTCTCAAATGGGGGGTCCTGACCTGAAAGGGAGTTCCGGGGGGGGAGGGGGGTCACAACATTATTTTAAGGGGGTCGTGATATTGCCACCCTTTCTCCTGCGCTGCCTTCAGAGCTGGGCAGCTGGAAAGTGGCAGCTGTTGGCCAGGTGCCCAGGTCTGAAAGCAGCGCCCCGCCAGCAGCAGCACAGAAGTAAGGGTAGCAATACCATACCGTGCCATCCTTCCTTTCTTCTGCGCTGCTGCTGGCGGTGGCTCTGCCTTCAGAGCTGGGCTCCCAGCCAGCAGCCGCTGCTCTCCAGCTGCCCAGCTCTGAAAGCAGCGCCACCACCACCAGCAGCGCAGAAGTAAGGGTAGCAATACCGCAACCCCTCCTCCCCCCACAATAACCTTGTGCCTCCCACACACACACACACACACACAGGACCCCTACAATTACAACACTGTGAAGTTTCAGATTTAAACTCTGAAATCATAACATTTACTATTTTTAAAATCCTATGACCATGAAATTGACCAAAATGGGCCATGAATTTGGTAGGGCCCTACCTATCACAATACGCTGGCCAAACTGTCTCTCAGCCCCTTTTGGGCTCCCTCAGATTATCTCTGCTCTTTAAGCAGTCCCAGCCCTGGTGTGGGGCCACATCCCCCAGGGCTCCCTCCCTGAAGGCTCTTTGCTTCTCCAGGCTTTTCGGGCCCCAGGTCTTCAGCTGGGCCACTAAAAGAATTCAGTTCCCCTTCTGGGGTGCATCAAAGTTCAGGCCACTTTCCCAGTGGCTGGTGGGAGGGGGGACCCAGGCCCTCCCTCTACTGCAGGTCCCAGCCCAGGGACCCTATAGAGAGCAGCCATCCACCATTTCCCTTTAAATAAACTGCGTTGCTGCTACAATTCCCTGAGCCACTTCCCCATGACTCCAGCACATTCTTCACTTACCCAGGCCGGCCTTAGGATTTATGGGGCCCTCTGCAGTATTATTAAACTGGTGCCCCTGTGCCCGGTGGCAGCCCAGGCTCGCGTGTGTATTTTAGGTACCGGGGGGGAGGGGGGAGGTCTTTTGAAGGATTTATTTTAAAAACGATGTCTGAAGATCCAAGAATTTAAGGCTAAAGATGAATCCTCAGATTGTGCATCTAAAAATCTATGCGAGGGTTTTTTAGAGATGTGATTTTAACATCTTCACCATCACACTAATGAAATATTTTTAAAACAAATTTTAAACTAAGGTCCTGTAGACTGACCTGTCCTGAGTAAACATGCCCGTGATGCACAACTGTTTTTGTCAGTAAATGGCTCCATTACCCCGTGAATGGCTCGCTAACAGTTTCAGTGTTGTGCTAATAGGTCTGGCAGGCTGGAGGCTTTTTCACTTTTAAGTACTAGATCCCCTCTGGAGGAAGACTGGGGAGCCTGCAGGAAGGGTCAGAAGAGGGAAAGGAAGAGGTGGGTGGGAGGACACTAAGACCCAGGGGTGCCCTACACAGCCGCATATGCCTAAGGACCACCCCTGCCCTTACCTCAGGGCCTTGTCCTGGTGGAGTCCCAGCACAGAGCCCCATCCAAGCTCCTCCAGCTCTAGTAAGGAGCAGAACTGGCACTGGCCCTACAGCTCTTCTTATACTAGCCTTCTGGGCCCTGATTGGCTACTTCCCACACAGCCGCTCTAGGCAGCTTGGAGGACCTCTCTACTGCCCTTTTCTGGGGTGGGTGTGGCAGGGCCACAAGGCCTCCAGCAGGGGGCCTCAGGGCTTAGTCCACCCCATCACAGGGCCCCAAATTGGCTGGGCCCCTGGGCATGGGCCCCATTGGCTCGTGCGGTAATCTGCCACTGGTTCAGGAAAGTAAATACCATCTCCTCTCTTTCCCCTCTTCCTTCAAGCAGCTATTGTTTCCACAATCCTAAGGAAATCTTCATGTGGACCCACTTGTCTCTCTATGCCCCATCTTCCTCCTCCCCTTAGCTTGTAGTTCCTTGAGCAGGGTATCTGTCTCCATGTTTTCCTCTACACCAATGATTTCCTGAACCTCCTGTCCTCGCCACTCTATGGAAAGTGCCCTCACATAGGGTCCTAGTGACCTCACCCTTCTTCAAGTTGAATTTGTTTTGGGGGGGGGAGGAAATAACACTGGGAAACAATTGTACAGACTGTGCAAAAAACAGATCTAATGAGAAAAGGTTAGTTACATTTTTGCCCTGGCAACCTTGCCAATGTCCCTTTACATGGCGTTATATGCCAAAGGGGTGACTTGATTACAGTAAGTACCTACATAGGGAACAAATATTTAATAATGGACTCTTCAATCTAGCAGAGAAAGGTCTAACACGATCCGATGGCTGGAAGTCGAAGCTAGAGAAATTCGGACTGGAAATACGGAGTAAATTTTCTAATGGTGAGCATAATTAACCATTGGAACAACTTACCAAGGGTTGTGGTGGATTCTCCATCCCTGAGGGTTTTTAAATCAAGATTGGATAATTTTCTAAAACATTTGCTCTAGAAATTAGTTCGGGGAAGTTCTCTGCCCTGTGTTATAGGGAGGTTAGACTAGAGCAGCAGTTCTCAAACTGTGAGTCGGGGCCCCATTTTATGGGGTCGCCAGGGCCAGCGTTAGACTTGCTGGGGCCCGGGACTGAAGCCGAAACCTGAGCCCTGCTGCCCGGGGCTGCAGCCAAAGCCTGAATGCTTCAGCCCGGGGGGGCACAGGCTCGGGCTCCAGGAATTCCCCCACTCCACCCCCACCTGGGGTCATGTAATAATTTTTGATGTCAGAAGGGGGTCGCGATGCAATGAAGTTTGAGAACTGCTGGACTAGATGATCACAATGTTCCCTTCTGGCCTTGTAATCTATGGGTCTTAAGGCACTCTTAGCAATGTGATCCCTGCTCTTTCTAGTGTTGAATATAAAAGGGACTAATTTAAAACATCAAAGGCAATTGCTTAAAAGTTGTTTGAGAGTCTCTTGGGCCAGTTTACTTGGACTTACAATGGAGCACTATGCAGCTAGCATTACTCAGTTAAAATCACACGTATGGTTCCTTGGGGTCCCACTGGAAAGTGCAGACTCAGCAAGGAAACTTTCAGTTACTTAATCTCTGAAATGGAATGTCACTGCTTCTTCTCAGGCCTGTAACCCTAGGAGTGGGGAGAGCTGGCCACAGAGCTGGTCCAAGTGTCTGGTAGCTCTTCTGAATTCTGTAGCTTCTTTTGTGGGTTCAGCAAACTTCTCTTCTTTGTCCTGTGACCCTGGAGGAAGGGAGAGGCTAGCCATGGGGGTTCAGCAAAACTTTGAGATCCACCTCTGTAACCTCCATTTACATACCTTCTTTGGGATTTGTCGGAGGAGAACAGTCCTCTTATTTCTTTTGGACGCTTGCCCAGGGGTCTCTGGTTTCTGTTCTCTGTTTTACTGCTGCTTCCATCAATATCCAGTAGATGGCAACAGTGTATAACAAATTTCTTTTATCCTTTTTCTTATTAAGAAGCTTTTTATGTTCCATTGTTTTCCAGGACTGTATTTCTGTCTTAGCCAGACTATTAAATGGAATACCCCCTTTTTCAGGCAATTTCTTTTACTACTTCAAAGCTAGACCCTGGTTAGGTGCTTACATCTTTCATCTTTACAACTTACATCCTTTGTGTGCTATGCTTTTCATGTCATTGCTAGAAAGAAAGCCAACAAAATCCTTTATCGCTCCTCTACATTTAGTGGGCCGAGTCCATTCATTCGTTGGTTATATTTCACACCTTTCATTTCACATCATTGAGGAACTTACACTACAACGAGACATTATTCTGAAGGGAAAAGGCAGGTTAACCGCATACAGAGAGATGTATGTCTGCTTCATAAGGCCACGTCTACACTACCCACCGGATCGGTGGGTAGTAATCGATCTATCAGGGATCGATTTATCGCGTCTCATCTAGACACGATAAATCGATCCCCGAATCGACGCCCGTACTCCACCTCGGCAGGAGGAGTAAGCGGAGTCGACGGGGGAGCCGCAACGGTCGACTTGCTGCCGTGAGGACGGCCAGGTAAGTCGAATTAAGATACTTCGACTTCAGCTACGTGAATAGCGAATAGCGTAGCTGAAGGTGCGTATCTTAGATCGATCCCCCCCCCCATTGTAGACCAGCCCTAAGGCAGACAACTTTACAGTTCTTAGTTTGGGGTGAAAGCTAGCTGGCTTGGATTTCTAGGGGTATCAGAAAGTTTGCCCATAGAACCTTTCTCTTTCTACAGGTCGTACAGGAAGTTATTTCTACCTAGCTCAACTCCTGTGGTTTTCACACTCTCCTGTGAACTTGATGAACTCCAGGATGCAATGGCCACTATACAGAGGAAAACAAGGTGTTATTCTTGGCTGTCAACTTTTGGGGCATTTTTATAGTTTAGACAGAAGAAGAGAGCGAGATGCACAGGGAAATTCTATCCATACATAAATTATGAGATTATGGAAATCGAAACCATTGACACTGTAGAGCTGCAGGAAGAGAACTTAAATGGATGACTAAAAATTGGAAATATGGGGCATGCTTTATGTACTTCATTTCCACAACATGCTGCAGGGGTGGGCAAACCTCAGCAGGTTCACAGGCTCAGTCTGGATGCACATGCAATAACTCATGGGCTTCCCTAGACCACTTCAGAGAGAAAATCTCACGCAAGCAAGTTTCCTAGCAGGAACTCCCTATAAGAACCTCAATAGAATAGAACATCCTAAAGTAGCCTCCGCCATCCAAACAGACACTTCTTGGTGAACCACGTTTTTGCCACAGGAGGCACTTGGCACCTGCAGAGAACTCTGGGACACATAGTGTAATCTGACTTCTTGTTGAGAAGGCTGTTTAGTTGGTAGGGGACTTGCTGCCCAGGAGTGTTTTGCAGAGTTGTCAGGAGACTCTGGCCTGTGAGATAGGAGGGAAAGTGCCAGGAACCAGCCTCCACAAAGAAGCTAATGGAGAGAAGGATCGTTAATCAACCGGTTGGGTTCGTTGCTGTAGAGCTACTTGCTGTACTAAGGGAGCAGGAGCTACGGGGACCGGCAATGCTGAGTCAGGAACCTAGCATCATATTAACCTTCATCACGGGGCGCTACCCTTCTTCTCCCCCGCTCCTCTCCCCTGCCCCCAGTGCTTCCTCCCTTGTGCCTTGCTCCTCCCAGCTCAATTGGGATGATGACAGTTATCTCTGTGAGTTCTCCAGGATGTGTTTTCTGTTCTGTAAAGTTCCTAGCACACTTCAGATGCTAAATAAATAATAACTCAGCTAAGGCCTCATTTCGAATGAGAAGGGAAAATCCAGACGAGAAATGTTTAGGTGAGCTGAAGTGGTGCATCAGAGGAGTGGCTTTGTCAGCACAGCAGGGCTTCAATGCTTTGAATTCCTCCAAGGCACACAAGCAGGGAAAAGGGGATATAAGACCAGCCATATTGGGTCAGACCAATGGTCCATCTATCCCAGTATCCTGTCTTCTGACAGTGGTTGGTGCCAGATGCTCAGAGGGCATGAACAGACCAGCGCAATTTTCGAGTGAGCCATCTGCAGTTCTCCAGTGCCAGCTGCTGGCAGTCAGAGATTTAGGGACACTCAGGGGTAACATCCTTAACCATCTTTGCTGATCGCTATTGATGGACCTGTCCTCCATGAACGTATCTAGTTCTTTCTTGAACCCTGTTATACTTTTGGCCTTCACACCATCCCCTGGCAACGAGTTCCACAGGTTGACTGTGCATTGTGTGAAGAAGTCCTTCCTTGTGTTTGTTTTAGTCCTGCTGTCTATAAATTTCATCAGGTGAGCCCTGGTTCTTTTGTTAGGTGAAGGGGTAAATAACACTTTTTCTCCACACCAGTCATGATTGTATAGACCTCTATCATAGCCCCCCTCAGTGGTCTCTTTTCTAAGCTGATCAGTCCTGTGGCCCACCAGTGGCTTCCTGAGGCAGTGGCATGAGACGGGACGAGATGGGAGAGTTGAGCATCAATACTCGCAGACACACAGTATTCCCAAGGCCTGCTCTCTGGTGACCTCCATATTCTGGCCCACTCTGGTATCCTCTCTGGCCTAGTGGCTCTGGGCTTCCTCTAACCTCTGACTTCAGAAGAGAGAGACCCATCAGTCAGGGGAGGCGATTCCAGCACTCTCAGTGGGTGTGAGGCCAGAGCCCGAGGCCCAGGAATTTAGGCACCTGGGAGTTAGGGGCCTTTGAGGATCTGGGCCTTAGGCCTGTGTGCAAGAGGCTTTAGAGCCCTGTCTAAAGCACAGCAAGATTGGGGAGGGGCGGGGGGCAGATGCTGGGCCATATCCATGGGAGGTGGTGGTTCCAATTAAGACCCAGTTCCCAGGGAGTGTTACCAGGAGCTCATGTGTTTGGTTGCAAACACTGCAGCAGCTGGAGCCAGGTGCCTGAATGTTTGTGTGTCTCTCTGGTTGCTCTGGCAACATTGGGGCACAAGGGCGGCCAGGAGCTTGCCAAAGTCATGAGGTGACAGGGCCAAGCCCACACCACTCCCCGCCTAGCGTCTGACTCGGAGCCAAGTCGACTGACTGGCCCGTTTGATCTGATCCTGGGTCAAAACCAGCCTCCTTTGCCTGAGCCCTGAATTGCCTGCGTTGTTTCCTTCCGAAAAAACACACGGGGCGCTAGTACAAAACAAGGGGTGGTTTATTGCAGAGCCAGGTTACAGAGCAGGGAGGCCTTTGGCTGTGACTCCGCCAAGAAGACAGGCGTCTGAGGACTGGGCAGGGAACGATGGGGCCTGGGGCTGCTGGAGGAGCCCGAGGGGTGGGGGTGAAACACAATGCAGGCCAGTTCTCCAGGGAAGGCGCATGCAGGATGCTATTAATGCTGACGAGTGAAGTGCCCTGGGGAGAAGGGGCTGCGGTAATGCTGGTGACTGATGTGCCCAGAGGGGAGGAGGTGTCGTTAATCTTAGGGCAGGTCTACATTTAAAAGTTGCACTGGTACGGCTGTCCTGTACGCCACCCCCCGAGGGGCAGTAGCTCTGTCGATGGGAGACGCCCTTCCATTCTGCTCTGCGCTGGGGGTTAGGTTGGCATCACTGCATCGCTAGGGGTGAGGCGGGATTTTTTACACCCCTGTGCGACATAGTTCTACAAGCCGAACTTCCTAGTGTAGACCTGGCCTTAGCTGAAGGGACATAGGGTTGGAAAAGGCGCATCTGTCACTAGCAGGAGGGATATTGGCATCTGTAGTGAGTAGAAGACCTCACTAGTGGAAGAGATACAGGCAAGCACCCAGTGCATGAGTAAGGGAAGGCCTCATTGTAGCGAGTGGGAGGAATGTGGCGGCCTTGTGAGGGGTACGGAGGAGAAGGTCTGGTTGGCACTAGCAGGAGGGGCGTGGTGGACTGGGGGCACACAGGGGAGAAGGTTTCGTTAGGGCTAGTAGGAGGGGCGTGGTGGACTGGGGACACACAGGGGAGAAGGTTTCGTTAGGGCTAGTAGGAGGGGCGTGGTGCCCTGAGGGCGCATGGGGAGAAGGTCTGGTTGGCACTAGCAGGAGGGACGTGGTACCCTGAGGGCGCACGGGGGAGAAGGTCTCCCTCTGGGGGGAGGGATAGCTCAGTGGTTTGAGCATTGGCCTGCTAAACCCAGGGTTGTGAGTTCAATCCTTGAGGGGGCCATTTAGGGATCTGGGGCAAAAAAATTAGTCCTGCTAGTGAAGGCAGAGGGCGGGACTTGATGACCTTTCAAGGTCCCTTCCAGTTCTATGAGATAGGATAGGATTAGTGCTAGCAGGAGGAGCGTGGTGCCCTGGGGGCGCACGGGGGAGAAGGTCTCGTTAGTGCTAGTAGGAGGGGCATGGTGCCCTAAGAGCGCACGGGGAGAAGGTCTGGTTGACACTAGCAGGAGGGGCGTGGTGCCCTGGGGGCGCACGGGGGAGAAGGTTTCGTTAGTGCTAGCAGGAGGGGCGTGGTGCCCTGAGGGCGCACGGGGGAGAAAGTTTCGTTAGCGCTAGCAGGAGGGACACGGCTCACAATACATCTGGAGCTGATGTAATGTTGGGAGCAAAGTGCAAGGCCAGGTCAGTTTCTAATCACATCAGCCCTTGGTGACAAGAGGCCTATCAGCCTTGGCTCCGTGGCTAGGAGCTAGTCTCAGGAGGCCTGTGCCATTAAGGCCAGTTCCCAAGGCTGATGTGATTGAAGGCCCAGAGGCTGTGGGGTGCCTGGACCTGGGAGGGTCAGTGGCACTTCCAGTTGTCCCTATTTCTTCACTTTTGCGTCGTAGGTGCCGGCATTCTTGTAGGCCCCCACATAGCCGCTGGTGTCTACGATGTTCTCCCGCCCGCTCTTCCCTTTGCCCTTGCCACTCTCATCGAAGCGCTCCTTGTGCGAGCCCGTGTACTTGGTGGTGTCCGTCAGCCTGTCCACCGCCCCGCCAGTTGTGGCTTTCTGTCAGCAAGAAAATGGGGCAGGGGAGTCAAACACAAAGAAGCAATTATAGCCCTTCCCAGGCCCCTCCGTCCCCCACATGCCCTTCCCAGGCCCCTCCGTCCCCCACGTGCCCTTCCCAGGCCCCTCCATCCCCCACGTGCTTGTCCTAGGCCCCTCCGTCCCCCATGTGGCCTCCCCAGGCCCTGCCCTGTCAGTCCCCCACAGACCATGACGCTGGCCCACTCCCCCACCTGTCCCTCATTGTTCCAGACACCTCCATTCCCCATGCACTCTCCGGACCCCATGCTGTCCCCACTGCTCAGGGCCCTGCCCTTAAGTTGTCACAGCCCCCCCAGATCCCTGCCTCTTCCAGGACACACTGCTTTGCTATGTGACATTTGTGGGGCTCCCAGTGGCCCAGAGCAGCATCTGCATGTCCACAGACAGACCCCACCGTCTTTGCCAGGTCCCCCCACTCCTGCTCCACGTGTCCGAGAAGAGCAATCACTCACAGTGACGCCTACGTTGGTCGGTTCCTTCCCTGCCACCAGCTGGCAGATGGATTCGTATGCTTCCTCCTTGCTCTTGCCTTTAAACCTCTTTGGGGCCAGCTCCTCTAGGGCCTTTTTGAATTCCTCGTAACCAATGACTCTGGCTGTCTTCCCTCTGCAAGACACAAGGGCTGGGGCGTGACCTAGTGCAAACGCTTCACTAGAAGGGTAGCTGCTGCAAGACAGACCCCGGGGCTGCACTTGCAAATGGCACTTGTATTCCCAGCTGTGGCAGGGAGACCCAGGTGACCAGCCCTGCTACCCAGACAGGTGGTCTTTGAGGGAAAAGAGGAACTGGTGCATCCCTGTTTGATGCACCAGTTACTGAAATAGTTGAGATGTGAACTGCTTCAGGTACACAGGGATCCCTCCTCCAGAAAGGCAGCCACAGGTGAGCAGAACCTGGCAGCTGTTCTACAGAACAGAAGAGAAGAATCTTAGCTCTGGCTGAGACTGCAGGAGACACAAGAACTGACACACCAAGTTCTTGTTCATTGACCGTTAATCCTTAGGGTCAAGGCCTTGTCCTCATCCAGCCCTGGGTCAACGTGGATGTGGAGGGGCTATTTGTGAGGCCCTGCAGTCCAAGATGCGCCTGCAGGAGCCGGTCCCTGGCAGGCCTTAGCCCTTTTGCTGGCGAGGGCCGTGTCGCTGGACAAGCTCTTGTTTCCAGGCAGATGACCAGGGGCAAACATCCCTGTTCCATCTACCCATCCCCAACCCTTGCTCCACTGAGCCAGCAGCAATGCAGCCTGGTCACATTTAGGGTTAAATACTTTATGAGACTGAAAAACTCCTTTGTGATGAGATGGGCAGAATCTTGTTCCCAGGGAACGGCGGGACAGCAGGGAGGGAGGGAGGGCAGAGGAGAGGGACTTACTCATCACGTGAGATTTCATGGGGGTCTGCAGGGGGCCGCAGGCGATGAGAATGGTGCTGTAGTCTGGGGGTTAGGGCCTGCAGCTGGGAGGGCAGAGCCTCAAGTTGAAGTCCCTGCTCAAGTGACTGTTTAAGTATTTTACATAAAGTGGTACAAGAGCCAACAGGAGCCTGGTTCCAGCGCACCCCATACCGCCGTGGCTAGGGCACTCCCCAGGGAGGCACAGGAGCTCTGGGCTCA
Source organism: Terrapene triunguis (assembly GCF_002925995.2). Lineage (NCBI taxonomy): Eukaryota > Metazoa > Chordata > Testudines > Emydidae > Terrapene > Terrapene triunguis. The sequence continues at coordinate 19,772,529 of NW_020664481.1, forward strand.
CGTCTTCACACCGTAACAGGCAGAGAGGGAATTTGAAGTCAGTGTCCCACAGCCTAGGTGAGTGCTCCAGCCTCTGGACTATTGCTTATAGGAGGGGTACTGGCTTGATTTTTTGCAAGAAAGGACGGAGTGACCTGGTTGGGTGCCTAACTTCAGGAGAAGGTTCATGGCTGTGAATCCTGAGCAGCCCACAGTTAGGCTCCTAATACCCGGAAGCAGCCGGGGCTTAGTTCCTACCCCTCTCCTCAGCATTGCCTGCTGTCTAGCTTAGGCAGCTCCCTGCTGAGCATATGGGCTTTTGTGGATCCCATCTTTAAGCACCTAAGGCCTTGTCTACCCTAGACAATTAAGTCAGCATGACTACGTGGCACAGGGGTGTGAAAAAGCCACACCCCCGAGTGGCGTGGTTAAGCCAGCCTAGTCTCTTTGGCGACAGCACTGGGTTGACAGAAGGATTGTTCAGTGTAGACGCTACCTGTGCCGATGGGCGGGATTGTCCCGTGGTGTGTAATCCACCTCCTCAAGAGGCGATACCTCAAGATGTCGCTGGAAGAATTCTTCCATCACTTTAGCTACCACCTCTCAAGGAGGTGGATTGCATACCACGGGAGAATCCCCATCTGCTCAGGCAGTGTCTACACTGCAGCTCTACCGCAGTGCAGGTACAGCGGCACAGCCGTGCTGCTGGAGCATTTTAAGCGTAGACAAGCCCTAACTCTCCCCGTCCCTGCACGCCTACCTCAGAGCTGTCACAGTGCGAACTCCCCTTTGTGGAGATAGCCCAGGGCTTCTCTGGCATCATCTGTACATAGTAACCAGTATCGAAGGCCCCACGCACTCTGTGGACAGCCCCTCCCAAACTCCGCTGCACGGGCTGTGGGTTTGGCAGACTCTACGGCCGATTCCGGGTGTTCTGCAGCAGCCTCAGATCTATTCAAATCGAGGTTCCTACAGAATCCGACGTGCCGATGAATAATCCAGCAGCCCAGCAGCCCACACCTTCTTTATAGTCTCAAGTGGTTGCCCTGAACTTCCAGGTGTCGGGATGCCATAGATTTCTTAATGGGGAGCGAGTAACTGCCCCGCCGACGTTGTCAGGGCGAAGCTGGGACTTTTGGCTCTGGGAAGGTGTGAGGGGCAGGTTGGGTGTGTGGGATAAGCATGCGAGCTGACTGGTTCTGCTCAAATGATCAGCAACGCAATCATTCACATGTATAGTGAAATGGCCAGTTTAGGTTATGGGGTTAACAGCCCGTTGGGTTAAAGGGGGCCGTTTACCCATCTCGGAGCCAATGTTTCAGGCGCTTGCGAGATTCAGGCAGGTGTCACTGCACCGTTACACGCGGGTCATGTAGTCAAGGCTCTTTTCAACAATGAGACTAGAAACGTGTGTGTGTCTATATGAAAGCTGAGCAACCATGTAACAATGTGCTGCAAATAGCCAGGAGTGAGATGTGGGGAGGGTTGTCTGGTGGCCGGTATCTGGTGGACAAGAAACTCTGTCCTGCATGCCAGGCTCCTCTAAGCTCCACGCAGAGTCTGACAGGGCTGGAGGGGGCTGAAAGGAATGACCTGGGAGCGCGCCCATGGGCGACCCAGCAGGCAGCACACAGACCTGAGCTCCAGGAGCCAGCCGCTGATGTAGAGCAGGCTGTAGGGAAGGGAAGCAAGGGAGCCACTTACTTCACTTTGGAGAAGACGATGTCCACGTCTGTGCCGGTGACCCCTTTGCCGTCCATTACTTTACACTCCTTGCACAGTTTGGCCCAGTTTTTCCCAGTCATTTCTTGCCCTGTAGCTTTGGTGTCTCCATAGATTGCAAACTTCCGGAAGCTCTCTTCCAGCGCTGCCACGTCAGTGCTTCCAGCCATGCTGACCTTTGGTAGGCAGAGGAGAAATGGATCCAGTTACTACGCAAACTCCAGCAATCACACCAGATACTGTGCATACCATCTGTGCACCCCTGCACCCTGCAACACCCCTTAGACCGCTGCCTCCCACAAAAGCCCGGCCCCTTCACGACCAAGCTGCACCGGCAGACGTGGAAGTGGGGAGCCGAGGACTAGGATAGCAGCGGGAGCTGAAGATCAGGCTTGTGGGGCATTTGTAGAGCTCTGTGTGTGTGGGTCCCAGGGCTAGAATAGCAGAGGGGCTGTGGGTCGGGACTGGGGAGCTGTGTATGGGCCCCAAGGCTGGCACTGTGGGTCAGGACAGAGGGGCATTGGCAGCGCTGTAGTGGGAGTGTTGGCCCAGTGTATTGAGACTGATGTAACACCTCTTCTTTTCCTCCTCCTTCAGACAGCGCTGCCCTGGCTGATCAGGGAAAGCTGTCACCAAGAGACTTTTTCACAGCTAAACTGGTTGCGCTAAAGAGACGTGTTTTCCCTGATCAGCATCTCTGAAGCCAGCACATCAGTGCCATGAGCAGGGGAAGAACAACTGCCCGGCACTCCACAACGGCCATCCGCCACTTAGCAGTTAACATCCGGTGACTCCCCTTCGCTTTTCACAGAGCCTGTGGCCACCTCAAACTCCCTGGCACTCTGATTCTCACAGGCCTCTCCCACCTTCTAAATGCTGCTGGCTCTATGCATTAGCAAAGCACAGGTCAGCATCTTCATGTCATCCCGGCACCTCCATAGGGGCTGGCACTGGGCGGGGCGGGGCGCTTGTCAGGCGCTGGCACCAGCGTGATTGCCTCTGGCAGGCAGCTCAGCTCTGCCTATGGCATGCCCTCCGTGCTGGGAATCGAGCTGGCACCGCACAGGGAACAGTGTGCAGGTGAGTGGGAACAGAGCAAGTGCTTCAGCCTGTGTGAAAGGGGGGTGGGGGGACCCCAGTATATCAAAATGGCCACAGCTGGGCAAAGTACTTCAGCGCCTGCAGGTCTGTCATTGAGCGCCAGGGCCAAGCCTTTCACCAGGGACTGGGGGGGTCTGGGGGCCCAGCCTGGGACACCATACAGGGGCCTGGTTTACAGATGGGGGGGGCAGCACCTTCTGAACCTCGGGACCCCTTAAGCTGTCGCCAGCTGGGGAGCCAGCAGCACCGGTCAGTTTTGAAATGCCTTAACCCAGCAAGCTCCCAGCTCCACCTCACCCCACCCCACCCCTGCTCTCTTCCAGGTCCCTCAGCCACAGGGCAGAGTCACCCGGCCTGCTGGGCTGAGGGGATTGCCTAGCCCCGGGCCCTAGTTACAGTCTGACATTAAACAAAAACAGGCGTGTGGGCTTGTCGGCTGGCGTGGCCAGAGTTTGCGCTGCCTGGCGACCGTTGCTAGGGAGGGCTGTGCTGCTTGGAGCTGTTGCTGCGGGAGGCATGGCGGGGCTGGACTATTCGCATATGCACCGAGTCCAGAGCGACAGGGTGGGTGAGGTCATTGCTGGTATTGGGCCAACTTCTGTTGTTGAGAGAACAAGCTTGGGAGCCACACCGAGCTCGTCTTCAGGTCTGGGAGGGGTCCTGCCAGCGGCCCAGCTATTAACGCGGTTACATCACACACCTTGTCTCCCAAATATCTGGGGACCGGCACGGCTACTGCTACACTGCACAGCAGCCAGACGGGCCTCAGTTCCCTTACAACGCTGCTCGAACCAGGGCTCCAGGCGGCCTCCTGTCTTCTCACCCCCCAGGCAGCCTGGCAGCACCAAGGCCCCCATCAGGGCAGCTGGCCTGAGGCTGGCAATGGGGGAATTGCAGGGGAAAAAGCCTAGGCTGGCACATAAAGCCACTCACAGCCTCATAGAGACACACACACGGGCACAGAGACACTCTGACAAGCTGGCAGCCATGCCCAAGATCCGGGTGTGGCCACAATCAGGAGTTGTGGTACTCCCCATCGTGTCTATTTGATCTGGGGCGCTCCTGCCAGTGCCCAGGGAAGGAGTTCACAGCGTCTGGCCTTCCCAATGGGAATCCACTCGGGCTGCTGCAGCAGAAACAGCTGCAGCCCATTAATCAGTGTGTGCGTAACCTGCCAGCAAAGCAGCCTGACGCAGCCAAAGGGAGCCGGGTTCCCACGGCGGCTGGGCCCAGAGAAGGCTCTTGGCACCGAATCGCTCTCTCCCCGGAAGTGGGCCTAACAAACGTGTCCCTCTCCTTGGCTCAGGCAACGTTGGTCTTGCTGAACTGAGTTGATGGCCAGGGTTTGGCTAATGGACACATCATCCCCACCCAGCCCCACTGCAATGCAGCTGCGGGCAAGCTGGGGGCCAGCTCACTGCAGGGCCGCTAGTCCGACCCCCAGGTCTTCTGTACAGCGCCGTGGGCACTACCGTCTGTGCTGAGCAGACTAGCCCCTGCATGCTCAGCTCCAGCCTGGAAGCTCCACACAGCACCGGGGAAGCGCTGCTCTCCCGGCCAGGAGTGGGCCCTGTTTTGCCAGGGATCATAACCTGATATTTGACACCTGATACACCACTAAGCCACCCCTTCTGGCTCTGCCTTCTCTTTCACTATCACAATTAGCCCTGAGCTAGCCGGGACTGGCAGGGCCCCAGAGACTGCCCATGCCAACACCCCTGCCAGGAGGAGTCCCTCCAGGGGCAGGACAGTGTGGGAGAGGGGGGTCGGAGGGGTGGCAGGGGGCGATGTGAGTCCTGCTGCTGCCAGGCTGTATCCGCTGTCGGTGGAGAGGTCCTTGCACCCCAGGCCAGTCACGCCAGCGCTCGGGTCAGTAGCGTCTACAGCGAATCTGACCGTTCCCCTTTCCAGGCTGTGAGCGCATATGCAGCGTGGGTTTGCAGGCGAGCAGGGGGCATAGGGATTGCATGGAGGGGAAGGTGGGAAGAGGAGGAAGCTGCCAGCAGGACACCAACCTACGAGTTATTTCTGTCTCCCTGAGCACTGCAGGCACTGTGTGACAATACTGAGCAGCGTGGGACACAATGCCACGCCCCGAGAGAGGCACCACGCAGGGTCCTGCCCTCTCCAGGGAGCGCTCAGTGAATTCACAGAGGCATAAGGGGGGGGGCCAGGCCCCTGAACACCACAGGCCGTCGCGCCCCGGAGCAGGTCTTAGGTTTGTGTGCGGGAAGCCTACTAGTGGATCGGGTGCAGTACTGGGATTGGAGACTTGGGTCCTGTTCCTGGCTCTGCCTTTGCCCTGCTGGGTGATCCTGGCTCATCTCTGGTCTCAGTTTCCCCAGCTGTGAAATGGAGGTTGGGTACGTCCCTTCTTTTGTAAAGAGCTTTGGGACCTAGGGATGAAAAGCGCTAAGTATCATTGCTGCGGTTTGCACAGGGGGGAACGTGTGTAAGGGCCGAGGGGAATGTGCAGGTGGATTCAGGGTACGGGTGTGGCCCGGGCGCGATGCGTGGGGGAGGGGTGTGCTGCAGTGTGCCTGTCGTGGGCATTTCCTTTTTCTGGTCCCACGCATGGTGCATGGTTTGCGCCATGTGACGCACTGAAGGCAGCACCGATGCTGCGCGAGGTGCCGATGGGGGAGCACCCCATCTCCGATGCTGTTCGGGGGGGGAGCAGCCAGCCAGCCTGCTCTGCAGGGCGTGTCCCTCCTTTTCACCCAAGTGAGCTGAGTCCCTGGAAGCGGCACACGCAGATCGCTGCAGATGAGCTCCAAGCCTGCTCCCTCCATCCCTGCACGTCAGCCCAGTGCTTCCCCACAGGCCTAGTCCCCCGGGCATGCAGGCCAGCTCGCTTCCCTGCTCTGCGCCCCCAGATGGGGGGAATTAGCCCCCAGTCAGTGATGCCAATCCAGGCAGCCAGTGCACTGAGCGAGACCCCCCGTGTTGCCAGCCAGCCCGCACCCCCCTCCTTCTCCTCCTCCTCCTGCAGAAGCAGCCCATCCGGTGGCTGCTCTGCCGACTTACCGCCCGAAGTGCCTCTGCTGAGCTGTGGCAGGCTACCCGGAGAAGCCCTGCTCCCTCCTGGTCTGCAGACTGCAGTGCTGCTTGGAGGCTGCTGCGCTATTATCTGCTGTTTATTCCGGTAGCCATAGAGACAGCCTGCTAAACAGCCAGGGCGCGGAGCAGTCCTGTTCTAATGCAGGAGGGTGACCAAGGTCACTGCGAAGAGCTCCGCTCCCTCCCGCCTGCAGCGCCAAAGCGCCTCCGCCTGGGGCAGGAAAGGGTCCTCTGCCCTTTCACGCCTCCATCAGGCCTGCTGGAGCAGAGCCCAGTGGTCCATTTGTGTAATCGCTGCTGCTGGGAAGGGGCCGGGCTTGCAGGGCTGGGAGGGAGGAATCGATCCCCGCACGTGGCTCTGGTTTTGCTTGTTCCCAGTGAGGGATGGTGGGAGGGAAGGCGGGGGCCAGGTGTCAGGGACAGGCTCCTCCTTCGTTAGCGGCGTGGCTGGATCAGAACCCAAGTGCAGCCGCATCTCTGCCTGGACGGGGGGGTGTCGGAACAGCCCTGCAGGCCTCTGCCGTCAGACGAGCTAGGGACCCTCGCAGAAGGGTTATCCCCGGAGGGCCGGGGTGGCCAGACTGCAGCTTGTGAGCTCTTTTACAGTTAAAGTGGGGCTCGCAGCGCTCCCCCCCCCCCGGCCCCTCTGCCTACCAGACTGGTGAGGGGGGAGGCTCGGGGCTTCTGCCCTGCGGCGTTGGTGGGGCTAGGGGCTTCTGCCAGAGACAACTGGTGGCTGCTGAGAGCGGGGCTCGGGGTGGCACAATTTAAAAGTTTGCCCCCCAACAGCTTGAGTTACGCCCCCCCCTTATCCTCAGTGGCCCTGCAGCTCCCAGCTGTTGAGGCAACAGCAAACGCAGCGGCTTTCCCCGTAGCTTTCAGCTGTTTGCCGCTGCCTCTCCCCACAGCTGCAGCTCACAGCTTGCCACCCTCAGCAGCTGCTGTGGAGGGAGGGGACCCAGTGGCACCATGTGACCGAGTGGGGCCAGCAAACCCTGGCAAAAATCTGGGGGGCCTGTGACCACACACCCACGTCGCCTCTGGCTTCTGCCCAGCAAGGGCCACCCCGGTATAGGGCAGCGCAGCTCTGGGAGGGAGTCGAGTGTAGTCTAGTCCAGGCATCAGCACAATGGGATTATTAAGTATGTTCCCTGCGCAGAGCCCTTGTTACTGGGGCTAATGCACGAGATGGGGCAAGCCCAGCACAACTCTCCCCTCCAGGAGCACCCAGCAGGGACAGCAGACGGACCAAACTCTGGAAAAGGAGCACATTGGCTGGGGCCATTCTACAGAGCACTGATCACAACAGAACGGCACTGCCAGTGCAAAAGGCTCAGCGCAGGGGTAAGGATGGGACACAGAGCGTATCTGTGCCCCAGGAGTACAGGGCTGGATACCCTGCGTGTGGCCCTGGGGTGCCCAGGGGCTGGAGACAAAGGCCTGGTCTACACTAACCCCCCAATTCGAACTAAGGTACGCAACTTCAGCTACGTGAATAACGTAGCTGAAGTCGACATACCTTAGTTCGAACTTACCGCGGTTCAGACGCGGTCCACACGCGGCAGGCAGGCTCCCCGTTGACTCCGCGGTACTCCTCTCGCCGAGCTGGAGTACCGCAGTCGACGGCGAGCACTTCCGGGATCGATTTATCGCGTCCAGACCAGACGCGATAAATCGAACCCGGAAGTTCGATTTCCAGCCGTCGAACTAACAGGTAAGTATAGACCAGCCCAAAGTGTGTATGGGGCCAAGGTACAGAGCTGGGGCAGGAGCTGGGTACATGGTGCCTTTGAGTGCAAGGGAACAGGGGCACATGGTGATTGGTACACAGATGTGCTGGGCGACAGAACGTCTGTATGTGCAATGCATATTGGTAATGGCGGGGCTGGGGAAAGTGGTGGGCATGCCCGGAGGCTGGGAACACGGTATGTCAGGTTGCCAAGGGGGCTGGGGACATGCATCCTGAAGCTGGGAAGATGGCCTGCATTGGTTGGGGTACACTGGATCTTGGTACAGGTTGCAGATGGAGGCCCAGTTGGACTGGGAACGTGGTGTGTACATAGGTGGGCTCACAGGGCCTGGGTACATGTTGCGTACAGCTGCCAAAGAACTGTGGATAGATGTTGTCAGCACATATGTAACATAGAGGAACCACATGGCCACAGTGCAGTCCAAATAACCATTGTATGAACTATACACAGTCCTAGTTACACAAACACAGCTGCTCTGGCAGGGTTCTGAGGCTGAAACATAGAAGACAGTGAGGGCCACCAGAAGACCCACAGAACAGTTAAAAGGATGCTACCCCGTTCCTACACTCTACTGTAAGCGGGGTCTGAATGAGCTCTCCCCGGCTAACTGGGGAGCTGGGGAAGACGACTTCAGGGACTGACCTTGTTTGCATAGACACGCCCACTCCGCCTAGGTGCACAGCATGATGGGGCTGTTCGACCCAGACGCTCACTTCTGGCTGATGTTGGATGGCAAATCACTCTGTTATTGGGTGCAGGGGTAATAAAGTGTCAACCTTGTTGTGTGAATCAAGGGGCAGCAGAATTGTGCCTGGCAGACCCTGATAGAGGGGTTCTCACTCAGCAGGGAGGAGGGGTGCCACAGCCCAGTGGAGATGAGAGAGGGTGAGGACAGGTGTTTTTGCCTTGTCGTGTGGGCTCTAAGGGCCCTAGCCACCACTTGACCCACCCCCTCTCCACTGTTTAAGGACAGACCTGACTAAGACCCAATTCAGAGTCTTTTGTTGTAGAGCTGGAATCAGTGATGACCTGGTCGAAGCGGTAAGCCTTAGATCTGCTTGGGACAGTGTCTCCGGTGAAAGAGGCTGCCCAGCCTGCACTAACAGTGAGGCTCCCCCACGAACAGCGGAAATCACTAAGAGCTGTGTTAAGTGGTGGGCCCTCAAGACATCTCAGAGGCTGCAGTAGAGAAGGCAGTGGCAGAGTGAATGACAACAGAGCAGCCGGTAGCAGCCGCTGAGGCCTTGCTTGACGCCTTTCCCCCGCACCTCAGAACTCTGGGTCGTTGCTGATCAAAGACAACAACTGTGAGTAGGGTGTGGTGGAGGGAGAGGGGAGTGGCATGTTAAAGGGACATTTGTTTGTCGGCCTTTCACACCACAAAGTGAGAGACTGAGGAAAAGGACGCTGCCCAATGTACTCTGGGGTGGGTGTTCTGCTCATGGTCATATGTTTTCGAATAATGCTTGTGGGGATTTCCCAAATTAATGCCAGATTCCTTCCCCTTTTATTAAAAGTTTTCTTTTCCAAACACAGACTCAGTGCTTGCAAGAGGGGAAGTATTGCCTCTTAGAGGCACCCAGGAGTGGAGTGTAGTTTTCCCAGATTACTGGGTGAGGGCCCGAGTTGTGTGTTGTGTTGTCAAAAGGAACCGCTAGATATTGAACCCGGCCTTTGTTGCTGGCAACTCCATGGCTGGCAGATGTGTTACACTACAATAAGGTTGCCACCACTCTCAAATTTCACAAGTTGGTCCCTAAATTCAGGAGGCTGTCCTGTCTTCCTGGGACCCAGATAGGCAAAATGACAATTTGTTGTGTGATGTGTGAGAGCATTCCCCTCCAAAACACCCTGTAGCCCAGGAGAAAGTACCTTACACTGGGATCCAGGAGACCACATCTCATTTCTCTCACCGTCAGCATTGCTGTACATGTGACAACACTTACTATTGGTAGGAGGCAAGAAGCCAATGTAACTTCTGACATAGCTGGGAGGGAAACCCCGATCTCTACTGACAGAGCCAATCTCAGCCATGCTGCTGTGCTGAAAGACCTCTGAATTGATGCTTGGCTAGTCTGTAACCACTAGAATCCACTCCTGTCCCAGAACCAGGACTAGAAACCCAGCATGGCTGTTAGCTAACGTTCTAGTGCTAACAGTTGTGTGACCCGCTGTTAAAACGTGTGTCACAAAGTGGAACAACTTCAACAAGAGAGCTTGAGTCCAGTCCCAAGAGCCCCGAAAGACCAGTGATTAGAGCACTCACCTCCCAAGAGCGTTGGGGGCTTTCTTTCCAATCTAAATAACTGAAGTCACCTCTTGGTACCTAGGCCAGGGCTACACTAGGAAATTAGGTTGGTATAACGACATAATAGAATCACAGAATCATAGAATATTAGGGTTGGAAGAGACCTTGGGAGGTCATCTAGTCCGACCTCCTGCTCAAAGCAGGACCAATCCCCAACTAAATCACCCCAGCCAGGGCTTTGTCAAGCCTGACTTTAAAAACCTCTAAGAATGGAGATTCTACCACCTCCATTGGGAACCCATTCCAGTGCTTCATCACCCTCCTAGTGAAATAGTGTTTCCTAATATCCAACCTAGACCTCCCTCACTGCAACTTGAGACCATTGCTCCTTGTTCTGTCATCTGCCACCACTGAGAACAGCTGAGCTCCATCCTCTTTGGAACCCCCCTTCAGGTCGTTGAAGGCTTCTGTCAAATCCCCCCTCACTCTTCTCTTCTATAGACTAAATAACCCCAGTTCCCTCAGCCTCTCCTCATAAGTCATGTGCCCGAGCCCCCAATCAATTTCGTTGCCCTCCGCTGGACTCTCTCCAATTTGTCCACATCCCTTTTCTGCAGAACTGCTGCTTAGCCAGTCGGTCCCCAGCCTCACCCCCCTGAGTGAAAAATCCTCCTCCCCCCCGCCCCAAGCAACGCAGTAAAATCGGCCTCACCTCCGGTGTAGACAGGCGCTGTTCTTCTCCGGGAGGTAGTGTACCTACACCCATGGGAGACGCCCTCCTGTCAGCATAGGTAGCGGCTACAGCAGACCTGCCCATAGGATCACTGCTGTGCTTATGGGTGAAGTGTAATGAATAGACTTTTTTTTTTTGTTAAATGTCATGACCCGGGCTGGCACCTGCAGCTGTGCTAACGAAGGCCCAGCCGAGCATCACCCGGCTACAGAAAAATGTGGGGGAAGAGCAGCCGCCCAGGTGGCTTTACACAGAGCTGCTCAGAGCGTACGCGAGCTTGGACTGGCAAGTGGCCTGGAACTAACAGGGCGTTTCAGGCAGGGCGGCCGGGGAAAATTACAGGAAACCCAGGAGCACCAGGAGCTAATGCTGCCACGGAGCTAAAAGCCTTTCCAATCTCCCAGGGGAGAAGTGCTGCGGCGTAAGCCTGCCCTTTAGCGAGCAAGGACGGGCTGGAATCGGTGATGACGTGCCAATGGCTGAGGCACGTGAACTGCTGCCTGGGAGAAGAAAAATGCAGGCTCCTGGTCCATCAGGAGTGGAGGAGCCTGTTGCCAAGGTTACCCAGCAAGGGGACTGACGCTGAGTGGCTGATGAAACGGGGCAGAGCCCAATCAGGATGCGGCCAGCCACCTTGGAGAATGACACACAGAAGTGCAGCCTGAAAAGCCTCATTTGATATGCCGGGGCAAGCTCTCCTCTGGCCCCTTCCCCTTGTCTCAGCACCTTGGTGCCCTGCACAGTGGCCAGGAGCATCATTCCTTGTTGTGTGTGTGGCCGTTATAACACGCTCAGACTCACTCCGTGGCCTTGTGTTACGTATGAAATATTCAGCGACTCAAATGCTGCAGAACCATCTCTCTGTGGTTAGCAGGGATTGGATGACAGCCAGTTGCGTCCTCTGCCTGTCCACTCACTCATTCTCGATCTTACTCTTTGCTTGCCCACCAATGTGATTTTTGCATCCAGCTGCTACATTAGCATCTTTTTCAACATCTGCTGCCATTTTTCCTGCAGTGATGGCCGGGAGGTTCTCCCAAGAGGAGGCCCTAGAAATGGGATTGTGGTAGCAGCTCGGATAATGTCTCAGCATTTCAGTATGTTTCGGAATCCTGAGGTGTGTGCTAAGATGTTAGCATCAGCCCTTCCCTGAGATCCAGGCGTTGCTAGTCGCAAGACTGGGTTTTGGTCTAAGAACTTTAACAAGGGCTTTGTGATCTGTCACTGAAGTCAACTTCCTCCCTCGCAGAAACTCAGGTAATGTGCTAAGTCCAAATATACACTCAGAGCTTCAATTTTATCGGAGTATGTTGTTTTCATTACGTTCTAGAAGGTTCTGGAAGTAAAACTGACTGACTGTTACGTCCTATCCGGTGCGAACACTTGTGTGCTCCCCACGCAGAAGAGGGCAAGGACACATGGGGTGGGTTTTAACCAGGCCATAAATGTAGTAGCCTAATTATGTCCACGGTTCCCGTTGGGGGACAGCCCAGAGCAGTCACTCGCACCTCATTGGTCTTTTGCCAGTTCTTGGGGGCTCCCACCATAGAGTGAGCCAATCATCACACGAGGAGCGTCTCTGGGCACCTCCACTAGCATCCCTTCCCGTTTCGGGGAGTTGAGGTGAGAGGGGACCTTGTCCCCCAGCCAGCACCACCATCCAGTTCAATGGTGAGGTGGTTCCCCCCAGGCAGTGCCCCGGCCCATGGTTTGTATTTGCCTCCAGGGGGTTCGACACAACATTCCCATGCTCTCGGGATACCCACGATGTTACCTTTTTGGATGTAGAGCCTAAATCAGCGAGTTTCTGCTCTGGGCTTGGCTGCCTCCACCCCACCCTGCATGAGCTACCTAGAAGTTCACCAATCCAATACCAAGATCATCCAGGAAGCCAGCTGCCCTATCTCGGAGAGGTGCACTCCATCCTCGATAAAAACTCAGCAGCACCGTGGGCTGATAACTGAGCCGCCTCAGGACTCCAGCCATGTCGATACTTTCCAGTTGGCCTTCCTATGGGCCCTATCCACATTTTTCATGGGTGGACTGCAGTCTGCCACACCCTGTGGGCTAGTGTCTCCAACCATACTGTCCCCACACCGGAAACATGCCCACCAGCAGGCCAACATCCCATGTAGCCTTCCAAATCAGCTGGAGCCCGCAGCCCATTCTCGGGTCATTCTTCCCTAAGTGGATAACAGTGATGTCCAGCGTGTCCTCACGGGGCACCAGCCCACGCAAAAGCCCCGTCTGCTGTGCCAAGACAAAAACTGCATCCACCCCGAAGCCAGTTGCAAGCCCCTTGCTGAATTACACCCTCTCCTGGGAGCCCAGTGCACAGTGCTGTGCCCGCAAATCCATATTCCCAGCCATAGGCATGCGCTAATACAGTCTATATCATAGACACGAGGAAAGAAAAAGACATGGTTATGCTTACGGCCCACCTCCTGCATTGGCCTCCCCTCAGGCAACTGCACATAGGACTTATCGGCCTTGAATCACTCACGCCCTATAGCCTGGACCTCTGCTGCCCCCAGGCCCAGCTGGGTTGCTGCTCTATCGAACAAGTGGGAGCTGTACTCTCCCGGTGGCAAGCCCAGGAATGACAGCCCTTCCCTAACCACTCCCACAAACCGGAATGTGGTTAGGACCCCTATGCAGGAACAGGGGACCCTCACTGAGTCACAGATGCCTGCGGTGCCCGTCCAGGACTCAGGCCCCGTTCACCAGAGTGGGGCAGAGCAACAGTCTTGCCAACCCCAAGTTGATCAGTTTTTGCTCTGCAGACCTTGAGCTGTAGAGTCCTGTAGTTCGAGACTCCACCGCAAAGAGTCTCCCTTGGTGGAAGGGAACCACTCGCTGACTCAGAAGGCCCAGAAGAAAACCAAAAGAAAGCCTGTCTTGAAGAGTACAGGCTCACCCCCAAATCGTAGACCCCAGGAAGAACCTCAACTTATTGCCTAAGGCCCTGCAAAGTCACTGGCTTCCTGACATTATTCCACATCCCGGCAGCCTGTGACCCGCAGACCTTCAGTCAAAGGCCACCCTGGCTAACCGGTTAGTGATAACTAGACCACGAACTGGTAAGTTTGGAGTCCTGGTCCAGGCCAGGTCGGTGGTAGAGCCTCAGCGCCCCTGGAACGCCTCAATGCCATGATGTGAGCGAGAAAGGGGTGTGGTGCGAGTGCTCCCTGGGCTGCTTCTAGCAACCAAGATTCCACAGGGCGGCCAGCACCTGTTCTGGTGCTTCCTCGGCCTGCAGTGCTGGTGCTCTGAATCTGCGGCCATGCAGTCGAGAGAGCATCGGCCGGGCTGTTGGTAAGCCCAGGCACATGCTTGGCAGTGGAATGAAGCTAGCATGCACATCTCTGTCTGCTAGTGTTAATTGTTAAACACCACTAGACAGAAGAGAGCTTTGAGAGCAGTAGGCCTGGTCTACACTACAAAGTCAGGTCAACATAAGCTGCTTTGGGTCAAACTAGTGGGCATGTGTCTACACTGAAATTTGTCTCCCACCGATGTAAGTGCCCCATTATGTCACCATAGTAACAGCACCTCCCCGAGCGATGTAGAGCCATGGAGGTCGATGCAGAGCACGTGTAGACACTGCTTTACTTATTTCAACCCTAACAGTCTTCCAGCCACTGTCCCACAATGCCTGACACTGACCGCTCCGGTCACGATTGTGAGCTCCACTGCCCAGGGGCCACGTAGACCAGAAGCCGCCTCCCTCTTTAAAATGCCCGTGAATTTTTGAAATGCCACCATTTCTACAGCTGGTTCAGCACTGTGCCCGTGGAACCTCTTCTCCCCACAGACCCAGGACATGCAATATCTCCTGTCTACTCCAGGCCGGAGTGTGACAGCTGCATCGTGCTTTGGAGACATGGCTCAGTCTCATGAGCACTGAGGGACAGACGTAAGGGCTTGTCTACACTTAAAACATAGCATCTGTCCCACTGTAGCACTTCAGGGAAGACACTACCTATGCTGAGAGGAGGGCTTCTCCCATCGGCGTAGGTAATCCACCTCCCTGAGAGGTCGACCTAGTGCTGTCTACACCAGGGGTTAGGTCAGTTTAACTGTATCGCTCAGGGGGGTGGATGTAGTTATACCGACCTAATTTCCTAGTGTAGACCTGGCCTCAATCAGGGGCTCCCTTGTTTATCCATATCCCCAGCGGGACAGAGGTTCTAGCATTGAGGTGGCTCCTTACTTGACAGGCAGAGTCATAGAATCAATCATAGAATATCAGGGTTGGAATGGACCTCAGGAGGTCATCTAGTCCAACCCCCTGCTCAAAGCAGGACCAATCCCCAGACAGATTACCCCCAGATTCCTAAATGGCCCTCTCAAGGATTGAACTCACAACCCTGGGTTTAGCAGGCTAATGCTCAAATCACTGAGCTCTCTCTCCCCCGTCGCTGTAGCTCTAAACGCAAAGATTCATTGGAGGAGAAAGTGTGAGAAGGGTCCTTTAGCTAGATGATCTCTTCCTACCCCATTGTGTTGGCTCACCTTGGGAGAGCAAGTTGTGGGAGTAGTCATTTGCCATCCAATTGCAGATGATTGTCCACCCCCAGCTTGTAGATTAGAATTTAAAAGGCTGCATTCTCATGGACAAAAACTCCTGCACTCCAAGGAGAGGCCCTGAGATTAAAAAGGAGAGGAGCTTGGCATTTGGGTGGAGGGGGAGAAGAAACAACTTTTATACTGTAACCTCTATCCTTAAGTGTTGTAGGGACCTTGGGATTCGTGGACACAGCCAAGTTGACCAGAACTCAGTGGAAATTGATGAGCACAGCGTGTTTAGGAGTGGAAATTTCCCATCTTTGGGGCAGGACAGACAAGATACAGTCTCCGCAATCCAAGGTCCTAACCCCATTAAGGAAGTTTGTCCTAAAGTCACTACATAAGTGTGCAAACCCCTAACTGAAGTGAATCAGTCTGAAACGGGGCTTTCACCCATTGAATTGCTGTAGGACAGGACAGGACCATGAGTCTAACTTTGAAGTGAAAAATGGACCCTCCTCACTAGGTGTCTGGTGAGATCAGTTTTGCTGAGCAAGCTCAGAGGGACAGTCACCAGCAGCATCAACCCCAGACATGCCAGCTATGGCCAGGGAGTGGCGGTTTCCATTTTCACTTCCCAAAGCGCCAGTTTCTATGTTTCACAGTTTCACAGTGCAGGGGTTAGGGGTGCAGGACAGGGACAGAGGTGAGGGGCGGGGGCTGGGGTTGCAGGAGGGAGGTGCAGGGGCAAAGGGGGGCGAAGGTGCAGGGGCAAAGGGAGGTGCAGGGGTTAGGGGCAAAGGGGGAGTGGGAAGCCCATGGGGCGCAGAGGCAATGGGGGGGTGCCATGCCCACAGGGGGCGGGGCGATAAAATACAAGTTCACTCAGGGCACCATTTTCCCTAAAACTGGCACTGGTTTTATAGCCGTTTCAAGTTTCAGAGTAGCAGCCGTGTTAGTCTGTATACGCAAAAAGAACCGGAGTACTTGTAGCACCTTAGAGACTAACAAATTTATTTGAGCATAAGCTTTTGTGGGCTACGGCCCACTTCATCGGATGCATAGAATGGAACATATATATATGTATATATATCTCCTCACTATATGTTCCCTTCTATGCATCCAATGAAGTGGCTGTAGCCCACAAAAGCTTATGTTCAAATAAATTTGTTAGTCTCTAAGGCCTGGTCTACATTGGGGTGGGGGGGATCGATCTAAGATACAAGAATAGCGTAGCTGAAGTCGACATATCTTAGATCAACTTAGATTGACTTACTTCGCGTCCTCGGGGCGCGGGATCGACTCCGCTTCCGCCTCTCACCCTGGTGGAGTTCCGGAGTTGACGGGGAGCGCGTTCGGGGATCGATGTATTGCGTCTAGACGAGATGCGATACATCGATCCCCGATAGATCGATCACTACCCGCTGATCCAGCGGGTAGTATAGACATACCCTAAGGTGCCACAAGTACTCCTGTTCTTATAGTCGTTTCAGCAGCTTCCTCACTTGTACCTCTGAATATAACATCCAGATAACCGAGTGCTCCAGGTAAACCCAGCAGTAATCCAGTGTATCCTGAACTACATCTGGAGCACTAGTTACTCCGTAGGGAAGCCTGTTACAGTGCACCAGTCCGTGATGGACATACGAGGAGAAGCTTTTGATACTTGCACATATTCCACCTGTTCCCCCCTCCCCCCCACCAATTTGGCAAGCAGATTCTAGGCTGTTGGGATTTGATCTCATTCCACACCCAATCCAGGGTTAACAGGTAACCCATAGTCTCCACGGGGCTGGCCTTGTTTGGAATCCCAGAGTCCCTGCTAGATCATAGCCCCCATTTAGTTCACACATTCAGTCGGACGTTGCCGCCGTCAGATGTCCTTGTCGGCTGGTGCTATAATTCACAGTTATGTGACCTTCTCTGCAGCTAATAAGATTTAGTCTGAGTTTTAGATTTATCGGGACTGAGTCATTGTAACAGTTCCTTCACGGGACTCACTGCATCCTCCCATTCACAACCCTGCACACCACCTGACATTCCAGGCCCGTGAAATTCCTCTCTCTGTTCTGTCCTCACGGGATGGAGCAGAGCAATAGGTCAAAGCAACTGACATGGTTAGTGCTGACACTAAAAGTATTGCCTCACCCACCATGGGGCAGTTCTGTCACTTCCTGTTGGAGCTTTGCGGGCTCTCACTCCTGACACACAGATTTGTAGATTCAGAGATTCCAAGGCCAGAAGGGACCATTGTGACCATCTAGTCTGACCTCCTGTGTAACACAGGCCAGCGACCTGCCCCAAAGTAATTCACATCTGAGCTGGAGCTTTGAAACGCCAGGTTCACCGAATCAGGGGAATCAGGGATGGTGAAGGCCTAGCCAGTTCCATCTAGCATATTCCCCTGGGGTCTGGGAAAACCAGAGACTGTACAATGGTAAAGAATTGTTACTAATTCTTCCTGTCATTACCAATGTCTCTGACTCTCCGTCCAGCAGGCTCTCACCCAAGTATCACTCCAAGTCACTGCATGCACGACCGGCGTCTTCACATCCCAGTGCTCTCTGGGATGGAGAGGAACAACTGCTCCCTACCCTGGCTGTAGCACTTCAGTTTAGATGCTCCCTTCTCCAATGGGAAGGAATATCCCCCATCAGTGTAGGGGATCCCCTACCTCGCCAGGCAGTAGCTAGCTTTGTGTACACAAGGACTTAGGTCAGCTGAACTACGCCGCGCAGGGGTGTAGATTTTTAAACTGATTCATTTTCTAGTGTAGACCAGGCCACAGTGATTTTCTAGGCGCCTAAGATTTAGGTGTGGCAATGCTAAGTGACACCACAGCGAAGTCTCTTTGTGAACCTAGCCTGGACGAGGGCCTGGTCTACAATACAAAGTTAGGTAGACGCAAGGCAGCGTACGTTGACCTAGTTGTGCATGTGTCTACACTTAGATTTGTCTCCCACTGACATAAGCGCCCCGTTACGCTTTCTTAATAACACCACCTCCTCGCATGGTGCAGAGTCACAGCTGATGTAATTAGGTCGAGGCAGGGTGAATGCAGACCCACTGCATTACTTACGTCGACCCTAACTGTCCTCCAGCAGTTGTCCCACAATGCTCCACACTGACTGCTCTGGTCATCATTGTAAACTCCGCTGTCCATGGGTCACAGAGGCTGGAAGCCCCTCCTCCCATTTAAAGCCCCCTATATTTTTGAAATTCCTTTTCCTCATTGCCACACCTGGCAGCTATTGGATCTCCTGGGCTTGTGGGGAGAAGAGGCTGCGCAGGCAGAGCTCCGAAGCACCTGTAGAAATGTGGACATCTACAGGCTACGACAGGGACCAGCAGCAGTGCAGGGTGAAAGCCAAGGAGCTACAGCAGGCATACCAGAAGGCCAGGGAGGCCAGCAATCAATTTGGTGCTGAGCTGCAGACCTGCCACTTTTTCAAAGAGCTGCATGCTCTACTCAGTGGAGACACCACCCCCCACAGCACCGTGCATACCTCTGAGGAGCCGAAATCACAGGACCCTGCCGTGAACAGTGAGGCGGAGGAGGTGGTGGACAAGGAAGAGAGGAGGAGGAGAATGGGGGACAGGCGACCAGGGGATCCAGCTGTGCAGTGAGTCAGGACCTGGTTTTGACTCCACCGCAGCCCAGTCAGTCCTGGCAGCTGAGCATGGGCAAGCCCGATGCAGGGGAAGGAACCTCCGATAAGTGTGCAGTTTAATTTTAAATTACAGGGATGGCAAAGCAGCAGACCACATCGTTTGATTGACCGTTAATTTACTCGTGCTCGAAGAGGCAGTGGCACAAGCAAGAGAGGTAGAGTTGCAATCTGCTTTTCAGTCTCCTGTAGAGTTCGGCAGGGGTGGCCATCCAGAGCCGTTCGTTTATGTACATAGGGATGTCCCTTGAATCCTCCTGAGAGATCTCAATGAAACTTCCATGGAGGTTCTCTGCAATCCTCTGCTGAAGGTTTCTAGGGATGGCAGCCTTATTTCTTCCTTCGTGGCAGGACACTTTGCCACTCCGCTCAGTGATCACTTCAGCAGTGCCTGCTGCAGTTCTTGCAGTACAGGCTACCAGCATATGGGCCCAGGCAGCTTTGGGATGCCAGCAGCAGCTGTGCTCTTTCTGCCGGTTACCCGCAGGAGTGAGATAGGAGCTGAAATCACCACCGCCTGTGGAAAACGGTGCCAGTATTCGGTGCCATTGCCCTATGCTACTAGACTCATGCAACCAAGCAATTCCCTCCTCGTTTCCCCAACCCCTGG
>NW_020664481.1:19806909-19858955 GCF_002925995.2 Terrapene triunguis
AAAATGATTAGCAAAGGTCATAGAAAATTTTATTGTGGACAGAGCTGATTATGGAGCTCCACACAACAAGACTCAGAATATTGCTGCATGAGGAGGGAACATTAAAGAATAAGTTGTGATTCAGTGGCTACTGTTCGAGAGAATTTTCCAGCCCTTTCCAGGCCAATGGGAGTAATCAGCCTTCTGATCATTTCAAGCACAGAGTTTGCACAAGGTGAATTTTACCTAGATGACAGATACAGACAATGACAGATGAGAGAAGTGGAAAGAACACTACAAGGGCATTACCTAGCAGTGATACACCAGTGGTATGATGGCTCTATCCCTGCTTTCAGGCTGAGTGCCCTACAGGTATTGCTCACACACGAACACATGTGCTGCCCATCATGCTCAAAGACCCATGTTACTAATGGGCAGTATAAAAGAGGGAAACTGCATTCTGGACTGAGACCATAGGAATCACCTCTTGGAGATTTAAGCATGTTAATTTCGGTGGCTAGCACATATGGGTCACTCAACCCTCTGAGGGGTCAAACCATCCCAATCCAGGTTCTTTGCAAGGTAAGCCAATGCACAGAGATGGTGAGAAAGCAATCCTCAGAGATCTGGGCTCAATGCACCCCTCTTTCACACATACGCCATCTAATAACATTAACGGAGAACAACTTTCCAGAAGGCCAGGATGTTGGTGGATTCAGCACAAGTTTCAGTTGGAGAGGTAGTGTCCCTCTGCCTAGGGGAAGCAGATTTCCATAGTACCCCATAGCAATGTGCCAAGGTAAGCAGAAGTCTCTGATCTGTCACCGTGGTAGCTCTTGCCTCTGGTGGGGCAGCAATAAATGTCTCATTGCAGTCTGGTGGTGACCACAGTTTGGGCGTGGGCTCTCCAGTACATTGGGGAACACCTGAAGTCCCCATATTACAGTCTATGCCCCAACGACACCCACTGCTTCCCCAGGGTAATGGGAAGGAAACTGAGTTGCTAACATCTCACCCTGCTCTGATGCACATGCTGCTGATCTTGAAGCAGGCAGTAGTCAGGAAGCTGGCATAACAGGTCTCCTTCTGCTCTGCAGCTTGGTCTGCTGGAAAGAAGAATCTTTCCATCAAAGAATCTGAACTCAGTTGACTCCATGGAATAAGATGAGTCACTGGAATCAACATCTGTGGACACCAACATATTTGTAGCGTGAGCAACCTCCTTTCCCTTCCCTTGAAGACAAAATCCTGGAAAGTAAGCTTTGGAAGGCGGATGCCTAAGCTGCTCTTGTGTTTGTCCTCATGTCCCACAAGTGTGGGTCCTGCTCATCCACATGCTGTTTGCTAGTGCACTTCCTCTGATGGGGCTTGGATACTATCTCACCAGGTGGGACCGGAGGCTCACCACTGCTCTCGCTCACAAACACAGCAGGTATCTTAGAGAGCAGTTCCAGCTCTTGTTCCCCATCACTGGCTCTCTGGCAGCTTTTCCTTTTTACCAGGTGCCCAGGATATAGATTCTTCTCCCCATCATCTCTGGCATGGGCTGTGGACAAGGAATGATGGTGAAAGTTGTTAAGGCTTTTGTTGGAAGCCCCCGTAGGGGCAGCGCTCCCCAGGCGGGTCTGAGCCACAGGGATCTCATCCATGGACTCTGCAGACTCTGAGTGGTATTCAACAGGCGGTCCAGCTGCCTGGACATGGCCAATGCTGCCTGCAGGCCTGGCAGCTCTGTGAGGGAAAGCTGGCATAGGGAGATGAAGGCTGTGGGAGGAGGATGAGATGGCAGCAGTGGCTGAAAATTCTGAAGGTGGAAAGAAAGGAAAATGGAAGCATCAGAGGAGACCGTGGTTTCTTTCATCCCCAGATACATGTCCCCAGTCCCAGGGGTGATTAAGATAAAAAAGGGACTGATCCACCAAAATTAAAGGAGCCCATACATGCTCATGCAAAACCAGATGTAAAAAGGCCCACAAGTCAATTCTCAATAATGGAAGAATACATGCACTAAACATTTTCCAACACCACATGACCAATTAATTTCCCCTTCTAAGGCAGGCTATGTTCTGCCCAATGCTGGGTTCATATACCCCCTTTATCTTCCTTTCCACATATAGGTCCCACAAGCCCCTGGACCCTACAGTTACATTCCCTCATGTATCCTGACATGAAATCACACGTGCATACCATGGCACCTAATGATAAAGTGAAGTCAAAGTCCCAAATGTCATGAGTGCATTTCAGAGGACTTGCCCTCACCTTCTAGTGAAGCCTCATTTTCCTGGTGGGTCAAATCCTGCCCCACTGAGGTCTGCAGTGCAGAGCTGGTTGGAACCCACTGTGGCACTGCAGCTCTGCCTGACTCCATAGCTGTGAAGTGCCATTAGAGTCCTGGCAGCTAAATCCTGCCTGGTATTTTCTCATATTTGCTCCTTCAAAAAAACCATTCCCCCAGGCAAGAAGAGCCGTAGAAGCTGAATAGATTCTACCCCCCAGGTTTGAGAGGAGGATGGGTAGTGTCTGAAACAGCAGCAGCTCCTCAGCTTAACTTCAGAAGTTCACCCATCTGTCAAGTGACAGATTGGGAGCAGTGGGGGTCCCATGTGTCACTGCTATTATTTGGAGTCTCCCCCTGGCTCTACAAACAGTGAAGTCATCCTTCCTGCTGCTGGATGCCCAAGGTCCGCATTTCTCCAGTCAGCCATGCTTAAACCCACAGGAGAATAGCTCAGAAGCGCTGCACATCACCCTCCATCCCAGGCTGGAGAGTAAAGCTCAACTGACACTCCCACCCTCATATTAGAGAAGGTCCAGGGGCATGGGATAGCGAGTTCTCTGGTCCTTGCTGCTGTTCTCAGTCTGGAAGTGCCTTCTCCTCGTTCTCTCCTTTTAAGGGCAGCCATGTGGGAAGGGGCACAGGCAATGCTGCTCCAAGACACGATCACTATAACTGTCGTTAATGTGAAAAGTGTTTGGTCCTTTCCAAAGTTCATCACACACCCTGCTTTGGCTCTTCACTGCATCTCCCCCTTTCCTCCCTCTTCCCTTGCTCCCCCGGCACATACTCCTTTCTTTGTTATGTGGTCTCCTCCCGTCCCTGCATGTGCTTCCCTGCCACACAGTCCTTTGCTTCCCCTACTTGCACATACTACTTGGCTGCCTCATTCCCTTCCCCCTAAACATCCCTTTCTCATTGGCAGCTCCAGTCCCTGGAGTGGCTCTCATTTCTCCCTTCCTCTTTTGAAGCTGTAGGTCCTAAAAGTTGGGCTGGCTCTTCCTAGTTGTTCCCAGCTCCTCCAGCCTTGTTTCCACTGACGAGCCTTGATTATCTGAGGAAGGAGCTACAAGCAAGGGTGAACTGGCATCACGTGACAAGACAGCTCTCCAGAGAGCTCAGTTTGGAACCAGCTGCCCTATGATATTTGGTATTACCCCCCAGGGATTTGCATTCTTCACTTCGGTTTTCCTCTCTCTTCTGTTTTTCTAACGTTTCCCTGCTAATTCCCTTACATTTCTCCTAATTGTGGGGCTCGAATAAAGGAGCTCCCTGTGGCTCACTTACCTGGTTAGGGTGCTGGGGGAGGAGCTCTCTATGGCACATTCGCCTGCCTGACGGTCATGTAAATGCAGCTAGACCAGAGGGGCTTACTGAAGCACACTCACCTGGTTGGGTAGCTGGGAGAGGGCGTCTGGGCTGACTGCTTGTCTTGGACCTTTCATCCATGACTGAGGATGGAACCTTACACACCTTTTTCTTCTTCCGCTTCTTCTGCTGCTATGAAAACAAGAAGCTCGGATGAAGGAAGATCCACTCATTAGTTCAAAGATGCTGCACTGGCAGCTTTTATAACTCCTGTTTCTGTTTAACTTCCTTCATTTTTTAAATCAGTTTCATAAATGATTTCAGTTTAGAGTTTGGGAGGAAAGGAATTGAGGGGAGCGATGCAAGGAGCCCCTACTGAGTGCACTGAGTCTGGCCTACACAAGCCAAGAAGTTTGCAACCGCCTAGTACGGCCTTCTGTTAAAAGCAACGAGAAACAATTGGGCATAAGCCTTGAGAAAGGCGAGAGCATCACACTACATAGCAACTTGCCACCAGATCAGGAATGAAGAGCAGTGACACCGTGGCACAGGTGACTGAATTCTAAGCCCAGTGGAAGGCCCAAACACACAGTCTTTCCCTGGGGAGAGGCTCCAAGGGAAGCCAAGGTTCCTGCCTTTTCCACTCTGGAAATAAAGTGTTCTGTATTGTACTGAGTTGGATGAGACGGTGGGAGAGTGCACATACGGCATGCACTGCCGCTGGGGTACGTCTGTGAGGTGACAGTGCGGTGTACGTGTTGGGTTACTGTGGGCAGGGTGTGTTCTTTGTGAAAGAAAAGAGAAGGTACACGTATGTGGGTGTTCGCATGCATGAAGTGAGGGGACAGGAGAGCGTATCCATGTGTGTGAAGTGAGGGGATGGGACCATGTGTCTCGGTGGGCGGGTCTACACTAGAAAGTTAGGTTGACCTTGCTATGTTGCTCCAGGGATAAGAACGCTCTGTTTCTGCAGTAAGTGTCTACACTACAGCTACAGTGGCGCAGACATACCCTGTGTGTGAGCACAAGATGAGAAGCCAGGAGGAGGCATGTGTCTGAATGAAGTGACAGTAGGGTGCACTGTATGTGTCTGTGTCTGTGAGAGACATGACAACACCGTACAAGCACAGCAGCTCACAGGCTATAGTAGGTCTCCCACTTACCTGGGGGTGGACTATGGACTGAAGAGCTGGGAGCTCAGGAGAAGAGTTGAGCTCGGGGTCTGCTCCATCGTTGTGGACACAGAACTTTGAAAGGCTAAAACACATGAAGAATACACAAGATAGTGCAGCTTTCTTAAGGAACAGTTAACTCTTTGATGCCCAAGTGCCTCAAAACAGCTGGGCTGGGCTCCTTCCTTGCAGGGTGTTCCAAGAGAGTGCTGTGGGGCAATTGCTCCTCCCCTTCCCCCCCCAGGGCACTGTTCTGTGGAACTCCACAGGGTTCCATCTTGTTTCCTCTCCTGTTCAACATGCACACGGGATTGATAACTAGGAGGGTACAGAAAAGGGCAACAAAAATGATGAGGGGTATGGAACGGTTTCCATATGAGGAGAGATTAATAAGACTGGGACTTTTCAGCTTGGAAAAGAGACGACTAAGGGGGGATATGAGAGGTCTATAAAATCATGATTGGTGTGGAGAAAGTAAATAAGGAAGTGTTATTTACTCCTTCTCATAACACAAGTACTAGGGGTCACCCAATGAAATTAATAGGCAGCAAATTTAAAACAAACAAAAGGAAGTATTACGTCACACAACACACAGTCAACCTGTGGAACTCTTTGCCAGAAGATGTTATGAAGGCCAAGACTATACCAGGGTTCAAAAAGGAACTAGATAAATTCATGGAGGATAGGGCCATCAATGGCTATTAGCCAGGATGGGCAGGAATGGTGTCCCTAGCCTCTGTTTGCCAGAAGCTGGGAATGGGTGACTTGGGATGGATCACTTGATGATTACCTGTTCTGTTCATTCCCTCTGAAGCACCTGGCATTGGCCACTGTCGGAAGACAGGATACTAGGCTAGATGGACCTTTGGTCTGATCCAGTGTGGCCATTCTTATGCATCCTCCCCCGAGGCCCTGCCCACCCTCTGCTCACTCCTCTCTGCCCCTGTACCTGAGGTCCCTGCCCCTCCAAGGCCCTCCCACCAGCCACTCACTCCTCTCCGCCACCTTCCCGGAACTGTGGGGGCCACCAGGAGGCCATAGGGCCATGGCCCCATCACTTTTTCCTGCCTTAGGCAAGCGATGGGAGGGCACCACGGCAGAATATCTGAACAAGTAATGCTCTTGTGTAAGACCACAGGTCCTCACAGCATGTCAACGTTGTGTTTAAAAGTAAGGTGAACAGAAGGATCTGGCTGGTGAAGCCTGTCTGCTACCATCCAACTCCAAGGAAGTAATGCAGATCTCCACAGCAAATGGTGGAGCAGCTCCATTTGAAGTTAAAGATGATCTCAGTACTGGCTATGCAGGTCCCTACGTTGGCGGTACCGATGTCTGCATCGATGGCGATCCTGAGGAAACTGTTGAAGTAGCTGAGTAGGGTGAAATGCTGATTGTACCGCCATTGGTACCAATTATTACCATTATTAATGTCCTGCCACAGGTCAGTACTGGATGATGTAATATAGGTAAACGCAGTACCAATAGACATAACAAGTCTTTTGCAGCCAAAAAAGCTTTTGGCATCCAGGGGACCAAAATAGGAGGCATAGCCTCAGTAGTAGGGCAGGTAGTACTGGTCCCATTGGTATGGGTCTAAAAGTAGCTGAATGGACTTGCGTACAGAGAGTACGTGAAGACGGTACCAGAGTTGGAATGACCTTGAATGCTGAAGGCACCTGTCTTGATGGCCCTGTGCTAGAGGTGACGGTGTTGCCTCTGCCGGTTGGTACCAGAGAGGACTGTTACCTGTGTTCCGACTTCAGCACAGTACCAGAGGACTTGTGTCTTTTACTTGACTCATCACTCCTGGGAGTTGTGGATGAAGACTTTTTCAATCTGGCCTCAGCCTCCAACAGAAAACTGGACTTCTTTGGCTTTGATGAAGCCACAGAGGAAGAAGAAGAACTCCTCTTTTCCCCAAGTTTCACCTTAGGCACCAAGGCAGCTGGAAGAGCACTTTGGTAGATGAGCTTTCAGCCTTCTCATGAGCAGGGCCATTAGGGTCTGCAGAGGGATGTGTTGTCTTCTTGAAGATCTCCAGATTTTTTAGTTCTTGAAGGGAATGGGGTGCAAATACTGCACTTGTCCCTCACATGCCCTCTCCCAAACAAAAGAGACTGTTTATCATTTCCTGGCATTACAGCCATGCAAGTTGAACACAGCTTAAATCCTGGAGATCTCTGCATTGTGACTGAAACACCAGCAAAACTAAATTATCTATAATCTACCACAAAACTAACCTCAGGGCTCGTCTACACTGGTGCCAGACCGAGCTATGGGGGTGTGAACTGCAGAGTGCTCTGTGTTCCGCTCTAACTGCCCCGTGTAGACCTTCCTGGTGCTGGTGCGAAATGAAAAGCCTAGTGTGCGTTAACATAGTCCTCACGGAAACAGGATTCCAAAACAAAATAAACAGTAACATTGGGAGACCAGGTGAAAGTCCAATCTCAAAATGATTTTTTTAAAAGTCTTTATTTTAGTTAAATCACGATCTATAATTGAGTTCCTCAGGGGTCATGAATGAGCGGCATCATGGAAGAGAGAGGAATTTGAATAAAGGGGGTAGTAAGAAAGAGGAGTTTGAAGAGTAAGGAGCAGCACAGAAGCTGTAAATAGAAGGGAGAGACGGTAGCTGGGAAGGTGGCTTGTGTGGAGGGAAGGGAGTAGGAGAGTGAGAAAAAAGTCATTTTTAAAAGATACTCTGTATGTCGAACAGGACATACTTTGAGTACGTTCTATAGCCTTATGTTAAGGGGTCTATAAACCCCATTCTGAGCACAGACAGAAGAGGGAGGAGAGCCTCTCCGGTTTACAGACAAGCAGCTTGACCACCTCCCCATGCCGAGGCCAGAGCTGCCAATCATGGAGGCAGGCACTGAGAGCTGCAGCCACCAGAGGAAACAAGGCCTGCTATAAACAGGAGAGTCCGGAGAAGGAAAGGGAGGCTGAAAGGCCTGGGACAGCAAAGGGGTGACACCTTTGCACCAGGCTGCCCGCATGAACAGAGACAAGAGACCGAAGCAGACTGCTAGACTTAGAGTTGAGAGTCCAAGAACTGCCCTGACTGAGGTCAGACTAAGGAGGAACAGTCAGGAGCAGCAGAGCCCCCTCAAAAGACCACACCAGGAGCTGGGGATGTCTGTGTTATGCAGGTCAGACTAGATGATCACAGTGGTCCCTGCTGGCCTTGGAGTCTATGAATCTAGGCAGAACTTTGAAGGATCAGAAGTTTGAATATAATGTGGACAGTGAGAAGGCGGCAGTGAAGGGAGTGGAATAGTGGAGTGACATGATCTGAGTGTCATGCAAGGAAGACCCATTTTGGATGGACTGGACAGGGGCAAAGTGACAGGCAGGGAGACCAGAGAAGAGAAAGTTGCAGTAGTCAAGGTGAGAGTTAACCAATTTAGCAGTTGGTCTGAAAAAGAGAGGATGGACTTTTGGGTACGGTGAAGGAAATAACACTGTATGGTTTGGTGTGTGGGTCCTTTCTGATACCCAGGGGCTAGTGGTGTGCGTATGTGGGAAGGAGAGAGGAAAGAGTGTGTTAAGTATTTAAAGAGTCTCACGCTGCACAGTCGTGAGGGCCTGGGAGTTTTGTGTCCAGCATGAGGGAGGAAGAAAACAAGGGGCCGGATTTTGAACACATCCCAAGCAGGACCCCAACGGTGTGTTCCGAGTACTGAACTTTATAGTAGCATGTGCCATGGAATGTGACAGGGCTGTACGTGAAGGTTAGCCATTCAGTCAAACTTAGTAATTTTCCCCTTATCAGTGCGGTGAGAGCAGGGGATCTCAAAGTAAAGTCGGACTGGGGAGAAGAACCACTTCTACAGGGAGTTCTTTATGTTGTAAGTCACAGGGTTCCCAATCAGAGAGAAGGGGAGTCCTGGAAGTGCAGGTCAAGTGGGAACTCTCTCTTATATTCCTACTGCAGCCCTAAGGGAGCAGATGCCAGGGGCATGTGGCCTGGTGCATATCCCTCTCACAGAGGAACAGTTGGTTGATGCTGGTGTTTCAGAGGAGGGTTATACCTGGGACGGAGTATATCCAGTTGTCCAATTCTGGCTTTTCCTACTGTCCTAACTGCATAAAAGTAGTGGCATACATTCCTCTCTGTCCTTTTTCTCCTCTCTTCTCTATCCCTGGCCTGATGCTGTAGTCCTGGGTGAAGAGAGAGGTTGGAGGGGGAGCACAACGAAGCAGGTTTCCTAGACACACACACCTCCTTCCACTTACATTAACAATATGCTCTCACTGCTCCCTTACCCACACAAACCCCTTCCCTATGTAAACACATTCAGGCTTGAATTAAAGTCTGTTTTATTAAACACTTATTGATCCTGAGATACCTGCAGCAGCTGTGGGGAAATTTATTAGACACGGAGAATCAAAAGCGCCTCAGATATAGAAATCAGAGTTCAGCCCCACCATATAGAATAAGAGTACCTAGCACTCTTCTGCCTTCAAAGCACTACACAAACACTAACTCATTAATCGTCATGGCACCCCTGTGAGCTAGGTGACTATTATCCCCAATTTACAGGTAGGGAGACTGATGTAGAAAGGTTAAGTCACTTGTCCAAGGCCACAGAGTGAATCAGCATCAGAGCCAAGATTAGAATGCAGGAGTTCCTGGCTCCCAGGCCCAAGCTAAGACTACTAGGTCATGCCTGTCTCTTCCGGAGGCAGCTGTTGGATGGCATTGCTATCATTCAGAGAGAACAGCTGGAAGGCATGGAGGGAGGTGCATGATGGAAGGATAAAATCCCCTAGTTTCACTAAAAGGTACTTGGATAAGAAGTCGTCTCTGCCAGTTGACTCCTAGGGCAGGAGTAAGGAGTATTTTCCTCATGCATTTATATTAACCAGCCAGGCAGTAAAGTTCCCTGCTTCTTACCCAAGGTAGTTTTCTGTCAACATGCTGTACTACAGGGGTTTCGTGAAATGGTGCCCAAGGACAGGTAAAAATCTCATGAGAGTGGGGTGGCAAACTCTCAGAACAGCAGAGCCCTTTTCATGGTAAGGCAGTCTCAGATACCCAGTTGCTGCCTGCTACTATCTGAAAGCTCTCCGATCCCAGTCATGTTCTCAGACATGCCTGCGGAGCTCCCATGTACTCCAAAGACAAGCGCACACCCCTAGTGGAGGACAAAACTTAGTGTTCTGGTTTTCAGTCACAGTGCACAGAATTTTTCAAGACCACAAGCAGAATTTTCAACAGCAAAGATCCCATAAGAAATTTTAATGTAAGACAGTCCTGCTAGAGCAGGGGTGGGCAAACATTTTGGGCCGAGGCCACATCTGGGTGGGGAAATTGTATGCAGGGCCAGGGCAGGGGGTTGGGGTGTGGGAGGGAGTGTGAGGTGTGGGAGGGTGTACGGTGTGCAGGAAGGGGCTCAGGGCAAGGGATTGGGGCAGAGGAGGGGTGCGGGGCGTATGAGGGGGCTCAGGGAAGGGGGTTGGGGTGCAGGAGGGGCGCGGGGTGCGGCAGAGGGCTCAGGGCAGGGGCTTGGGGTGTAGGAGGGGTGCGAGGTGCAGCAGGGAGCTCAGGGCAGGGGGTTGGGGTGCCACAGGGGTGCGGGGTACGGCGGGGGCTCAGGGCAGGGGTTTGGGGGGCAGGGGGCAGGAAGGGTTTGGGCTCCGGCCCGGCGCCATTTACCTAAACTGGCCCCGGCCCCACGCCACTCCAGGAAGCGCTGCGGCCCCTGGGGGAGAGGGGCTGGAGGGCTCCGCATGCGCTGCCCTTGCCGCGCCTCCAGGTACCTCCCCCGAAGCTCCCATTGGCCACAGTTCCCCGTTCCCGGCCAATGGGAGCCGCAGGGGCCGGTGCCTGGAGGCAACGCAAGGAGCCCTCTGCCCCCCCACCCGGGGGCCGCAGGGACATGGTGCTGGCCGCTTCTGAGAGCGGCACGGGGCCCATAGTGCCACACGGGGCAATCCCGTGGGCCGGATCCAAAGCCCTGAGGGGCCAGATCCAGCCCGCGGGCTGTAGTTTGCCCACCCCTGCGCTAGAGAGTTCTAGAAAAGATGTTTTCCTGGTAGGTTAAAGAACCTCTGGAGGTGTTTACACACTCTTAGGCACCAAGGTTAAAGCATGGCATGCTCAAACACACAAATGCATTGCCTCAGTCTCCTAAGCACTTTTACCCCCACTGGGGCCACAGGGGGTGACTTTGGTGTCAATTTCATACACAGCACACACCATGCCAGGAAACCTCTGCTAGTGTTAGCTGTACTCACTCTCTGCCTGATGTTACTGTTGATGAGTCTTCCACCTGTATCTCAGGGTTGGTGTAGCCAAGGTTTCCTGCATAAAAATCCACCTCCTGAAAAGAACAAGAATAAACATTAATAAAACTATATGGGCACCTGAATGAAGGACACACATCAGCAGGGTTAAGGAGCGGGTTTTTCCCCTTAATCACAAGTCGGAAGGAAGGCTTTCTGCTCAGCCAGCCAGCAAATGAGACATATCATATTGTTTAATGAGAAGAAAAAAATAAGGCTGAGACACCACTGTATGAAATACTGACTGGATCAAACAACAGACTAGATCTGCAGTCCAATCAGAATGGAGAAATGAACACCAACCTCAGTTTCTTTGGACCTTAAAAAAAGTCCCTCGGAAAAATTTGCACCAGGCCCAAACAGCTGGATTAAAGAAAAAGTTATTAGAATATTAAATGCAACAATTCCTGTTAATTCAACACTGAGGTTTCAAAGGGAAGTGTGCAAAGGCCAGGAACCACAAGAGTGAAGGTTAACGCTACTCCTTTGGACAAATGTTTTTGTAGACGTACATACATCCAAGATAACATATGATCTGGAATTTACATATTACATTATGATGTCAATATACAAGAGGGCTGAGTTAATAAATCTTTTAAATCCCAATAACTGGATTAAGGGGAAGGCCCCCCCAACCTACCCACCACCCCAATAAAGAAATAAATAAACCTGACCACGCAACGGAGATGGCCAGAATACAAAAGCATCAAGATTGATAGGCAGCCATCAGAGAAGACAGACTTGGTTCAGGAGATCCAGGGCTGAGACACTTCAGTTCAGTTCACTTTTTCCAACTGATTTGAAACCTGAATAACTACCAAGCCAGTCTTCTCCAAAACTGATTTAGCTTGTAGGTTTCATGGAGACTTTAAAGACAAGCTTAATGAAAATCACTACGGTCGATTTAAAGTTATGATGGCAAGACTGTTAAAAGTGATAGTGACTTCGGGTGCCCACTGTGAATACCAAGATGCAATTCAGACCAGTCAGGGGCTATGTCACCCCTGCCCTGCAACCTTGGGTACTTACAATGCCTTGCTACAGTAGGTCCAACCGGGGCTGCTCACAAACAGCCTTCCAACATACAAGTCACACCCTGAGTGTCTGTGTGAAACTGCAACTTGCCAACCACGCTACACTCTGGCTCTCACCAGCCTTGGTTACTTCTCCAGGGCAACCCCAACACACTGCCAGACCTGGATTACCCCCAGAAATTAATGTCTTGCACTGCCCAGCCCTCTCCGGACAGTCCAAATATATTAAGTCTATTATTTCTTTACAGGAATCATATACACCAGCTTATTACTTTTAAATAGAGATACCCAGACACTTTAATTTAAAGACACTGGATTAGGTAAAACAATAAAGCAAGTTTATTAACTATAAAGAGAGAAATTCTAAGTGAGTACAAGCAATGAGGCATAAGAGTCAGAAATGGTTACAAGAAAAATAAAAGATAAAACGCTTTCTACTGCCTAACTTAACAAACTACATTAGATTTAAAGCAAAATTCCTCACCACATGCTTCCTATACTGACCAAACCTCTAGGTAGGATCCCTCCCCCAAAGTTCAACAGGTGCTTCTTTTGTCTTCTCAGGTGCAAAGAGTGAAATGGAGAGGGAGGGAGAGGAGAAGTGTCATGGGGTGTTTGCCTCTCCTTTTATAAGTGTCAGTCCCCCTCTTGAAAAGCATTTCCAGCTGAGACCCAGGAGACAAAGAGTCCGTGTGGAAGGATGTTCCCTGCTGGGTTTTTTCACCAGTGTATGCTCACATGCAGGTTTCCTTTTGTTTCCTCCATTCCCCTTTCTGCTTGATGATTCTGTTTACTGCTTAAATGCAAATTAAGGCAAGCCCACATTCCTTTGTTTAGGATAGACCTGTTTGCCGACTTCTGCCTGGGCAGGGATGTGGGGTTTGGAACATGTGCTAATAACACCATACAGGGGGAATCTTATAACTTCACATACAATGTTGCTACATATATTTCACCATGACAATACTGACCGGGAAGTTATGGGTTTTTAAATGACACCTCACAAGGCATAAAGGTACAAAGATTATTACAATAGTGTGTAAGGTGTGAATACAGGGGTGCATTCTGTCACACCCACTTTGGGAAATCTTGAAGGGGCTTGCTCTTCAGAAAATTCTGAGCACCCAGCCTCTGAAAATCAGTCTCAAGTCGGGCACCCAAAACTGTAGGCACCGAAAATCTTGGTCTGAATGTTTGAAGTCCTGGTACCATCTTACCTCGTGATTAAAAGAAAGCAAAACGGAATACTTCAGACCTGCCAAATTTTCAAAAATGCTCGTCTTAAATTTTAAATGTTCGTAACTTTCGAACTATTGAACCAGTTTTCTTAAATATCAAGACAAGTTTGAAAATAATTGGTTTAGTAGATTTAAAGATATGAACTTTCTCAAGTCAACAAACCACTTTGGGAGTGTGCAATTACCTAGCTGTTCACATTATACGAGCAGAGTATATGTCAAATGAGGCAACAGGGAGGCCACAGTAAGAGACAATCTCACACCAAGGCAGACATGTGGCAGGAGAGATTTAGATCTTTTCAGAGAAAACCACCTTGTGGCTGAAAAGAGCTGCTGTTGGAGAGAGCCAAGCAAGACTGTGGCCATTACAGGGCACAGCTATTGGGAGTGATTAGGGCTTAGTGTTTACAAAGAAGGGGTTTCTCAAAGCTGAGTTCAACCCTACAATCTGCTATCCAAACAGTTATTGCTCAGTAACAAAGTGCGACATCGTCTCCCTTAACAGAGTTGGGTGAGAAATGTGTTAGTGACAAGGCGCTCTCAGTCTCCCTCTCATGTTGATCTGTATAATCTTTCATCACTAGACAAAGTATTCTGTTGTCCTACCGACAAAGAAGCTACCCATTAAGACAAGAGGAACATTGATCATCTGTTGCATCACACATTCTTGGAAAACATTCTCTGCTATGTCCACAGAATGCAAACACGTGAGTGAACAGCAACGCAGGCCTGGCAACACCAGTAAGGTTAACAAAGGACACATCTCAGGAATTTTCTGAGCAACACTCTCCTAGAGGAAAAAAAGCTTTCTAAAATCCACTTCATTCATTTTAGTCTTGTAAGTCACATATAACCATAATGGTCACATGACACCCGAACAGAGTAAGGCAGGAGTGGCCAACCTGTGGCTCTGAAGCCACATGCAACTCTTCAGAAGTTAACATGCGGCTCCTTATATAGGCATCAACTCCGGAGCTGGAGCTATAGGCACCAACTTTCCAATGTGCCGGGGGGTGCTCACTGCTCAACCCCTGGCTCTGCCACAGGCCCTGCCCCCACTCCACCCCTTCCCACCCCCTACCCTGAGCATGCAGTGCCCTCGCTCCTCCCCGCTCACCCCCAGAGCCTCATGCATGCCACGAAACAGCTGATCGAGAGGGAGGGGGAGGCGCTGATTGGCGGGGCTGCCGGTGGGTGGGAGGCGCTGGGAGCGGGGTGGGGGAGCTGATGGGGGGCTGCTGACGTATTACTGTGGCTCTTTGGCAATGTTCATTGTTAAATTTTGGCTCCTTCTCAGGATCAGGTTGGCCACCCCTGGAGTAAGGCATAAGGAATAACAAATGGAAGCGGACCTGACAGCTAGTAAATGTGATGAACTCTCACTGTGTTACAAGAGGAATACTGCACAACACAGCCATAACCCCCTCTTTGGCTCAGAGCATCAAGTAATGGGACACAGTTCTTTAGTCTCCTCCCTCTAGGAGGGCAGAAGAATCTATGCCTTAGATTATCCAAACCCACCTCCCAGCAACATAGTGGTCAGAAAACTTAGCCTCCATCTCTGCAGCAATATAAAATAAATATTACCGCCATGACCGCGTAGTGCTTCAAATTAACCAGCTATCCCAAACCTACCGTACATGAATAATGCCAGGGTACTCTTTTCACAGCTTCCACAGCCTTCGCTGCACATCCCAAGGCCAAGGCCATGCCTACACTACAAACTTTTGTCATCGCAAGTTACACTGGCATAAAGCCACCGCACATAGTATATCGCTTGTGCGCATACATACTTGACTCCTTGCACTGGTGCTGTGCGTACTCACCAGGAGTGCTTGTGTCAATGCAGTGCGGTGCACCATGGGTAGGTATCCCAGCGTGCAACCCACCACCATCCAGGGAAGTTTTGGCAATGCATTGTGGGCCCAAAATGAGTTGCACGGGGTGACAGGGAGCAAGGGGTCAACTTACCAGCATGCAACTGTCTCCATTCCATAGTCATCTATATCCCATCATTTTCACACCAGTTTTCAAAATTCCA
The DNA here is from genome assembly GCF_002925995.2 of Terrapene triunguis. NCBI lineage: Eukaryota > Metazoa > Chordata > Testudines > Emydidae > Terrapene > Terrapene triunguis. The sequence goes on from NW_020664481.1 coordinate 19,822,248, forward strand.
TGAACCCACGCAGCCCTCCTTGCTACCCACCATCTCTGACAGAAGCACGGGGCTTGCACTATTGTCATGAGCATTGCAAGCACAGGATGCACGATCCTCTGATATTTGCAGAATCACAAGAATAACCAAATCAGCGGGGGAACATGACGATTCCTTGGAGGACAGACTGCTGTGTGACATAGCGAGACTCAATTAAAGGTTGAGGGTGGCACTCACGGAGCAGCTGCAGATGGTGGAGCGCTGCTTCTGGGCCCAATAAATGAGCACTGACTGTTGGGGTTGCACTGTAATGCAGGCTTGGGATGATGAGCAGAACTTTTGGATGTGCAAGGCCACATTCCTGGATCTGTGTGCCAAGCTCTCCCCAGCCCTCCAGCACGGAGACAGCAGAATTTCAGAGCTGCCCTGACAGTAGAGAAGCAAGTGGTGATTGCACTGTGGAAACTTGCAGCGTCAGATTGCTACCAGTCAGTGGGACATCACTTTGGAATTGGAAAATCCATTGCAGAGGCCGGTATCATGCAAGTATGCAGGGTCATTAATTGCCTCCTGCTATGCAGGACTGGGACTCTCAGCAACGTGCAGGACATAGTGGATGGATTTGCAGCAATGGGGTCCCTGAGCTGTGGTGGAGCGATAGATGGCACACATATCCCTATTTTGGCATCAGACCACCTTGCCACAGAGCACATCAACAGAAAGGGCTACTTTTTTAATGTTGTGCAACCATTGGTGGATCACCAGGGATGCTTCACCGATATCAGTGTGGGCTGGTCAGGGAAGATGCACGACGCTCGCATCTTTAAGAACACAGGACTATTCATAAAGCTGCAGCAGGGACTTCCTTTCCCAACCAGCAGATTGCCACTGGCAACGTTGAAATGTCAAGTGATCCTGGGCGACCAAGTTTACCCCTTGCTCCCCTGGCTCACCACCCACCTTGACAGCATCAAAGAACGCTTTAACTACCGGCTCACCAGATGCAGAATGACAGTTGAATGTGCCTTTAGTCGCTTGAAGGGACTCTGGCATTGTTAACTCACAAGGTTTGACCTCAGTGACAAAAATATCCCAATGGGTATAGATGCCTGCTGTGTCCTGCATAATATCTGTGAGGCAAAGGGGTGGCGGGAAGTTGCCACTGGGGTGGAGGGTGGGCAGGCATAGAGCAGCTGCCTGCTGAATTTGAACAGCCAGACACAAAGGCTATTAGAAGAGCTCAACAGAGCTATACAGCTCAGGAAGGCTTTGAATAAACACTTTAACAGTGAGCCACAGCGGTATACAGTTCTCTAGCTAAGCCTGCTGTTTTGGGGCCTGTTAGGGATGGTGTGGTCCTTGGTGGACATGTATGAATATAACATTGTCCATGCGGCTATTAATTTGGTAGCGCTTGCTGTACATTTATGATTATTACACTGTGTTTGTCACTGATCCTATGAGTTGTGTCACACTGCACAGTAACAAGTAGGTAGGTGCTTTCAGAACTGCTAGGTATTCTGCAGCATATGTTGTGAACTAATAAAGATTAATTATTTTCCAAATAATATAACTTTATTGAGTAACAAAATCAGTGCAAAGAAAAATCTGTGCAATTTAAAAGCAAATACATTAAAAACTTAATAAATTAATAGAACAGAATTTAACAATGGGAAAGAACATTCATGTCCATTTTAGCTACACATACAGCCACCATGTCTTTCACAGGTCACCCTATGTGAAGCTGTGGTTGTCCTGAATGTCCTCCTGCATGGAGAGGTAGAGATAGGGGTGGGGCCCCTGATGCCTTGCGGAATGTTTAGTCTTAGGGCCGAGAGGTGCAGCAGTGGAGTTCTCCATGGACTGGAAAGGGAGGTGAGCCTGAGATTGTTGAACCTGTAGGTTCCACAAGAGTCTGCAGCATCTGTGTTTCCTGGCGGAGAAGGCCCATTATGTCCTGGTGCATCTTCCTCTCCTTTTCCTGATGGGACACCTGGGCCTTTCTCCTCTCCACTCTTTCCTTCTCCAGGCTGTCTGCAATGTTCATCCTCCAGGCCCTGTGCTCACGGTCTGAAGCAGCACTGACTTGCAGGATCTCATTGAACATGTCATCCTGAGTCCCCATCTTTCTCCTCCTTATTTGGTTCATGTGTTCTATGGGTATGGAGGGGAACGTCTCCAGGCCGCAATGGCAGCAGCTGCAGATAAAACACAAAGAGATAAATTGTCAGTATAGTCAAAATAGAATGTGAAACTTAATATTCAGAACTCCCTTCCCTGGCTCCCCTAAAGTTTTAAGCAAGACATGCTTATTGACACTTCTGCTCCAGAGCGCTTCTATGCGGCGCCACTCACAGCACCAGCCATGGTGACTATGGCCTTCCAGGCTTGAGGGAAATGAGGAGGGAATTGCTTGGTTGCATGAAACTATGAGTATAAGGCAATGACACTGAATACTGGCACCATTTTCCACAGGTGGTGGTAATTTTAGCTGATACCTCACACCTGAGGGTAACAAACACACAGAGAGCACAGCTGCTGCTGGTGTCCCAAAGCCACCCGGGCCCTTATGCTGCTAATCTGTGTACTGCAGTTCTGCCTGCTGAAGTTATCACTGACTGACCTGGGAAAGTGTCCTACTGCGGAGAAAAAAGTAAGGCTGCCATCCCTAGAAACCTTTGGGAGAGGATTGCGGAGTACATCCATGAACGTTTCATCGAGACATCCTTGGGATGGGATATTCTTACATATCCAAACAAACTGCTCCATATGGCTCTCCTTGCCTAGGGGAATGAAAAGCAGAGAACGCTACCTCACTTTGTTGTACCGCTACCTCTTTTGGTACGAGTATATTAATGCAAAGTCGATAGATGTGTCCTGTTAAGTTGGGGGCCCCATCACTGTAATGGGAAATAAATTTACACACTTACCCGAGGATCATTCTCCTGCATTGGGCTGGCCTGTGCTCGACTGCTGGGACTGACTAGACTGCAGTGGAGTCTCGAACAGGTCCTGGCTCATGGCATAGCTGGACTCTCAGGTCACAACCCCCATTCTCCTCTTCCTCCTCTTTGTCCTCATCCTCACTGTTCAGGCCAGGGGCCTGTGGCGCGGACTTCTTGGAAGTATCCACGGTGGTGTGCAGGGTGGCAGTGAGGTCTCTGCCAAGTATGGCATGCAGCTCCTTGTAAAAGCAGCAGGTCTGCGGCTTGGCATTGGATCAACTCTTGGTCTCCCTGGCCTTGTGATATGCCTGCCACAATTCCTTTGCTTTCACACTGTACTGCTGCTGGTCCCTGTCATACCCCTTCTCCTGCATCCCTCATGCAATCTGCTCATAGATGTTGATGTTTCTATGGCTGGGTCTGTAGCTGTGTCTGCACAGCCTCTTCTCCCCACAGACCCCGGAGATCCAATACCTCCTATCTACTCCAAGTCAGAGCCTGAATGGAGTGTGTAGCCATCATGGTCAGCTGCACACAAGAAGGGTGAGCAGCTAGGTGTGTTTGCCAAGCTGAGCAATCAGGATAAGGTGTTTCAAAAATCCGCAGGGCTTTAAAGGGGCGGGGGGCCTTCTGGTCTCTGTGACCCCTGGGCAGCGGAGCTCACAATTATGCCTAAAGCAGTCAGTGTCTGGCATTGTGGGAAAGCTGCTGGAAGAATGTTAGGGTCGACACAGGTAACGCAGTGTTTACATTTGTGCTGCATCAACATCAGTACGTCAGCCATGGCTCAGTGCTGCTCGGGGAGGCGGTGTTGCTATGGCAGGTCACACTTAACAGCACAGCTGCACTGCTCTAGCGCATCAGTGAAGATGCCACCTATGCCAACAGGAGGGCTTCTCCCATGGGTGTAGGTGCTCCACCTCCTCGTGAGGCGGTAGCTACGTTGACGAGAGAAGCCCTCCCATTGACTTAGCCCTGTCTACAGGGGTTAGGTCAGCATAACTGCATGCTCAGGGCGTGGTTTTTTTAATGTCCTAGGGTCTCCTCCCCCTTCCTTTCAGTTTAGCTAATCTCCTCACAAGGCTACCCTCTTCCCCCCAGATATCATGGCACTAACCTGATACTTGCCATGCTTCACACTGTGTGCACTGCTTGTATCTAATAGCCCTTTCCACTCATCCCTTGTCTGTCTCGTCTATTTAGATTGGAAGCTCTTTGAGGCCAAATCTGTCTCTTCTTACACTGTTTATATACAGTGCGTAGCACAAATGGGGCTCAGATTTCAGTTACGGCCTCGGACACTACCAAATAATAAACAACAGCAAATGCAATGTGAAGTTAAAAGTTCAAACGTCTGGAAGTGTGCGCCGGAAGCTAGAATTGTAGCTCTGCCGCTTGTTCAAGTGTATTAAAATACCATCTTTATTGACATTACCGTGTACTGTTTTTCATGTCTCCAGATGGATTAAGGATGGAGATAAGTCAAATAATTCATTTCTTACAGAACATCAAACCGGTTCTAGTAACAGGTAATTTAGCTGTAAGGGACTAGGTAAGAGAAACAAGGAATTGCCTTCCTGCAGAAGAAAAGACGAGAAACCTCCCAATTTATAACATAACCCAAAAGGATTTGTAAAATATGGAGACATGTTTGAGTAGCAGAGTATAACACACCAGTGCACAGGTTTTGATAAGATCCCTGAAACTCACCTTTGACTCTGGGGTTAAGCTTAAGACTATGGGGAATGGCTGGCTACTCTCCAAACATGATTTACACTCCTTTTCTTTCCGAGATGGTACAACTTGCTACTTGGTATTCCCAAAATGATGCTTTCTCTGAGCTAGTCCAGTCCTGGAGCCTTGTATACCTCTGTCAATGCACCTCAATTATAAACTGCTACTCCTGTTTGGAGCCCCACACAACTCCACCAAAGTACCCTGCCTTCAGCACCTGCCTAACATCCTGAGCAGAGATTCTGGACAAATCTGGATTTCCCACTGAAATGCACCAAAACATTCTGCAGCAAACAAAAGGTTATTTTGAAAGAAAGGCTGAAAGCGCAATCAGTACCTGAGTGGGCCTCACCGGGGAAGGACAAGACTCCAGCTGTTTGTTGACCTCCTTCATCTCTTGTCGGGGACGCTGCTGCACAATGTACTCATAGGTGGTCAATTTGTTCCACACTGGGAGGAAACAAATAGACATTTCAGTGTGTGGAACTCTGTCTGTTTTCTCATTAGGAGCATTCGAATTACTAGGCTGCTTAGTTAAGTGTGGATGCACACACAGCAAAGTCTACTTTCCCTCTGAATGGCAGCAGGAGCTGGTAAAAATACTGCAATCATTGTGAAAGCTGTACTTCACTTGCACTAAGTAAGACTTTTTAAATCCTCCTGACCCAGCCCAATCTAACCCAACTTTCACTGTGACACTGAAAGGCAGCAATTCGCAGACAGGGAATATTCCTTGCTATACTTCAGCTGTCCCTAGAGCTGGCCATAAACAGGTCACCAGAATAATGTTTTTAAATATTTGGGAAATTGTATTTCCCCTGACCCTTAACGTCATGTCCCAAAATGCTACACAGCTTTTGAAGCCTCTCTAGGTATGAATGTAAAACAATTAATAAATAAAAATCTCTTTCACACGTATGGATCACAAATGCTTTTAAAACAAAATTCAACTTGGCTCAAAAACGTCCTCTAAAAAAAGCAGAGTAAAATTGATTCAGCAGGTGAAAATCCTCCTTCATACAAAGGAAAGGCCAGCTTTTGTACCAACAATCTGCCAAGAATGACCTTGAGCAGATCACTGCAGACTATGTGGCTCTGGGAAGAAGGATAAGAGTCTGGGTCGCAAGTGGTTGTCTTGTCCATCCTCCCTGTTGAAGGAAAAGGCCCGGGCAGGGACCGTTGAATCGTGGAAGTAAATGCATGGCTACGCAGGTGGTGTCGGTGAGAGGGCTTTGGCTTCTTTGACAATGAGCTGATGTTCCAGGAAAGAGGATTGCTATTCTGGGATGGGCTCCATCTATCAAATACTGGAAAGAGAATCTGTGGACATCATCTGGCTAACCTAATAAGGAGAGCTTTAAACTAGGTGGTCCTATGGGGGGTGGTGACAAAAATCCGGCCAACATGCATCTAGGCTCAAGTAATGAAAACAAGGGGAAGGGGCTAATTTCTGGAGAAGAGACTAGAAATCACAATTGCATTAAAAAGGCAAGAAGAAAAGCAGCAGGGCAGTCTTCAAAATATCTTCGATGCCTGTATACAAGTGCAAGGAGTATGGGGAACAAGCAGGATGAACTGGAAATCATGATATATGAAGAAAATTATGACTTAATTGGCATTACAGAGACTTAGAGGGACAACTCCCATGATTGGAGTACCAGCATTGAGGGATACAGCTTGTTCTGAAAGGACAGATATGGGGGTAAAAGGAGGAGGTGTTGCACTGTATGTCAAGAATGAATACACTTCCAAGAGGAAGTGAGCAACGGACCTGCTGGAAGTCTCTGGGTGAGGATAAAAAGGGAAAAGAATAGTAGTAATGTTATGGTGGGGGTCTAGTATAGACCACCAAATCAGAAAGAGGAAGTGGATGAGTCATTCTACAAGCAGGTAACAATATTAGCTAACATACATGAGCTAGTTTTAATGGGGGATTTTAACTTCCCTGATATCTGTTGGAAGACTATTACAGCAAAACATGATATGTCCGGCAAATTCTTAGCATGTGTAGGGGACAACTTCCTGATTCAGAAAGTTGAGGAAACAACTAGTGGGGGTCATCCATTTTGAATCTGGTTTTGACCAAAAAGGAGGAATTAGTTGCGAATGTGAAGGTGGTCGGGAACTTGGGAGGAAGTGATCATGATCTGATAGAATTCAAGATCCTATGGAAAGCAGGACATGAGAACAGCAAAACAAGGACACTGGACTTCAGAAAGGCAGATTTCAACCAACTCAGAGAAATAGCAGGCAAGGTTCTATGGAAAGACCAGTTAGGAAGAAAAGGAGTCAAGGGATGCTGGCAATTCCTAAAAGATGTAATACTAGAGGCTCAACATCAAGCTATTCTGATGCAGAGGAAAGACAAGAAGAGCCACAGGAGGCCAATGCTATCTAAAAACCAAAAAGGATACATACAGGGAATGGAAGGAGGGGCATGTCACCAAGGAAGTATACATGGGAATAGCGTGAGTGTGCAGGGACAAAACCAGGAAAGCCAAGGCAAAGAATGAGTTACAGCTGGCAAGGAACGTTAGAGACAATAAGGAGTTCTTCAAATATGTTAGACAAAAAAGAAAGATTAAGGACAGTGTGGATCTGCTGCTCACTGGAGAAGGTGAGCTGGTAATGGAAAATGCTAGGAAAGCAGAGCTGCTCAATGCCTACTTTGCTTCAGTCTTCTCACAAAAAATAACGTGATTGGATGACTAGCAAAGTTACCACAGACAATACAGGGAAAGGGATGCCAATCGGGATAAGCAAAGACTATATCACAGATCTTCTGACCAATTTGAACGAATTCAAGTCAGCGGGGCCTGATGCTATTCACCCAAAGAGGGCAGGACAAGAGCCAATGGGTTCAAACTACAGCACAGCAAATTTAGATTAAATCTCATGAAAAAATTCCTAACTGGAAGAACAGTAGGACAATGGCACAGACTTCCTAGGGAGGTTGTTGAAGCTCCTTCACTGGAGGTTTTCAAAAGGCGGCTGGAGCCATCTGTCTTGGATGGTTTAGACACAACAAATCCTGCATTTTGGCAGGGGGTTAGACTAGATCAGGGGTCGGCAACCTTTCAGAAGTGGTGTGCCGAGTCTTCACTTATTCACTTTAACTTAAGGTTTCGCGTGTCGGCAATACATTTTAACGTTTTTTAGAAGGTCTCCCTCTATAAGTCTATATTATATAACTAAACTATTGTTGTATGTAAAGTAAACAAGGTTTTCAAAATGTTTAAGAAGCTTAATTTAAAATTAAATTAAATTAAAATGCTGATCTTACGCCGCCGGCCCACTCAGCCCGCTGCTGGCCTGGGGTTCCGTTCACCTAGTTCAGCAACGGGCTGAGCGGGGCTGCGGGACCCCGGCTGGCAAGGGGCTGGCAGCCGGGACCCCAGACCCGGGGGGTGGAGGTGGGAATGTGGACGGGGATGCAGGAGCTCCCGTTTGGTGCTCAGGGTGGGGGTGAGGATGTGGGGGGGTGCAAGAGTCAGGGCATGGGGTGTGGGGGGGCTGGGCATGTGTGGGAGGTGCAGGAGTCAAAACGAGGGCTGGGTGTGTGTGGGGGGGGTGCAGGGGTCAGGGCAGAGGGCTGAGGTGTGTGGGGGAGTGCAGGGGTCAGGGCAGAGGGCTGGGTGTGTGTGTGGGGGTTCAGGGGTCAGGGCAGAGGGCTGGGGTGCTCGGCTCGTGGGGGTGCTCACGGCAGGGGGCTGGAGAGGATATGCCCCGTTCCCACCCCTTTCCCCAGGGCCCCGTCCGCACCTCTTCTCTGCCTCCTCCCCAGAGCAGCGAGCACGCTGTGGCTCGGCTCGGCTCCCCCTCCCCCTCGCAAGGGCGATCAGCTGATCGGCGGCAGGGAGAGGGAGTGGGAGTGGGAGTGGCAGGAAAGCACCACACTGGGGGAAGAAGCGGCAGAGGGGGGAGCTTGGCTGCCGGCATGACCAAGCTTCTGCCTCCTGCCCCCGCAGGAAAAATCGGTGGGCGGGGGGGGCTGAGTGGGGCCAGGACCCCGGCAGGCAGTAGCGTACCATCAAAAATTGGCTCGCGTGCCGTCTTTGGCACGTGTGCCGCAGGTTGCCGACCCCTGGACTAGATGACACTTGTGGCCCCTTCTAACCCCATGAATCTATGATTCCATGAGCCTAATCCCAATAAATCAGCACCACCTTGTGGAAACTGTGTATCGATACAGTAACCACATCGCTGGCGTTAGATCTGCACTTAACTAAATAGATTCTAGCCATAGGGAACTTTTTCTGATACCGCCACAGCATTTATTTTGTTTGTAGTCTTGTCTATATTACTAAAATGGCCCTTTCATTTTCCAGATGTTATCGTTATTCCAGTACTGGTGCACTCGACTTCCCTTCCACTCTGCTACCACTGACAACTGCAGCTTGCAAGATAGCTCTGTCTGCTTATGGCTGGTGAAAGCCAGCTGGGAGTTGTCAGCTTCACTGTTATTGGAGACTGATACAAGGGTACTCGGAGGGGTTTTCAATGCCATCTATACTTTTAAATGGGAACGCGCCTCCTGGATGAGGCAGAAGGTGGGAGCGACTGTAAGTAGCCCCTCCACTGTGCGTCCATCTATATCCTCCTCCAAATCTCACTTTGGGCAAACGCAGTGCAATGTTCACAATGATTATCAGGGGACCGCAATCAAGAAGTTGAGCTTCCTAATGGAAAAGGAGTTATACAGTTCTTTTTATTTAAATAAAAGGCCTGTGTTATTATATTAACCAAGAGACTCCAATGTGTTAACCGTTTAGTTAGACAGTTTATTGCCTCCTTTCAGCCTTAAATTCAAGAAGCCATCACTTGAATTAAGGACTTAGCGGCTACTGCCCAGGCTTAAACCTTTTTCATAGGGTGGTTCTGGAGAAGGTTATTGAAATGGTTGCAGAAGGGTAACTCTGAATTCAAGCCTGGGTAGAGCAATGAGAGAGCATCAGTATCCTTGGTCGGCGATCTCCTTGTGATAGACAAGTCAGGTGTCCATGCTGATTTTATTAGATCTATCAGCAGCCTCTGATACCATTAACCGCAAGTGCTGCTCACCCACCTTGGGGGACCTGGCAGAGGCATTAGTGGCTTCATTCCCTTTTGGAGAGGTACAATGGGCAGCTACCCATCCACCCCAAGAAATATGGACCAGTGATGATTCCTATAGAGAATTTAGGCACAGCTGAGGCTTAGCATACCTCAGCCAAAGGCTCTGAGATATAAAGAGTTGTTCTACAACTGAAGAACTCCAAGACTAATTTGAGTCTTAGAGACATCATGAAATATTAGTTTACAGACCTGCATGCCGGAGGACCAATAGGTACTGTGTTGTGCTGTCTCATCACAAACCAAGCATTTGCAGGGCCTTTTCTCCCTGCTAGATTCTGCACTGTACCAAAATAATCTTACTTAAGTTAGAGAACATTTCAGGAAAAACGAGCGAGAGACAAGGATTTCTTCTATTCATCCTACAGAAGGCAGAGCAAAACCACACGCTCAGGAGAGAGGCAGGAATGCCAAGGTGTGGGACAAAATCTCTGTGCTTTCATTGGTGCTCTTGCACAATTTGTGTGTGTGACACGGGTGAAAGCCCAATGAGTGTACGGCATGAAGTGAAGAGAGAATCAAGTGGGCAGTGCAGTGCAACCGGACTTGGATACCTACTAAGATAGATGTGAAAGATCAGCAGGTGGCCCAACAGGATCACAGTCAGCAGGCCCAGCAGAATGAGACTCCCAGCTAAGACCAAAATGGCAGGCGCTTGGGTCTCGATGGGAGCTGCAGGTAGAAACACAAACCAGATGTCCGTGTCGTTCTTTAATACTGAAAAAGAGAAACACAACAAAGGACTGAAAGCACAGCAGTAGCACACATCGGGAAGGGAGAGTGAGCAAGTCACAGTGGTGGGGACGGATGTGGGGCGAGAAGTGGTGAGGCCAGAAAGTAAGGAGCTAAGAGGGGGAGGGAGAAGGTGACTGGGCCAGAGAACTAAGAGGGGGCGTAGAAGGTAAGGGAATGAAAACAAGGGAACTGGGGGGCGGGGAACAGATTATCCAGATATTAAACACCTCTCACTAATAAAACCTCATAGCTGGAAATATTGTAATTTCGATAAAAAGCTAGCTATGGGCCTGATGTGCTGTCCTGAAGCCCCAGAGTGCCTCTGGATCTTTCAGGCTGTCTAAGAACCCCCTTGGAGAGCAAAGTCATTGGGATCAGGAGGGAACCATTTGGGTCACAGAGATGGTTGCAGTCACATAATAGTTTGAGGCAGGGTAGAGAGCTGGAGGCTACTCTTGCACGAAAGGGCCCAGAGAAGTCCAAGCCCAGTGAACAGCTGAAGCCCAGGCATTTCGGCTGATGCATGGATCACAAGCAGCTCTCACCGAGAGTGTGGCCAGATACCTTCAAAGTGCTGGTTGGTGCGCAGCATCATGGGGTTAACGAAGAACTCCACAAAGACATAGAATGCAATGAGCAATAGGAGGACGAGGCCTAGGATGGCAGATACAACGCTGTTCAAAAAGAGCCTGCCAAGGAAGCATAACAGACCTCAGCATCTTCAGAGCAAAATGCAAAACCCACTCCTTCAATAATACCACATACATACAAAAAAACAACCCAACCTCTACTGACTGGAAGGAAAAGACAGAGACAGTAAAACAGCTTTGTATACATGCCATAATTTTAGTTTCAGAGTGGTAGCCGTGTTAGTCTGTATCAGCAAAAACAACAAGGAGTCCTTGTGGCACCTTAGAGACTAACAAATTTATTTGGACATAAGCTTTTGTGGGCTAGAACCCACTTCATCAGCCCACAAAAGCTTATGCCCAAATTAATTTGTTAGTCTCTAAGGTGCCACAAGGACTCCTCGTTGTTTTTGCATAATTTTAGTGGTGCTCAGAAAAACGTGTCATGGACTGTGAAATTAGCCCTTCCCCGTGAAATCTGATCTCCCCCTTGCTGCTGGGAGTGCCCCAGCCAGGGGGCTCCTAGCTGCATGGTAGCTCTCGGGGGGAGATCAGATCCACCTTCGAGTGCCTCTTCCTGCTGCAAGAAGCTCCAGTGCTGGGCAGCAGCCCCAGAGGTTCCTGCAGCTGGAGGAGGTTTGTGGAGATGGGTTTGATCTCCTCCTGCTGCTGGGAGCGCCTCAGCTGGGGGGCTCCTAGCTGCAAGTCCCCGCCAGGCTGGGGAGGGACAGGATTTGTCTTTCCCCTGTAGGGCTGTTAGGGGATTGGGAGGGGGGGAGATCAGACCTACCTCCAGGTACCTTTCGGGTTGGGACCCCCACGGTTACAACACCCTGAAATTTCAGATGAAAACATCTGAAAACATGAAATTGACCAATTTTAAAACCCTCTGACCATGAAATTGATCAAAATGGACCATGAATTTGGTAGGGCCCTATAGATAACCATCTAGACCAGTGGTGTGTCCAATATGTTGTACTGGAGGCTCAAAATTGTGGCCCTTTAGAGCAGGTGTGGTCAGAAAACCAGTGTGTATTTGATGATGAGTGGAAAATGAGCTCCCTGCACAAGAACTTGTGTGGCTGAAAGGAGACAGTAGGGGACAACACTTGCTCTCCTTGTGGTCCCAGGAGCGGCTCTGAGCATCTGCTCCCCTTTCCCCGGGCACCTGCTACTCCCTGTCTACTGCTTCTCAAGCGAGGAAGGAGAATAGCTCTGGCTGTTCCATTTCCTGCACCTAGCACAGGAGGGCCACCCTCCTCCACACAACCACCCAGTGCAACCCAGGAGTGAAGGACAGGAGAAGCTGAGAAACAATCACCAGATATGGCTCCCGGATTCTATGCCTCGACCCCAGCACAGGTTAGAGCAGACTCTGCATTGGCCTAAGTCATGCCAGCTCCCAACAGTCCCGTAAAGAAAGTAGACAAGCTGAGGATAACCAGAGCGGAATCCGAAGCAGTGAGGTTTTTACCCACGAAAGCTTAAGCCCAAATAAATCTGTTAGTCTTTAAGGTGCCACCAGACTCCTTGTTGTTTTTGTAGATACAGACTAACACGGCTACCCCTGTTACAGAGCGGAATGTGGACCAGTTACTGCCCATCCCACCGTCTGCACCAGGAGCTGTGGGGAGGGAGGCGTAGGAGCCAGCTTGGCCAGCTGTATGTCCATTGGAGACAGAATCACAGAATATCAGGGTTGGAAGGGGCCTCAGGAGGTCATCTCGTCCAACCCCCTGCTCAAAGCAGGACCAATCACCAGACAGATTTTTACCCCAGTTCCCTAAATGGCCCCCTCAAGGATTGAACTCACAACCCTGGGTTTAGCAAGCCAATGCTCAAACCACTGAGCTATCCCTTCCCTTCCCACAGAGAATCCCAGGAGGAGATCTGTGGGTAGTTTGCACTCTTTGTTCTGCAGCACAAAGGGAGCAGAATGGGATAGAGAATCTGCCCCAAAACATTGATTGTGGGACCTTACCTTAGCCTTTTTGAAATAACATATTCAGTGCTCTGGCTGAAAAACTTGGATACCACTTCCCTTGACAGATAGATTGCTGGAAGGAGTAACACTCCTTTTCCTTTCCCCTCCCCAACACACACATACACTGGCTGCTCCTCTAGTCCCTGGCCTTCACTGACCTCGCAGTAGACAAACAACACATGTTTTTTTCTGCTTTCCCTGCTGCTGCCCCTTCCAGAGCATCACACACTGAAACTGGTGCCTGGAGACAAGAGTGAGACGGCAGAATGCTTTAAATGCCTGATCAAGCTAGGTATACCTGCCCAAGCCTGCTTAAATAACTCCCTCCCCTTCCCCTATAAAGGGGAGGGGCCACAAAACAACCCCTCACTTAAACCAGGGCAAGTATCCCTACATGACCACCACTCCCTCATCTTAAAGCAGGACAGGGGTCCTAGAATAACCACCATACCAATCCCCGAAACAAGCTGACTGTGGTCCTCTAACCACTCTACGCCTCGGAACTTTTAGGGATACCTGTACAACTTCCGATAAGTATTTCTTAACATTGCTTCATAAGCAATTATGAAAATATTTATTATTTAGCTTTTGGTCTGAAAGATGTGTCACGTGAAACACCCTAGACATACATTGAAAATTACAAGAGCGCAAAAGATACAAACCACAAATCATCCAAAACAGCAGTTCTTTCCCCCACACCCCTACCACACATCATCTGATCACCACTCTTGTGACCCTACCACTTGAGGGGGAGATTTTTAAAGACACAAAGAGCAGATAGGTACCCACCTCCTACCGAAAGTCAATTAGAGTTGGGCGCCTAACGCCCCTCTGTGCCTTGGAAAATCTCCCACTAAATCTCCACTGCACTTTCCGACCAGACACATGCCAACTGCCTCAGTCCTGGAACAATGTTCACTCAATCAGATGGACTTTGCCGCACACCTGGCTAGTTTGGACCTTGAGGAAAGAGTAAGACCATGCCAGCAGCTCCTTCCCTCTAACAAAGAGGTGATCACGCTCAAGGACCTCTGCTGATCCCAGCTGTGGCACTATTGCATCGAGTTCAGTTACTTACAAGAGGTTTAAGCATGGAGCCGAGGTCTTGAGCAGATGTACTAATGAAGCCCTTTTACAACCCTCTAGCCCAAGTCTAGGGCAGCAGCAGCGATTCTCAGCCTGAACATCACAACCCACTCCAGTTGTCTGGGTGTCACAAGCCTGATCCCATTTTCAATTTCTCTGGTTTCTGCATGAATCGAATGTATTTGGCTCCTTGCCAGCAGTAATCTATAAACCGTTGCACCAACATGCACTGAGAATCAGTTCAAAGGAATCTGCAATCTCAGCATAGGGTGGTTTTGAGGAGCTGAATATAAATTGGGCCAAGATACGAGAAAGGCTGAGAAGTCCTGTACTAGCATTTCCTGGATGGCTTTGCCCTGGTATCAGAGGGTCAGACCCTTACCAGTAGTTCCTCTCCCCCACGCAGTTATTGAGCCATTTGCAATGATGATCAAAGCCACATACACACTTGTTGCAGGTTCCACAGTGTTTCGACTTGGAGCTTCTGCCAAAGAAAGGATCATGTTAATGCAGCTAAAACCAGAATAGCAACAGTAACTCATCTTCATCTGGCTAGAGACCTTTCTTGTGAAACAAATGTTCAGAGAAGGGCTGGGCCACAATGAGAAAACTAACAAGGATCAGAAACAGTTAAACACCCTTTATTCACTTTTCTCTCACTGAATAAATGAGCTTTTTAAACAATGCAGCTGTTAGAGCCTCTTAGAGTCCACTGGACATGCCCTACTCCCCTTCTCAATTCCTATTACTTGCAGTCTGCTCTGTCTGCTGGCCCTTCAGCTCTTTCACTTACTTTGCCCTATGTTGCACCTTGGGGCTCACTGCAGCTACATCTTTGAGTTGGACCATTCTGGCCTCTAGCCTTTGTCACCAACCAATGTACACAGCACGGAATTAGTATTGCTCTTGGTGTGAGCAAATACAATAAAGCAAAGCAAACACCCCTCTTTGATTCATTCTTCATTCTGATATGCCAATCTTTTCCTTCACCATCTGCCATCACCCAAAGTTCTCCCCACAAACATAGTGACAGATACAGTGAATAATCAAGCAAAAACTTCTGGAGCCTTGATAAACTACACCCTTGATAAACTATGCCCACTGGTCACAATATTTACAAAAGAAAAGCCTACCATATTTTTCTGCTTCAAATCCCTCCATAAAATTCAGTTTTACCACAATTCCTACCTAGTGTTGCCAGTAGATAGCACATATGCAAGTAGCAGTGTGCACAGTGTAGCTTGTTAATCTACATGAAAACGTGCTCCTACTGTTGCTACCACATCCTTCCTCTCCCCCATCCCTACCTGCTTGTTTGTTTTCTCCACCTCTTGCATCACCATTAATCAAGACTGCAAGCTGTTTAAGGCAGGGAACTCTTTATTGTGTGTTGGTAAGGTATCTAGCACAATGGGGCCCTGATCCCCCGGGGGACCTCTAGGCACACTATAGCATGATAAGAATCATAACCTCCAAGACACAGCCACCTTTATAAATATGATAAATTCAGTACTAAACTGATAATACAGTGATCTGACAGCTCTTCTCCCATAGCCCAATGAAGTCAAAAAGACTTCAGTTGACATCAATGCCGCACTGCATCAGACACATAATCCCATGGGGACTAGCCTCTCTCGAGCCATAATGCTAAATATTCCCAAATCTGCCTTTTCTGAGTTTCTGAGGCCTTTCCCCCAAGTTTAGAGATTTCTAATCTGGAAATGGCCACTAAAATGCTTTCAATCTGTGAATCTCTTTACAAATTCTGCTATCATATGTTAAGCTTAATGTCTCCCAAACTAAATATATCCAGCTTCAAACTGGTATCTGCCCAGAATCCAAACACAAAGAAATTCATAAAATCATAGATTCCAAGGCCAGAAGAGACCACATCTAATTTGACCTCCTGTATAACAGGCAGGAAATTACATGTTGCTCTCTGAGATTCAAGTAACACAGAACTAAACCCAATACAATCTCTCCCCCAAAACAGGAGCTCAATTAAAAATACAGTAGAGACACAGATACACATGGTGGAGAGCTCAGAAGTCTTTATGGTCGTGAGTTTGGAGATGAGCACATTATGCTCAGTTTGCTATCCCAAAGTCACATCCCTAAAGACTTTAGGGTACCCATCCCATCTTCTAACTGTGATGAAGAAGAAAGAAAAAAAGAAGGGGAAGGTCCGGGGTGGTACTTACACATCCACATCACAGACATGGCAGTGACGGTTTTCAATGACATGAGCATGTTGGTTACGGCTGAAAGTGGCCAGCTGCCCTAGGTACTTATTCTCTCGCACATTGGCATCAGCTGGATCAATGGAGACTGCAGTGAAATGAACCACTAGGTGGCAGATAAAAAACACTCCTGGACACTGAAATACATAGTTAAGGAATGGCTCAGAAGATTAACGCTCATGCTTATCATCAACAAACTAAGTCCAAACAAGCAAGAAATTTATGGTCTGCAATTAGAAAGTCTTACACAGCTGATCACAGTATCACTCAAAAATCTGCTCCCCATTAGGACAGAGAGTTGCCCATCTCACCCCCAATAAGTCTTTCTCCAGGCAAACTTAGCTAGGTCTGAAGGAACAATGCTTCCTGCGATCTTGTGAGGGATTTCCATTACCTTTCTGTTACAGAGATTTCAAAAAACTTAACTTTACTTTCCAGCAGCTGTCCTTCGTTGAGTGGATTTTTGACAGGTTCCCCCCGGGGTGCCACCTGAAGCTGGGGTACCACTGAGCCCTCTGACCCACCAGTGTGGGCTCCCTCTCACTGTACTGCTGTGACAAGCTGCAAAGCCCTCCAGCCTGCACTTTCACCAGCATTCACACAGGTAGGGACACGCCCAGCTGCAGTTACACACAGACTCTCTAACCACCAGCTTCCCAGCCTAGGACCCCAGAGCAGTACCGTCCTGCCCTGGTCAAATCTGGCCAGTATATGTGTTTAATACCTGGTCCGCCTCTCCCTCAATGTGAAGAGAACAATGCACTCTTGTGGTAACCAAGCAGAGATTTTCCCCAAGCACTCCAGTCAAAGCTTACTGGTTTAGATTAAAACAAAAACAAGTTTATTAACTACAAAAGATGGCTTTTAAGTGATTATAAGTGATAGCAAACAGATAAAAGCAGATTACCTAGCAAATAAACAACACACACAACCTAAGCTTAATATACTAAATAGATTGGCTATGAATTAGCAGATTCTCACCCTGAGAAATTATACAAGCAGGCTGCAGATTCTTAAGGGGCAAGCTGCACTTGCTTTACACCTTGGACTCCCCAGGTCTTTCATACATAGGCTAGAAATCCCTTCAGCCTGGATCCAGCGCTTCCCCCAGTTCAGTCTTTGTTCCTCAGGTGTTGGCAGAAGTCTTCTTGGGTGGGGAAGTGAAGAACCCCAGATAATGTCATTCCCTGCCTTATACAGCTTTAGCATATGGCGGGAACTCTTTGTTTCAAAGCTTGGTTCCCAAACCAGTTTGTGGAAAAATACTGACATCCCAAGATGGAGTCCAGAATCATGTGGCCTAGTCACATGTCCTTGTAGACTCATGGCAGCCATTACTGTGGCTTGTAGAGTCATGGCTGTCTGAAGTGTTCTCAGGAAGGCTCAGGTGGGGGATAAGCTTCTCCCAAGGCCTATTGTTTTTCCTAATGGCCCATTATCCTGAATAGGCCCTTCCCCACCCACTATCAAGACTGAGAGCATCTTGTCTACTGGGCGTTACCCAGGTGTAACTACCATTTGAAGCACAGATACATAGTCAGTATTTATAACTTCAGATACAAAAATGATACATGCATACAAATAGGATAATCATATTCAGCAAATCCTACCTTTTCCAATGACACCTCACATGATTTACATAGAAGGAGACTAGTCTGTAAAAGGAAGCTTACTGGAACACCGCAGAGGGTGAGATTTTGTCTGTATTCAGTTTTCTTACTGTATTAGACTCAGACTTGTGTGTTTTATTTTATTTTACTTAATAATTCACTTTGTTCTGTCTGTTACTACTTGGAACCACTTAAATCCTACTTTCTGTATTTAATAAAATCACTTTTTACTTATTAATTAACCCAGAGTATGCATTAATACCTGGGGGAGAGGGGCATATCTCTCTATCAGTGTTATAGAGGGCGAACAATTTATGAGTTTATCCTGTATAAGCTTTATAGAGGGTAAAACAGATTTATTTGGGGTTTGGACCCCATTGGGAGTTGAGCATCTGAGTGTTAAAGACAGGAACACTTCTTAAGTTGCCTTCAGTTAAATCTGCAGCTTTGGGGCACGTGGTTCAGACTCTGGGTCGGTGTTGGAGCAGACTGGCATGTCTGGCTCAACAAGACAGGGTGCTTGAGTACCAAGCTGGCAGGGAAAGCAGGGGCAGAAGTAGTCTTGGCACATCAGTTGGCAGCCCCAAGGGGGTTTCTGTGATCCAACCTGTCAGAAGGGCCACATGTATGTTCCCTCACAGAACCAAACTTTCAGAATGAAGTTAAATAAAAGAACTGTGACTCTGATGCCGCCAGTTCCTTTTGCTTTTTCAGAATTACTACCAAAGATTGAGGAAGTTTGGATCTATACAGATAATCTACTCGAAGAGCCACAGTTCCTAGAAAGTAACTTTCCTTTCTGCAGCTATTGTCTATACAGATCTCCACTACTGTACTGGCTGTACCAATTCTCAAAGGAGATGGGTCTTATTATGGAGAGGGAGTTATTGTGAGTAGTGATTAAGTAAATACTACTCTTCTTCATCAGATCTAAAATGTGTGGAAATTATTTTATGCAGTATTGTTTTAGCCATGTTGGTCCCAGGATATTAGAGAGACAAGGTGGGTGAGGTAATATCTTATTTGACCAACTTCTGTTGGTGAGAGAGACAAGCTTTCAAGCTACACAGAGCTCTTCTTCGGGTCTGGGAAAGATATTCCGAGCATCACAACTAAATACAAGGTGGAACAGATTGTTTAGCATAAGTAGTTAGCACATATTCTAAGGGACCATTCAAGGTGGATTGGCGCATTAACACGCAGACTCATCATATCTGGTCACGGTACTCTTAATGAACTAATATCAGGATTCAGAAACCATCCTCAAACCACTCACCACACTCACCAAGAGCCAGCTTTCTCTAGGACACAAATGACTTCCTCCACAAACTCCACAACATCTACAGCCTCCCTTAGAACACCAATCCTTGCCACCATGGATGCCACTTCCCTAACGCCAACATCACTATGACGGCATAGCCGCCTGCCTCACATACTTTACAAGACAGTGGACAACCCTCAGATAGCACCCCAGATACATGTCCAAACTCATCCATTTCATCCTCACCCACAACAATTTTACAAAGCCCTGGCTGCGATGATTTAGTTGGGGATTGGTCCTGCTTTGAGCAGGGGGTTGGAGTAGATGACCTCTTGAGGTCCCTTCCAACCCTGATATTCAACCTGATACATTCAGCAAACACTTTGTCCAAACCATGGGAACAGCCATGGTTACTAGGATGGCTCCCCAAAATGCCAACTTCTTCTTGGGATGCCCTGAAGAAGAATTTCTGGACAAATGCACCACAAAACCAATGATATAGCTGAGATACATCCATGATATTTTAATCCTCTGGACAGATGACTTCAACTCCCTCATAGATTTCCACCACAACTCCAACAACCACTGTCTGTCCATTAAGCTCTCTCTGGAACACTCCATACCAGCAGCAACTTCCTGGACACCACCATCAGCTTCAGACAATCATATACAAGAAACCCACAGATCACTACACCTACCTTCATAGTTCTCTACCCCAAACAACCATCCCAAACAAACCAAGAAATCTGTTATCTATGGCCAGGCACTCAGATACCACACAAAATGCTCTGAGGAGAAAGTCCAGGATATATGTCTTAACACACTCAAAACCACCTTCACCAAACAAGGACACTCCACCAGAGAAGTAGATCACATCATGGACAGGCCACCCAAATACCTAAGAAAACCTACTTCAATAAAGAAATAAAACCTCCTTCGACTGCACAGCCTTAGTTATCACCTACCACCCCTCAACGGAACCCATACAAGGTATCATCAAACCACTATAACTCATACTCGATGGGGACCCCATCCTGAAATAAATCTTTCCTGATCCCCCACGTCTAGCCTTCAAACAACCCCAGCCCCTTCAAGCTCGTTGTCAGAAGCAAGCTCCCCACAGACCAGAACATACCCACTCTGTCGGAGAAAAACACAGTTTTTTATTATTTTGGTTGGGTACAGCAAAGTTAGATACTTTATTATTGATTGTAGGAATGGGACACCATTCCTTACCCATCCTGGCTAATAGCCATTAACGGATTTAACCTCCATGAATTTATCCAGTTTTAATTGGTAATTAATGTTCTTGTGATATGTACATACACAGATACTATGTAAGGAGTTATGTATGTATACTGAAAATATGTTCCTGAAGTCTGTATCAAGGCAGAGGTGGAGAAACAGGTTTTCCGTCACACACAAGATTCACCTGTTTCTCTGTCGGGGTGGACTTTAACAACGGCAATAACAACAGCTCCAGCCCATCTCAGCTAACCTCTTCTCTTTTCTCCCCAAACGAAAGTCAGACAAGAGAGGGATTCCTTCTAAAAACTTTCTCTAGCTAAAGAGGAAGGGAATATGATGTTGTTAAAAACATTGTAAGTTAGCACAATGGATAACTATTTACATATGAAGTTATCAAAGAGATGGGAAGTCAATAGGGAAGAGCACACAGGAAAGAGAAGCCACTGGGTTTATACTGTGTCTGAGTACAGACAATGAACTTTGGCGATATAAGAAGAAGGCAAAGAACAAATCCCCTTATCCTGCAGGAAGTAAAGAGGCAGCGTGTTTATATTTGCAAAAACAGGATCTCAGCCAATCTTGGCTGAAGACGCTGAATAAAAGAATTTGAATGAGGTAAGTTTCTTTAGACAAGAGAGTTGCTTGTTAATTAAGTTTAGTCTCTAAAAAGCGTGTTATGATTTTGTTTTATATATAACCATTTGTTTCCAATTTCCTTAGTTACTCTCACTTCAATCTTTGATAATAAACTTGCAGTTTTCACTATACATATACCTCAGTGCTGTGATATTAAGCAAGATGCTGATCCTGAGTTGAATCATACAAGCTGGTGCATACGCTGCCCCTTGGGGGAGAGCAGACCTGGTACTTCTGTGAATGTTCAGTCAATAAGGGGCTGAGCATTACAGGGGGAACACTTCACAGGGTCTCGGGGACTGGGGTGCACCTATTGTTAACCTGCAAGGCAAAGTAAGGGCTGGCATAGCCCAGATCACAATGCTTGGGTAGTATGATGGAATGCACCCCTGTAGTCACACCCAACACACTACTGTAATAGTCTTTGTTTAAAAATGACTTGTAAGGTATCATTTGAAAACTATTAACTTGCTGGTCAATATTACCATGGTGAAATGTATGTAGCAACATTATATGTAAAGTTATGAACATAAGCTGAAACCATGACTGAAGTGTGTTTATCAGGCAAGTCTGGGAAGTGAGTAAACCTGTTTCTCAAAGATAAAGGACAAGTTGACGCCCCCAGCCAGGTGTTATCAAAGCTAATGGGCCATCACCTATCAAATGGACATTCTTTGGCATGGAACGGGGGGAGACAAGAGACAAACAGATTTGCATTTTAGCATACACAGGTGAAAAGAAACAGCGTAACACCTCTTCCCCACCAGACTCCATGTCTCCTTGCTCTCCACTGGATAGAACTTTATCTAGGGGTCACTCTTAGGAAAATGCATTTCAAAGGACTAAACTATAAAAGTGAGGGGCAAAAACACCCCAAGTTATGTCTCCCTGTCCATCTCTCTCTTTTCACCCATGAAGACAAAAGAAACAGCCACTGGACTTGGGAGCAGATTCTGGACTGAGAGTTTGGTCAGCAATGTACTGAATATCTCTGGTAAGAACATCACCTGAAACCAAGTCTGGTTTGTTTAGTATTAGGAAGCGTTTTATCTTTATTTTTCTAGTAACCATTTCTGACTTTAATGCCTTAATACTTGAACTCACTTAAAACCTAAAATCTTTGTAGTTTAATAAACCTGTTTTATTCTTTAATCAAAACTAATCTAGTGTTGTGAACTGTGTGGGTAACTCCATTTGAGATGGGAAGCTGTTGTATCTTGATCCCCAGACTGCCCAAGGGAGAGCTGGACAATGCTAAACACATGTTTTTGGGGAAAATCCAGAACTGGGAGTGTGTGGGGGTCACCGTGCATGTGGTAACAAAGGCTGATGGAAGTCAAAGTACAGCTGGACTGTGCTGGCAGGCTGCAGTTACACACAGGCACTCAGGGTGTTACTTGAATGCTGGAAGGCTGGTTTGTGAACAGCCCAGATGGGAGTTACAACAGCAAAGCATTGTGAGGCACCCAAGTTTGCAGGGTGAAGAATTGTGTGCAGATCGCTGCCTATTCCATGCTGGAAAAAAGCCAGATGAGCTAATAGGCTGGTGGTGTCAGGGAGCTGACACCCAGTTAAGCACAAGCAAGACTCCCACATGCTGAAGGCAAGGAGGTAACAAGGTGACTCACAGTCCTGGGTACTCCAAGAACCATCACAGACTGTGACTGGGTTATGTTAACTCCTTTGACTCTTTGGGCCCATATATTCCATCTAAATTAATACAACAGAGCCCATTGTGCTGGGAGCTGTACAAACACAAAACAAAAAGACAATCCCTGACCCAAAGAACTTGCAAGAAAAGACCTCAAGGTAGCAACTGTATATGTCTCTGCAGCATAGACATTTCTCAGACGTAATGTGGAATCTGCTTTGAACCTTGTGGGTGGAATGTGTTTCAAGATTCTCAGGTAACTTTAACACATACATTTGTATGCAAAATTTTATCTACGTAGAGAATCTCTGAGCAAAGATAGTCCTGGAATCTTCTTCTAGGTTTTCTGTCACATACAAATACGTGAATAGGATTTTAGTCCTACAGAAGGCCATTTGTACATTAGGACTATGTAGTCTAGGCTCCACTGGTAAAGTATGCTGTTTATGGAAAAATACCAGTTCAGGTGAAAAACAGATACAACTTAAGCACAAACAAAAGATGTGGGCATAAGACTACCTTCTTTACAGAACACTTTATAAACAAGTTCAGGTATTATAACTTGGATCTCATTGATCCACTGGCTGGTTTTATTGTTACTACGAAAGCTGTTCTCAGGGACAGATGATATACAGAACATTTACCCAAATGTTCAAACAGAGAATTGGCAAGACCTAGATTCAAGTCTCAACAAGGAGGTGCTTCACAAATAGAAGAGAAGGTAGAAATTAGTTCTTATAGAAATCTTTTGATTGTAGGATGTCTGAACACAAAAGATCTTTGAATAGTGACTGGATAAGTTGATGATATGGACACCACATAAACATCTACATTTTGGTTTTGGCTTAAGCAGGCAGAGTTAATAAATATTTCAGGATAGCAGAGATGGGGTAGATGATGGAACTTGAATGCAAGGACACATGCTTACCTAGAGATATTGATCTATCTGGTGCAACCTTAAATATGGACTCGTGTCTGCTCCATCATAATACAGAAAATATTCAAATAACTCTTCCTGAACACTCTCATTATGGAAAACAGGAAAGGTTATTAATCCAGCAGAACCTGCCCTGTCACTCATAGTTACTGTTACCTCATTTGTTCCATGGATAAATATTTATAGCAGGGATTCCCAAACTTTTTCCATGGTGTGGGCCAAATTTAGAGAGACTGTCTCCTAACAGACTGTTCCTCCAACACCATATGCACTGTAGATGTAGATGTGTTGGTCTCAGGATATTAGAGGGACAAGGGTGAGGTAATATCTTTTATTGGACCAACTTCTCTTGGCTTGAGAGACAAGCTGTCGAACCACACAGAGCTCCTGAACAGCTGAAGACGAGCTCTGTATGGCTCAAAAGCGTGTCTCTCTCACCAACAGATGGTGGTCAAATAAAAGATATTACCTCATCCACCTGACCTTTCTGCTCCCTCAACATTCACATTTGAATAGACTAACTCCCCTCCCATTAATAATCATATAACATCCTTTGGGCAACTATAGCAATTATTGCATGGAAAAGTAATATTAGGAAATTAATGCATTTGTAGCTATCTTAACATGATTTAGCAATTGGAAACAAGAAAAGCCAACACCATATAACTAGCCATCTTTCTGCAGCTCACCAATAAATACTTCTTATGCCAGAGTTTGAGACTCTCTGATTTTATAGAATCCCACAAATTTATGTAGCACTATTCAGAATACAAAAGGGATGAGGTTTGTCTCTGATGTGCTTGCAATCCAATGCAAACAAATATCAATACAAACATGGGACAGCAGTTCATAACACGAGAAATGTGCAGATATCCCTGGAAGAAAGCTCAGCACAGGAAGGCTTTATGAAATAAATTAATTTTAAAGAGGGATTTGCAGAAGGAAACAGAAGCTGTTCCAAGCACAGGAGGCAGCATGAGTGAAGTCAAGACGACAAGATTAGGAGAAGAGACAAAAGGAAGCACAGGACTATAGGGAGTGCAGGATGAAATGAGAGAGACATAGGCAATGGTAGAGATGGAAAGAGCCTTGGAGGTAAGGACCAATAGCTTCAATGTAAAAAGTATAGAGATAGGAAGGATAGAGCAGAATGCTAATAACACAATTAAAGTAGTGGAAGAGAAAGAATCTCAGAAGTGCTTTAGGTAGACTAGAGGAGAGCAAGCTGGTAGTTATCTCAAGGCAGGAGATGACACACAGATTATTTAAATCTCCAGGGCTATCTACAGTACCTAGATAAACTTAAAAATACCATCATTGTTCCATTACAGTTGAAGTTGTGTTTGTGATAGAACATTAATTGTCAGTTGAAAGGATACAATGTATCCAGCAGGCACCCAGTGGTGAGGCAAGAGAGGCACAAGGATTCCAAAACCAATCAGAGCGAAGAAGAGATATAGCAGCCAGGCAATAATCTGGAAGGGATGTAGAGGCCAGCTCCAGCCATTCCTTCGGGTGGGCTGAGATTGGACTTCAGCAGTTGCTTCACCCTCCTTTTCTGGAGCTGTCTTATTAGGAGGTTTGTTGCAGATGTTCATCTACAGAGAGCAGGAAAACACAACAAAAAGGTAATCCTTAGGAAAATCCCTTTCCGCTACACTTGGCATTCTCAGAAGGTATGTCTAGAGATTCCAAGCCAGAAGGGATCTATTGTGATCATCTAGTCTGACATCCTGAATAACAGGCCATTGAACTTCCCACCAAAAATTTGTAGAGCAGACCCTTTAGAAAAATATCCAATCTTGATTTAAGAATGGTCAGTAATGGAAAATCAACAACAATCCTTGGTGGATTGTTCCAATGGTTAACTACAAATTCACACCTTATTTCCAGTCTGAATTGGTTTAACTTCAGCTTCTAGCCATTGGATCGTGTTATACCTTTCGCTACTAGATTGAAGAGCATATTATTAAATAGTTGTTCCCCATGTAGATACTAATAGATTGTAATCAAGTTATCCCTTAACCTTCTCTTTGTTGAGCTAAATAGCTTGAGCTCTTTGGCTCTATCACTAAGAGGCGTGTTTTCTAATCCTTTAACCATTCTCATGGCTCTTCTCTGAACCCTTTACAAGTTACCACCACCCTTCTGGAATTGTGGACACCAGAACTGGACACAGGATTCCAGCACTGATCACACCATTGCCAAATCCAACGGTAAAATAATCTCTCTACTCCTACTCAAGATGCCCCTCTTTATGTATCCAAAAATTGCATTAGATCTTTTGGCCACAGCACTGGTAGCTCATTATCCACCACCATCTCCAAATCTTTTTCAG
This sequence comes from Terrapene triunguis, assembly GCF_002925995.2. Taxonomy (NCBI): domain Eukaryota; kingdom Metazoa; phylum Chordata; order Testudines; family Emydidae; genus Terrapene; species Terrapene triunguis. The sequence continues at coordinate 19,848,373 of NW_020664481.1, forward strand.
AGTCACTGCTTCCCAGGATCAAGTCCCCCACTCTGTAAACATAGCCAACATTGTATGTCTCCAGATGTATAAATTTACATTTAGCTGTATTAAAACACAAATTGTTTGCTTGCACCCAGCTTACCAAGCAATCCACATCGCTTTGAGTCAGTGACTTGTCCTCTTCATTATTTTCCACTCCCCCAATTTTTGTGTCATCTGCAAATGTTATCAGTGTATTGGAAAATGTTACTGTAACGGAGCCCTGATCTTGGGTCCATTCTCATTGTAACTGGAGCTCTCAAACCTAGAGAGTTCTGTGAGGATGAGACCTTCTCCCCACCAATCAAAGATGGCTTTGTTAGACTTTATAATTGTTTATTAGTTTTTACTAATATTATTTTAATGAGTTTTAAAACATCACACTTTTGTATATAAAATAATTATGTTATCAAACACCTCTCCCTTCATTCTGATTTATTTCCCTGCCCTACTTGTGAATGAGCTGAATATGAATCAAACGCTGATCAGATTCCTAGCTTGTATGGGAGACAGGCCAACCAGTTCAGAGAAAACAAGAATCCGCTTTCCTCCCTCACCATTCACTCAAACCAAATCATCAAACTGTTCAAAGATTTAATTTTTTCCTCTTGGTCATTACTGCTTCCTTTGCCCCAAACCATAGTGGTTGCCACAATTCCACGGTCTAGTCAACACCAAATAATAATACCTCCTGCAACAAAGTGAAATCTGCCTTCGTTTTCCATCAAACAGCTTGTTACAGGTTTCTAAAGCTATCAGGAAAGTTAGGCCTGGTCTACAATACACAGGACGACGTAAGCCGCCTTGCACTGACCTAGCTGTGCCTGTGACTACACTTACATTTGTCTCCCACTGATGCAAATGCCCTGTTACAGCAACGCAGTAACACCACCTCCCCAAGCGGCACTAAGCCATGGTTGATATACTGAGGCCGATGCAGTGCGAGTGTAGACAATGCATTACCCATGTTGACCCTAACAGTCCTCCAGCAGGTATCCCACAATGCCCAACTGACTGTTCTGGTCACAACTGTGAACTCCACTGCACAGGGGACACAGAGACTGGAATGCCCCCTACCCCCTTTAAAGACCTGCATATTTTTGAAATGCCTTTTTCCTGATTGCCCAGCAGCACACCTAGCAGTTCTCCATTGTTGTATGCAGCTGACTATGATGGCTACATGCTCCAGACACACTCCGGCTTGAAGTAGACAGGAGATATTGGATCTCCTGGGCCTGTGGGGAGAAGAGGCTGTGCAGGCAGAGCTACTGACCAGCCACAGAAACAAGGATATCTATGAGCAGATGCAGGGGGAATGCAGATGCAGGGATATGACAGGGATCAGCAGCAGTGCTGTGTGAAAGCACAGGAACTTCAGCTGGCATATCAGAAGGTCCGTGAGGCCAACAGTTGATCCAGTGCCAATCCGCAGACCTGCCCCTTTTACAAAGAGCTGCATGCCATACTTGGCAGAGATCTCACCACTACCGCACACACCTCCGGGGATACTTCTGAGATGTCCGAGCCACAAGCCCATGGCGTGAACTGCAAGAATGAGGAGATGAAGGAGGAGGAGGAGGATCGGGGACATGCGGCTGGGGGAGTCCAGCTATGCTGTGAGCCAGGACCTGTTTGAGACTCCACTGCAATCAAGCATGGGTGAGCCCGATGCAAGGGAAGGAACCCCAGCTAAGTGTTTAATTGTTTTCTCCATTATAATGATGTACTGATGGTGCCCCCAATTTAACAGGACACAGTAATCGAGCTTTCATTAATTTCCTTGTACTAGAAGAGATAGTGGTACAACAAAGAGAGGTGGAGTTATTATCTGCTTTTTATTCCCCTGTTGAGTTAGGCAACGAGGACCTTGCAGCGTAGTTTGTTTATGTACACAGGGATGTCCCTTGAATCCTCCAGAGAGATCTCAATGAAACTTCCATGGAGGTTCTCTGCAATCCTCTCCCGACAGTTTCTAGGGATGGCTGCCTTATTTCTTCCTCAACGGTAGGACACTTTCCCACGCCAGTCATCAATAACTGCAGGCACCACTGCAGTACACAGGCTAGTGGCCTACAGGCCCAGGCAGCTTTGGGACACCAGCAGCAGCTGTGCTCTCTGTGTGTTTGTTACCCTCAGGCATGAGATAGCAGTTAAAATCACCACCCCCTGTGGAAAATAGTGCAAGTATTCAGTGTCTTTGCCCTATACTCAGTTTCATGCAACCAAGCAATTCCCTCCTCATTTCCCTCACGCCTGGAGGGCCGTAGTCACCATGGCAGGTGCTGTGAGTGGCGCCGTACAGAAGCACTCTGGAGCAGAAGTGTCAATAAGTATGTCTTGCTTAAAACTTTAGGGGAGCCAGGGAAGGGAGTTCTGAATATTAACTTTCACCTTCCGTAGTGACTCTATTGACAATGATACCTCTGTGTGTTGCGGCCTTGAGGCATCCCCCCTCCACACTTGTGGAACACCTGCACCAGATAAAGAGGAGAAAGAAAAGGACTCAGGATGACATGTTCAGTGAGACCCTGCAAGCCAGTGCTGCATCAGACTGTGAACAGAGAGCCTGGAGGATGAATACTGCAGCAAACTGTATGGAGAAAGAAAGAGCAGACAAAAGAAAGACCCTGGAGCCAGAGAGGAAGATGCACCAGAACATAATGGGGTACCTCCACCAGCAAACACAGATGCTGCAGACTCTTGTGCACCTACAGGTTCATCAATGACTGGCTCGCCTCCCTTTGCAATCCATAGAGATCTCCATTGCAGCACCTCCATTCTCCCCCCCCCCCCCCCCCCAACACCCCACACGGCACCAGGGGCTGCAGACCTACACCTACCACTCACCGCAGGAGACATTAAGGACAACCACAGCTTCACATACGGTGATTTGTGACAGCCACAGTAGCTGTATGTGTAGCTAGTATGGACAGAATATTCTTTCCCCTTGTTAAGTTCTGTTCCAGTAATCTATAAAGTTTTTAATGTATCTGATTTTAAATTGCATGGATTTTTCTTTGCATTGGTTTTGGTACTGAATAACGTTCTATTATTTGGAAAATAATTCATCGTTATAAGTTCACAACATATGCGGTGGAGTGCTTAGCAGTTCTGAATGCTCCTGCTTACTTGGTACTGCACAGTCTGATAGCTCATTGGCTCAGTGAGAAACACAGTGGAATAATCCTAAGTGTAGAGCTAGCACCCCCACATTAATAGCTGCACTGACACTGTTATAGTCATAGATGGACACCAAGCACCACACAATTTGTAACCGGCCAGGGAGAGAACTCTACACCACAATGCATTACTGTGACTCACTGTTAAAGTCTCCCTGAGCAGTAGAGCTGTCAGAAGGCCCTCAGTTGCACCTGCTCAGTACTTCTGATGCCCTAACGAGCCAGCCAGATTGCTTGATGGTCCACCCTGCCTGATTGGCTGAGGAAGCCAGCAGACTGGCAGCTCACTGGCTGCTCAAAGCACACGTCCACTGACGCTCTGCTTTCCTGTGCTCGTCTCTCCAAGCATTGCTCCTGCTTTGCTCGTCCAAGCTCCAACTCACATTCTGCCCTGCACCGTCTTGTTCCCACCTTGCTCCTGCCTCAAAACCATCCCTCCTCCTGCCTCCCCTGATTCCTGGTAATCCAGTTCTGACCCTCTGCTTTGACTCCTGACTCAGACGGTCTCTCGACCCTTGGCTATGGCATTTGGACTCCGATCACTAGGCCCGACTCCCATTCCAACCACCAGGCCCGACTCCCACGCTGACCACCAGGCCCGACCTGCCTGCGTACAACCAGGTCCACGGGTTGTATTGCTGTTCAAACTCAGCAGACACGCCACGTCCGCCCTCCACCACTGCAGCAACCTTTCTCTCTTTGCTTCACAGGTATTATGCAGGACATAGCAGGCAGATATAACCATTGGGATGTTTCTTTCACTGAGATCCAGTCTTGTGAGTAAACAATGCAAACATCCCTTCAATCTACTAAAAGCTCATTCAACTGTCATTCTGCCCCTGCTGAGCCAGTAGTTGAATCTTTCTTTGGTGTGATCAAGATGGCCGGTGTATGGCTTCAGAAGCCAGAGGAGCAAGGGGTCGGCTGGGTCATCCAGGAACACTATTGGCATTTTATCATTGCCACTGGTAATGTGAAGGCTGGGAAAAACTGTCCCTGCTTGCAGCTTTCTGAACAGTCCTGTGTTCTTAAACATGCGAGCGTCATGCACTTTCCCTGACCAGCCCACACTGGTATCGGTGAAGCGTCCCTGGTGATTCACCAACATTTGCATAACCATAGAAAAGGAGCCCTTTCTGTTGATGTATCTTGTGGCAACGTGGTCTGGTGCCAGAATGGGGATATGCGGGCAATCTATTGCCCTGCCGCAGTTCGGGAACCTCATTGCTGCAAATCCATCCACTATGTCCTGCACATTGCTGAGATTCACATTCCTGTGTATCAGGAGGCAATTAATGGCTCTGCACCCTTGCATGACAACAGCCACTACAATAGATTTTCTAACTCCAAAATGATTTCCCACTGACCGGTAGCAATCCAGTATTGCAACTTTTCACAGTACGATCACCACTTGCTTCTCCATTGAGTGCAGCTCTCATTCTGGTGTCCCTGTGCTGGAGGGCAGGGACAAGCTCAGCACACAGATCCAGGAACGTGACTCTGTGCAGCCAAAATTTCTGCAGCTACTGCTCATCATCCCTAGCCTGCATTACGAAGCGATCCCACCAATCAATGCTCATTTTTCAGGCCCAGAAGCAGCACTCCACTATCTGCAGCTGCTCCGTGAATGCCATCAACAGCCTTGAATTGGTTCCTGCTATGTCACACAGCAATTTACCCTCCAGGAAATTGTCCTGTTCCCTGCTGATTCAGTTCTTCTTGAGGCTCAGCAAGATTATACATCCTCTACTTCAACATTCATGACAACAGTGCAGAACTGGGCAGCCTCCATGCTTCTGTCAGAGCTGGTGGACAGCAAGGAGAGCCACGTGGATTCGTGGGATTTTTTAAAAAAGGTGTGAAAATGATGGGATATAGATGATATTATGGGATGGAGACAGTTGCACACTGGGAAATTACCCCTTTCTCCTACTCACCCCTGCGCAACTCATTTCTACCCCCCCACCCCCCCCCCCCCGTGCATTGCCAAAACTTCCCAAAAGACAGTGTGCTGGGCGGTGGTAGGTTTAGGTTGCACACTGGGATACCTACCCATGGTGCAATGCACTGTGCATCAACACAAGCACTCCTGGTGAGTACACAGCGCGCCAATGCAAGGAGTCAAGTATGCATGTGCACAAGTGATATACTAACTTTGTCTGCTTTATGCTGACCGGCAGATTACCACTAGCAATGTTGAAATGCCAGTAGTGATCCTAGGCAACCCAGCCTTACCCCTTGCTTCCCCAGCTCATGAAGCCATTCACCACCTACCTCAACAGCACCAAGGAACACTTCAGCTACTGGATCAGCAGGTGAAGAATGACAGTCGAATGTGCCTTTGATTGTTTGAAGGGATGCTGGCATTATTTACTCACAAAATTGACCTCAGTGAGAAAAATATCCCAATGGTTATAGCTGCCTGCTGTGTCCTGCATGCTATCTGTGAAGCTAAGGGGGAAAAGTTTCCACCGAGGTGGAGGTGAAGCAGCTCTCTGCTGAATTTGAACAGCCAGATACAAGGGCTATTGGAAGAGCTCTGTGTGGAGCTATACGGTTCAGACCATTGTAATAGTGACCCAGAGTTGTGTGTGTTGCCGTAGTGTGCTCTATCTGGCCCTGCTCTTTTGCAGCCTGGTATGAATTGTGTGGTGATTGCTGTATATAGGGGGATATAATATTGTCAATGCACCTGTTAATTTTGTTTGTGAATGATCTTATGCGTTGTGTGACTCTGTGCAGTAACAGGTAATTGGTTGCTTTCAGAACTGCTGAACACCAGCCAGCATATGTCGTGAACAAATAAAGAAACTGTGTTCCAAATAATAGAATTTTATTCTGTAACCAAACCTTTGCAAAAAAAAAAAAAGACATCATTTAAAAACAAATAAATTTTTAAAAATTAATAAAACTTAATAAATTAAGAGAACAGAACTTATGAAGGGGAAAGAACATTCATGTCCCTTTCAGCTACACATAAACCAACTGTGGCTTTCACAAGTCTGCGTATGTGACACTGTGATTGTCTTTAATGTCTCCCAGGATAGAGTGGTAGGGGTAATGCAGCGACCCCTGATGCCACATGGAATGTTGAGGAGAGACACAGGGAGTTCTCAATGGGACTGATGAGTCTGCAGTATCTGTTTGCTACCTCAGAATCCCTATTATATCCTGGTCCATCTCCCTTTCATTTTCTTTCACCTTTCTCCTCTCCACTCTATCCTTCTCCAAGCTGTCCGCAATGTTCATCCTCCCGGCCCTGTGCTCACTGTCCGATGCAGAACTGGCTTGCAGGATCTCCCGGAACACGTCATCCTGAGTACTCTTCTTTCTCCTCCTTATCTGGCTCAGGTGTTCAGTAAGTGTGGAGGGAGAGACCCTGAAGGCCACAATGACAGCAGCTGCAGATAAAAAACACAGTGGTAGCATTGTCAGTGTATTCACTATGGAAAGTGAAACTTAAGATGCTGAACTCACTCCCCTAAAGTTTTAAGCACTATATTCTCACTTCTGCTTGGGATTGCTTGTGCACTGCGCCAGTAACAGCAAGGAGGGAACTGCTTGTTTGCATGATTCTAGTAGTATAGGGCAACGACACTGAATACTGGCACCGTATTGCACAAGCAGTGGTGATTTCAGCTCATATCTCACTTCTGAGGGTAACGAAAGCAGAAAGAGCACAGCTGCTGCTGGCATCCTGAGGCCATCCAGTGATGCCTCAGTGATGCCTGCTGAAGTTATTGCTGAATAGCGTGGGAAAGTGTCCTACTGTGGAGGAAGAAATAAGGCAGCCCTCCCTAGAAATCTTTGGCAGAGGATTGCAGAGTACCTCCATGGAAGTTTCACAGAGATCTCTCTAGAGGATTCCCGAGACAACCCTGCACAAAAACTGCTCTGCATACCCCGCCCCTCTCATAATTCTAGAGGGGAATGAAAAGTAGATATCAAGTCTACCTCTCTTGGATGTACCACTACCTCTTCTAGCAAGAGTAAATTAATGATAAGTCAAAAGATGTGTCCTGCTACTTTGGGAGTGCCATCCCTGTAATTTTAAATTATACTACACACTTACCTGAAGTTCCTTCCCCTGCATTGGGCTTGCTAGTGCTTAACTGGTGGGAATGGCTGGACTGTGGTGGAGTCAAAAACAGGTCTAGGCTCGCTGGCCAGCTGGATCCCCCAGTCAGCTGTCCCTCCTCCTCCTCCTCGCTGTTCACAGCAGGGGCCTGTGACTCAGGCTTCTCAGAGATATCCATGGTGCTCTTGGGAGTGGGGTGGTGTCTCTGCTGAATATGGCATGTAGCTCTTTCTAAAAGTGACAGGCCTTGTGGCTCGTCACTGGTTCGCTTGTTGGCCTGCATGGCCTTCTGGTATGCCTGCTGCAGCACCTTGGCTTTCACACTGCACTGCTGCTGGTCCCTGTTGTAGCCCTTGTCCTGCATCCCCTGAGCAATCTGCTCATAGATGTCCACGTTTCTGCAGCTGATTTGGAGCTGTGCCTGCACAGCCTCTTTTCCCTACAGGCCACGGAGATCCAATACCTGCGGTCTACTCCAGCCAGGAGCCAGTCTGGATTGTGTAGCCGGCATGGTCAGCTGGGAAGTTGCACTCAACAATGGAGAGCTGCTTGGTGTGCTCCTGAAGCTGGGGATTCAGGAAAAGGAATTTCAAAAATTCACTGGGATTTAATGGGGAAGTTGGGCTTCCAGTCTTTGTGACCCCTGGGCAGTGGAGCTCACAATGATGACCAGAGTGGTCAGTATGGGACATAGTGGAATAGCTGCTGGAGGACAGTAACAGTTGACTAAGAAAGGCAGGGTCTACACTCACTGTGCATCTACCTAAGAACTTCGACCTTGGCTCAATAACAGGGACAGAAACAAGTTCTGCATATCCTCAAGATCCTTTCCTAGCCCATTAGCATCACTTCCACTTCCACTATCAAAGCCTCAGCTTGCCTTCACATACAACTCCTGATCTCACTTCAAGGGTTCCTACAGTTTCAGGCATGCTAGCAGCTCTGCTGAGTGAGCCACACTTGAAAAGGGAAATTGAGCCTCCTACATCACTAGCAGCTTGGCACTGCTGCCTCGTCTGCTTCTCCTTATACCTAGAAGCAGCGTTTGACTTGGTGCCACGTGACATTGTGATTAAAAAATTAGAATGATATAAAATTAACACGGCATACATTAAATGGATTAAAAACTGGCAGGTCTCAAAATGTCATTGTAAACTAGGAATTGTCATCAAGTGAGTCTGTATCCAATGGGGTCCAGCAGGGATTGGTTCTTGGCCCTACGCTATTTACCATTTAAATCAATGACCTGGAAGAAAACATAGAATCATTACTGATAAAGTCTTCAGATGACACAAAAATTGGGGGAGTGGTAAATAAAGAAGAGAAGAGGTCACTGATTCCGAGTGAACTGCATCGCTTGGAAAACAGGGTGCAAGCAAACAATATGCATTTTATACATTTAGCCATATTAAATCTAGGAACAAAAACTGTAGGTTATATTTACAAGATGGGAAACTCTATCCTTGGAAGCAGTAACTTTGAAAAAGATTTGGGGGTCATGGTGGATAATCTGCTGAACATGAGTTCCCAATGTGACACAATGGCCTAAAGGCTAATGCGATCCTGGACCGCACAGACAGAAGAATCTCAAGGAGAAGACAGGTTATTTTACTTCTGTATTTTGCACTGGTGTAAGCACTGCTGGAATATTGTGTCCAGTTCTAGTGTGCACAATGCAAGAACAATGTTGATAAATTGGAGAGTGTTCAGAGCCATGAAAATGATTAAAGGATTAGAAAACATGCTTTATAGTGAGACTCAAGGAGCTCAATCTATTTAGCTTAACAAAGAGAAGGTTAAGGGGTAACTTGATCACAGTCTACAAGTACCTACATAGGGAACAAATATTTAACAATGAGCTCTTCAATCTAGCAGAGAAAGGTCTAATACAATCTAATGGCTGGAAGTTGAAGCTAGGCAAATTCAGATTGGAAATAAGATGTAAATGTTTGATAGTAAGGGAAATTAACCATTGGAACAATTTACCAGAGATTGTGGTGGATTCTCCATCACTGAAAATGTATAAATCAAAATTGGATGTTTTCTAAAAGATATGCTCTAGGGATTTTAGGGAGACGTTCTGTGTGTTATATGGATCAGAGTAGAGAGTAGATTATCACTATGGCCCCTTCTGGCCTTGGAATCTGCAAATCTATGAAATTCTATGGTCTGTGAGACAGGTTTGACTAGATCACCTAATGGTTCCTGCTGTCCTTAAATTCTATGAATCATGAAAACCTTTCACCAATCCTTCTACACAAACACTTTTACCAAAGTTTTCCCCTCCCTGTGGATGTTTGGTGTAGGACTTGGTAGCATCCGTATTACAGATCATAAAAGCTTCCTTTTGGAAAGGCAGACAGCACCAAATTATGCAGGAATTCATGAAGAATTTTTCCTTCTGTGTAAAAAAGGGTCTTAATACAAGTAATTAGGAATGCTTATAGTTGCATGCACACACACACACAGGCACATACACATTCTTAAAGTACTGTATGTCACCAGTGATCAGCACTAACAATAACAGCAACAATTGCTCAAACAGTTATAACAAAAACTGCAACTTTTTTCTTATTTTGCAATTACATTACAAAGTGAACAAGTGGAATGAGTTGTGTCAATTGAGTAATTATGATTTAATGAACAGTGAACCATGCATCTCACTTACTACACTTGCAGTTGTCTGACTTCAGAAAAAGTCAAAAAGCTGACCCTCGATTATTTTCATGAGAAATTTCTGTGCATGATAGCAGGTACGTTGAAAGAAAACAAGATACACTTTGGTTGTTATATCAAAATATTGAATTGCATCTTTTCAAATGCTATTCACTGAATACTAAGACAATGAAATGCCCATATTCCAGAAAAACCCTTTATCTGTCACTCTTTCCTATGTAATTTGAATGCAGCATTATTGTTTCAAATACTAATTAGTTCAATAGAGGACAAAGTTATCTGCATAAACATTAAAGCAAAGGGGCTACCATTTTGTATGTTTCCACAAACTTGGAACACAGTTGGCAAATCTATGATGGAATTTTGGAATTAAAAACAGGAAAGAAAGTGAAGATATCCCTGCCACAGATGAAATGTTCTCCAAATTCCTTGAAAAGGTAAGTCACTCTGCTGCTGTATGAGTCTCACAACCAGGGCCGGTGCTACCATTTAGGCAAACTAGGAGGTTGCCTAGGGCACCAAGATTTGGGAGCGCCAAAAACCGGTGCCCCCAATTTTTTTTTTACAGCGTTCATACGCCCCCTCCCCGAACGCGCGGTCGCCACTCCACTTCTCCCGCCTCCCAGGCT
>NW_020664481.1:19868955-19889442 GCF_002925995.2 Terrapene triunguis
CATAAATCGGAAGGGGTATTTCGCTATGGTTCTCCAGGCGCTTGTGGGTCACCGTGGGCGTTTCACAGACATTAACACAGGCTGGTCTGGAAAGGTGCATGACACACGCATCTTTCGGAACACCAGCCTCTTCAGGAAACTGCAGGCCGGGACTTTCTTCCCAGACCAGAAGATCACCGTAAGGGAAGTCAAAATGCCCATTGTGATCCTTGGAGATCCCGCTTACCCTTTAATGCTGTGGCTCATGAAACCCTACACAGGGAGCCTTGACAGCAGCAAGGAGTGGTTCAACAACAGGCTGAGTCAGTGCAGAATGACTGTGGAGTGTGCTTTTGGCCGTTTAAAGGGCTGCTGGCGCAGTCTGTATGGGAAGCTGGACCTGGCCAATGACAACATCCCCACGGGTATAGCCGCGTGCTTTACCCTCCATAACATTTGTGAAGGGAAGGGTGAAAACTTCACTCAGGCATGGACCATGGCGCTTCAACACCTGGAGGCTGAATTTGAACAGCCAGAGAGCAGGGCAATGAGAAGGGCCCAGCACGAGGTTGCAAGGATTAGGAATGCCTTGAGGGAGCAATTTGATGCTGAAAGTCACCAGTAATGTTCAGTGCACTGCATGGGAGGGCTAGTAGGCATCTGTGTTTGCCACGTATGATGCACTGACTTGCAGTGCCTGGGCTACGGTATCTTTTACTTAATGCAATAAAGAATGTTTTCAAGGCCCAAAAAAGTTATATATTGAAAAGAACCCCACTGGCTTGGGAACCGGAAAGGAATGACAACATCTGGCTGTGTGGGAGGAGGGAAGGGGGCGGGGTGGGGAACGGGACAATCACAGATTTGCGTATGTCCTGTTATCATACTCAGCCTTCCTCTCTAGAGTGCCGTGCAATTAGTGCTGCACTTCAGGCCGGCTAAAACGCATGGTGATGGGGGTTGAGTGCAGTGGGTAAGGGTCATAGTTTGCAGGGCTGGGTGGTGAAGCTACAGGTGTTGGAGGCAGTTGGTGGCGATAAGAAACCAGATGTTGGGGGAAGTGGGTTGGCAGTGACATGGGGGCACAAGGGAAAGAGTTTTGGGACAAGGGCTAGAAGTGGGGCGGGCGAGGATGCTCTCCATCTGCATTGCTACGAGCACCTGTATCGAGTCTGCTTGGCGCTCCATTCTGCTTAGCAGCCGCTCAGTGCTTTGGTGCCGGCGATCTGCATTCTGCTGGCGGAGCCTCCTTTCAGTCTCCCGCCACTCCTGCACTTTTTGATTTTCATTAAGGGACTGCTGCACTCTTTGCTGCTTCGGGGACACTTCCTGATTCTTTGGAGTCTTTTGGCCGTTGATAACAAGGACGGCTGGGATCTCAAGGTTGCATCTGTAAAGCCAAAATGCAACACTTAACAGAGGCAGCATTGTTCACACCGGACAGAGCAATGATTCGGCCGTACTTAAAGACAAGCACAGTGTACACAATAGCAGAAATTGCCCGTCCCAAAGCGAGCGCACATGACCCACAGGAGCCCCAAAATGGTGAGTAAGCACAGGGGCAAGGGGGACTGATTGTTTCACGGCCGCACTGTCCTCTGGGGTTCTGTGTCTTGGGGAGAGCCAACAGCTGCAGGGGGCCCCTATACTGAACACTGTCCCCGCATTTTCCACAGGATGAGTTCATCCTGGAAGATATCTCGCTGCTGAGGGTGACCTGGGAAGAAATGGAGGGTCTTCTACTGCAATGCGGCTTCCGCCCTGGCCCATATGCAGCTTGCCTGTGTGCAGCAAGGTCCCCCTGCCCCTCACGGCACAGTGGCACGGACATATTAGCCTTACTGGGACAAGGAGCACAGTAGCTCTGCCAAGGAACCTGCGCAAGTAGATTGCCCAGCTTCTGCATGAGACCTTTGAAGAGATCACTGAGGCGATGTGAAAGAGCACATCACCACCCGATTCCGCATCTAGGCGTGCACACGTAGCCCTAACCCTCCTCGCCCCAAGAGCCCGCACTGAACAACTACCTTCCCAAAATAAAAGCCACTTACTGGGCACTTCCTCTGCTGTTTGTTCTTCCCCAAGCACCATCCACTGGGACTGGCTACCTACCTTCCTCCTGGCTTGAAAACAGCGCCTGGCTGCATGCATCTAGAGATGCCAGGCCGTCCTCTGGCTCTGGGCCCCCATCCTCCTCAGCACCCTCGCTCCCACTGTCCTCCTCCTGTCTTGTTGAACTCTGTGCTGCTACGGTCTCTGAAGTGTCCATGGTGGTCTTCGTAGTGGAGGTGGGGTCGCCCCCAAGTATCACGTCCAGCTCTCTGTAGAAACGGCAGGTCGTGGGGGCATCACTGGAGAGGTGGTTTGCCATTGCCTCCCGCGCTTTGTGGTAGGCGTTCCGCAGCTCCTTCATTTTAAGTCTGCACTGCAGTGTGTCCCGGTCATGGCCCCTTTCCATCATAGCTCTTGATATCTGCCCCAAGGTATCGTAATTCCTACGTCTGGAGCGCAGCTGGGACTGGACAGCTTCCTCCCCCCAAACACTGATGAGGTCCAGCACCTCGCCATTGCTCCATACTGGGGATCGCCTGGCGCGGGGAGGCATGGTCACCTGGAAAGGTGCGCTGAGAGCACTACACGCCTGGCTGAGCAAACCAGAAGGGGGATTTCAAAATTCCCAGAGAATTTAAAGGGCAGGTCTGACGGTTGGTCACCTGAGGGCAGGGCAGTAGAGTTCAAAGTGATGACCAGAGTGGCTAGAACAGGCATAGTGGGACACTTCTGGAGCCAATCAGAGCGCATCAATAGACTAGGGTGTCCACACTGGCGCTGCGGTGCTCCAGCCGGGGCGCAGCAAGCGTTATGCTTCTCGTGGAGGTGGATTACCAGAGGCGCTCCAGCCGCGGAGTCTGGGCGCTCTACGTGCCTTGCCAGTGTGGGCACCGCAGGAGTTAGGGCGCCCGGGGCTGACTTAATGTGCTCTAACTTGCAAGTGTAGCCAAGCCCTAAGTGTGTGCAGGGTTAGTTACATATTTAAATATTTTACTTGGTCTGAAAAATAACCATCTTCTCCTCCCTCCCCCCCCCACAGATCAGCCTCTAGGCAAGGTGTTTGTCGGTAAGGAGCTGGCCTACGCTAATTAGTCTCTTCCACCTCTGAAGAACCTGATCCTATGAATACAAAGCCCCAGCAAACAACTGTGTGGCAAGATCTGAAACCTGTTTTGCTGTGGTGCCTTGTTTATTGCCCTGGATGGAGGAAGCTAGGTTGGTAAGGTGGAAAACTTGGTACAATTGTGCTGACCTGGTGGGAACCCTCACGGCCTTGAAATGGAGAAGGAAAACCTAAATCTTGCTGAGTGTTAATGCTGGGTTACGAAACAGGAAATTACTCACAGAGGGAGCAGGCAGGCAGGCAGGCAGGCAGCTGGGATCCAGCTGTGGCTGGGAGAGAACTACAGTTCCCAGCCTGCTGTGCGCCGGGTGACGCCAGCTGGGTTGCACGTGGTTAATCAGCTGCCTAAGGAGCTCGGAGCCGGTGCTCAGAGGCGGGAGTGGGACTGTGGGAGGCTTTTTGTTCCCGTTCCGCAGGTATGAGTAAGGGGCGGAAGCTGTGCGATTCCGGGGGGGGGGCTTTGTGGCTGGGCTTGGGGGGGCTGGTGGATTAATGAGCACAGGAGTCCCCGGCCCCAATGGCCAGCAGAGAGGGGTTCGGTGCCCGTATGCACCAACTCCCCGGTATGATAGAGCCCTCCTTTCCCTCCCACTGCAGAGGTAGGTATCAAAACAGGCTCCCTAGCCCACCCCTTCTTCCCATTCCCTTGTAGGCATCAGTACAGGAGCCCTCAGGTAGTGGCCTCCTCCCCATCTGGGATGGCTAAACAGGCTCTCTAGCAGCTATATGTTCATCCGTTCCCTTTCGGTGCTGAAATAGAGCCCTGGGAGCCCACCACCACCCACACACTTCTGTGGATGCACCCATGTGACACCTCCTGTGGATGCACCCATGTGACACCTCCGCTGCCATCGATGCTGCTGCAGGGCCCATGGTGGAGCTGCCCGCTGTGGACATTGGACCGTAACCATCCTGGCACCCACCATAAAATGAGGATTACTGTTCCCTGTGAGGTGCTTGGTGCAGGCTCTCTGCTTGCCCTTCCCCATTCTTTTGTCCCCATTTTCTATGCTAGTGGGTCTGCTCTTTTTTCAGGCTGGTGTGCGAAAGGTGGTTGCCTGAGGAGGTTGTGAAGGCTAGGACTATAACAGAGTTTAAAAGAGAACTGGATAAATTCATGGAGGTTAAGTCCATTAATGGCTATTAGCCAGGATGGGTAAGGAATGGTGTCCCTAGCCTCTGTTTGTCAGAGGGTGGAGATGGATGGCAGGAGAGAGATCACTTGATCATTACCTGTTAGGTTCACTCCCTCTGGGGCACCTGGCATTGGCCACTGTCAGTAGACAGGATACTGGGCTAGATGGACCTTTGGTCTGACCCAGTACGGCCGTTCTTATGTATGTTTGTGTTTTGCCTGGCTGGAGTTTTCCTACTGCAGGCTGCATGTGGCCTGGCTGTGCTGTGGCTGAGGGTTAGCAGTGGCAGAGGGTAGGGCATGGAGCTAAGAGTCTTTCTCCTGGTTACAGGGTCCCTGCTTTCAGCAGATTTCAGGGTTAGACTCCCCACAAGGAAGCTCTGCAGTGGAAGCAAGGGTTTAAAAGTTTCTGCAGGCAGTGTCGTTCTTCCAGATGGAGTCATAGGAATCATTCTACGACTAGCCATCTAGGTTCAATGAAGTTTGAGCCTCCTGGCTGTAAGCAGAGACAGATGCCACCTGCTTCATAGGAAGGGCTGATACCCTCTACTACACCTGATGGACTGCGCCATGCTATTTGAGGGTTTAGTGTGAAATAAGTCGGGAATGGAGAACATTTATTCCTGACATTATGAAGTTTGCTGCCAGCATGGATATTGCAGTATGCAAGGCAAGGGAATCTGCTCTGCTAGTTCAACTCACTGGATGACTATTGCAATAACTGGAACCTGGTCCTGGGGGGAAATTTCACCCAGACCCTAGATGGCAATCTGTTTTATACCCATAAATGTTGACTGATAACCCTTATTATTACTTCCTAGTTACCCTACCCTGGTTCTTGTCCAGGTATGTATCTAGTTTAATAAGCTTCAGAAGAAAAATATCTCAGTGCTGTCCTGTACCTGTGAGTTCCACTAGTTAACTACATAGTAGGTTAGAAGTTATTTATGAATTTGGATATGTGTGCCCTCAGCTGGCTTTCACCCTGGAAGGGTGACTTGCTCAGTAATCATACAGAGGTGTTTGACGTCAATCTCAGGACTGTGTGAGGAGATGCTGTTCTCAACCTGCTGCTCAAAAGTGCTCCACGCTGTATGTAGTGTTTGAAGACATCCACTTTCCTTGTTAACCAAGAAAACAATGGGGAGGTCATAAAGAGCAACTCATACCTTCCCCCAGGTGTGGCTGCTCCTCAGGCTCCTCCCACAAGAATGCTCAGCCCACAACCAGGATCCTCTTTCCCCGTAGAGCCCTTCCCAAGTCACTTATGTGGGTCTAACCTGACTCAGTACTTAACTGCTTCCCCAAGAGATCAGGAGCCACTAACAGGTTTGAGGCAAATACTGCTGGCCTGTTAATTTTATGGTTTAGGTTTGTTTTCTCTAATCCCCGTGCTATAATGCTGATGATGCATGGCTGAGTTACACTGCGAGTAAGATCCTGGATGACAAAGCTGGTAGCTTATTTTACTAATGCTTGGGTCTTAGTTGATGATCCCATGATAGGGCAAACTCCAGTCTGCTCCTCATTCCTGTCTGCATGTTCCCTGCTTCCTGATCAGCACTAAAATGAGCTGAATAAATATACTGTGGAGCTCTGAATTGCACCAATTGGTGTCATTACTGTTTTGTGGTGGAAGGAGGGAAGTATCTCTTGCCTCATACTATCAGGGTTAATCCAGTAACTCTGCATAGTGGGGCTGATGAAGGACAGTATAAAGGCCCTCGTTGCTGGGGAAGGGAGGAAAAATGCAGCCCAACTCCTAATTCAAGCTGCTTCTCTGCATCATGACCAGTTTGTAATTAGTGTAGCTCAGTTGTAAACAGAGCTTTGGGGACAAAGCAACCAGTGCAGACATGTGAGTAATACGTCTGTGATTAAAAGTAACCTGGATTTGTGCCCTCTTGATTTTTTTTTCTTTGTCTTTCCTGCTTTTTAACCCTTGGGGAATTTTAATTTTTCTTTTCCTTGTTTTTGCTGGAGAGATCTTTGGAGGAACCTACAGCAACAGACTGGCAGCTTTCTCAAGCCATGATTCAGGGGTTAGAGAAGTTGCATCTTGAACAAAGATGCCTTTCCTCCCAACTGTGTGTCGGGTATTTGACTTAGCGGTATTAGCGAAACCCAAAAGATTTTAAACAGTCTAAAAAAAATCACTTCCTCTTTCAATGAATCAAGTTTTACTTCCTTGGTACTTGGAGAGGACAAGTTCATAGAATCTTCCAAGAGAAATGGAAAACAAGATCTGCATTTCTAATGGAAAAATAGACCTTTTAGGCCTCCTTTCCTCAGCACACAGAAGCAAACAAGGGCATAATCTCTATTTATTATTCTTTTATTATTGTGAACTGGAGCACCTAGGAGCCTTAGACGTGAACTCAGGCCCCTTTGTGCTGGGTGCTGTACAAACACCGAACAAAAAGATGCTCCCTGCCCCAGAGAGCTTACAGTCTCCTCTCTTGCCACTACCTTCTGCGTGTCCCCTTTAAGCACTGGCAATAGTTCTTAGTGTAAGGGGAGGATTTCATAGACTTGTGCATCTCTGAGCTCCAGAGCTGAGGGTCTTACACAAAAGGGGGGATCCCCAACCTAGCAATGACTTTGTGGTGTCCTTTTGTGATGAGTGTGAGAAGCCATAGACGATGCCTGGGGGAGGGGGGATGTGGAGCGAAGTGCCCCTCCGGATTTCTGCTTGGCCTGCCAGGGGTGAGGGCGAGGGTGAGTCCCTGGCAGCCGGGGCTAGGCACTTTTCATGCTGGCTGCCCTGGATCACAGCTCTGTTCAGCCTGATGGCTACCTGAGAGAGAGGCTGGGGGGGGGAGGAGAAGGGGGTGGCCCGCCCCGCCCCTTCTGCTTCCCGTCCCGCCCCGTCTGCTGGGGACAGGGGGGAAATGTGCCGGGGGGGAGGGGGAACTCCAGCTCGCTCTGTCCCTGTACCCAGCAGCCAGGCTCCGGTGGGCCAGGCCGCTGCCCCAGCCAGGTGCTCTCTCAGGCCACTGCAGTGCACAGAGTCAGCAACCCGGAGTGGCCAGCTTCAGCCAGCGTGAAAAGTGGCTTCCTCCTGCTCCCTGCCCGGGCCTCGAACATGCCGTGGGAGAGGCTCAGCGGGAGACGGACAGACCTCACCCCATGCCCCCCCCCCCCCCGCAGGTAACTCTGGTGGGGCGGGGAGAGCGCAGCAGCCCTGGGCGGTTGCTGAGCAGAGGAGACACGTGGGGCATCCTGAGGTGCTCTCCGCTTGGTTCTGCGCTCCTGTCATTCCAACTGGCAGCTCTTCAAGTCTTGCCCTGAACTTTGTCCCAAAGGAGGACAAAGGCTTTTGCTGTGTTTGCAGAAATGTGGGTTGGAAATAAGGAAGTTGGCTTTGAAATACAGCCGTGTGTGTGTGCATGCGTGCGTGTGTGTTTGAATTAATTTTAGTGACCAGGCACCAGTTTCACAGCCCTGCGGCTTGAAGTTCTCTCGAGCCACACGGCGGGTGCAGCATAGACCACGCGAGCAGTGCAAGCGGCTCACCACTGTGCCTCAACTCTGACCTAGAGGGGCCAATTGTTCAGAGACAGGAGCTCTCTTTCTGTCTGTCCCACCCCTGGGTCTGTCAGCTGAGACAAAGATGACCAGTTGTGGTGATGGCATGCAAAAATCCTTATCACGGGTGACAGTAGAGCTGGGCCATCTAGCACAGGCAGCAGAAGCTCAAGCTGTAAGAACCGAAGGTCCCAGATTGGGTTCCCACTGCTTACGACCCACCCAGGATGCAGTGTCTCATTTAAATGAGAGGTTAAGTTGTGCAGCAGCAGGTAGAGTACAAGAGGAGTGTTGGTCCAGCAAGCCAGCTGTGTCTAGCCTGATTTTCATATACACTTGGTGGTGTGGATTTGATTTAAATCACTAATCAGGAAGACTCGATTTAATCATGGATTTCTACATAAAAGTACATTCGTGTTGATTGTTATAACCTTGATACATATTCTTCACAACTCAGAGAGAGGTTTCATTTTTAGAAGGTACACCCTATACATTTTTTAAGTGATTTATTTTGAAAACTTTTCAGATTAATTTTACAGCTATATCAGAGAATGAATGATTATTTCATTTACCAAAAATAATTGAAGGAGATAGTTCACCTCCCAGTGACTTCATACTTATCTCCAATTCAACAGGTTAATCATTAATATTTGGAGGATTTTCTTGCCATGGTGTATTAGGAGGAGAACATCACCAGACAGACATTTAAATTGTTTTATTTAACGAAAACAACAACGTTCTGTATTCTGGATTTTTTTTCTTCAACAGCAAACATATGCTTATTTTATTACTATATGAATTTTTGAATTTAGTTAAACATTCAAGTTTTTTAAAATCAGGTTTGTTTTTGTTAAAATTGTTTTTAACTAAAATAAGTAAATGAAATATTAAAACTTAAAAAAAAAACAGCCATTTTTGCTATTAACAAGCATGTTATCTCTGGAGACACAAATCCACAATTTGAGAACTGCAAAACTAAGCATCTCTGATGGTATCTTCTAGACTGAGCACTGAGTCCCATTGGGTCAATAGAAAGATTAACCTAAATAATCTATACAGAAGCCCCCGAAACCCCATAAGATTGGGTCCCTAATCCATGAACTATTGGAACTCATTTACAAAACTTTTCTTAAACATTACATGATACACCTCTACCCCGATATAACCCCCCAAAAATCTTACCGTGTTATAGGTGAAACTGCGTTATATCGAACTTGCTTTGATCCGCCGGAGTGCGCAGCGCCTCCCCCCCCCCCCCCCCCCCGCGGAGCGCTGCTTTACCGCGTTATATCCGAATTCATGTTATATCGGGCTGCGTTATATCGAGTAGAGGTGCATATTGTCTCATACTATAGAATTAGAATTTATAATCCCTATTCCAGGATGAGATACATTCTAGCTCAAAGATACCTTAATTAAAACTATCTTTAGACAGGTTTTTTCCTCAAAAAGCATTTTATCAAAAAAAATCTGATTATTTATTTGTTTATTTTAATAATTGATTTTTATCCACCCTGCTTGATGGTGATGCTCCTCTTCTAGGTGCAGTAAAGTAGCCTGAACTCTGTGCCTGGGGACCCCTGGACAAGGCCACCTGTGCCCGTAGCAGGAATATGGGTCTGCCTGCTTTGTGACCCCTTGGAGGCTGGGGCCAGATGGAGTCGATGTGGGCTGGTGTTTCCTTTGCCTGAGGTCTTGGCCTGGTGATGAGGCACTAGAGAGACGCAGAGAGCGGTCAGCGCGCGGCCGGACGGGGAAATGGCCCAGCACAATGTGGGGATCAACAGGGAGTACGGAGACTGGGACTGGAGCGCGGACGCCGGGGAGCGGGCAAGGCTACTGCAGAGCCCCAATGTGGAGACCGGGCTGAAGAGCGACGAGGGGCAGAGACCCGGAGCGGGGACCACCTCCACCCTCGGGGCCGTCTTCATTGTGGTGAACGCTGCCCTCGGGGCTGGGCTGCTCAACTTCCCTGCAGCCTTCAGCACTGCGGGCGGCGTGGCCGCAGGGATCGCGCTGCAGATGGTGAGCCGGGCAGCCCTGGGGGAGGGGCTGTGGGGGCCTGGGGTTCCCTGCAGGAGACATCCTAGCAAATGATCCCACTCACTGCTCCAGAGCCAGGTGGTAGGCCCCGGGCTCGGCCTATCTGTCTGGGTGGGCTGGGCCATTGGCTTGAGGCACCAGAGCTCTGACTGCCCTGCTCTGCCCACAGTCCCTGCTGGTGTTCATTATCGGAGGGCTGGTGATCCTGGCTTACTGCTCGCGGGCCAGCAACGAGCGCACGTACCAGGAAGTGGTGTGGGCTGTGTGCGGCAAGGTCCCTGGCGTGCTCTGTGAGGTCGCCATCGCCGTCTACACCTTTGGCACCTGCATCGCCTTCCTCATCATCATCGGGGACCAGCAGGACAAGAGTGAGTGCTCAGGGCTGCCCCGGCCCTGGGCCAGCCCCCTGAGAGGCAGGGGAGGGTGTTACAGCTGGGGGAGGGCGTGGCGCAGAGGGGAGCCTGTTTCTCTGCAGGTGACGGGCATTTTCTGTGCCCCATCCTGGCAGCCTGTGCTGGGCCCGGCAGCCCTCAGGAGCCAGGTGGAGGGGATGCCCTGAATGACTACCACACAGACTTGCAGTCTGTCGGGTTCCTTTCGCCAGACCCTCCAGCGTCCCAGGGCTAGGGCCTCTGAGCTCCCTGCCTCTGATTCAGAGCAGCTTCCATTCCTCTTCCTCCTCCCCGTGTTCTCTGGCCCAGGTTTGAGATCTGCCCTCTAGCGAGAAGTTGGCATTGGGCTTGGTTGTGCCCCAACCACACTGTTCTACCCTTGTCTCCTCACCAGTCATTGCTGCGCTGGTGAAGGATCCCCAGGGGGCAGGTGGCAGCCACTGGTACGCGGACCGCAAGTTCACCATCAGCATTACAGCCTTCCTCCTAATCCTGCCCCTCTCCATCCCAAAGGAGATTGGCTTCCAGAAGTACGCCAGGTGGGTGGCTGGGAAAAGCTGAACCGGAACTGTGGGTGGGAGGATGCTAAAGGGACAGGCAGGCAATTGAGCCTGACCAGAGTGTTCAGTTGTGTTCTAAGATGGCAGCAGAGCCCAATGAGTAGGGCACTGGACAGGGATCAAGGAGACCAGGGTTCTAGTCCCTGCTCCGCCAATAAACTCAGTGACATTCGGCAAGTCCCTTCACTGCTCTTTGCCTCGGTTTCCCCACCTGTAACATGGGGTGTAAAGTGCTTTCAGGGCCTCATATGAAAAGCATTGTATAATTACGTCTCTGAGGCAATATATCACAAGCGCCCCTTTCTCCAGCTCTTCCATACCAAGTCGTAGTAGGAGAATGGGGTGGCGGGAGTGGGTTCCCTGTGTCTCTGGTTTCTCCCTGGGGACAATGAAGATGGTCCCATAGGTAAGCAGGTGTCATATGTCTCTGCTAACATTTTCCTTTGCATGTCACACTGTCCCCAGAGCGAGCAGTGGGAGCACAGGCGTATACAGGCGTCTGCTGCTTTAACCACCAGGTCCTCTAATTGCTTGGAGCAGGGCTAGACAACAGGAGATGTTCTGGTTAGAAAATCAGTGGCCATTGGTGGCTGGCTTATCCTAAGGCTACCACTGGAGGAGCTGGATTGATGGTAGTGGTGGTGGGAGATTGGAAGGAGCCAGGGTCCTGGAGAGAGAATTAGGTGGGGTGTAGTGGGATATCACAGCTGGGTCCCCTGGGAGAACCGTGGGAATGTACCAGGAAAAGGAAGATGCCGTTGGAAGATGTCCCTGTCCAGGCTCACCAGAGTCTCCCCAGCGAGGCTCTGAACAAGGAGTAAGAGTGAGCAGAGGCGAGGCACTGTCATCTGTCCAGTCTTTTCTTTCTTGCAGCTCCCTGAGCGTGATTGGTACCTGGTATGTCACCGCTGTCGTCATCATCAAATACATCTGGCCTGACAAGGAGATCACCCCAGGGCACATCCCCACGCGGTACGCGAAAGCGGCACCCATGCATGCTTCAAAACCAGGCTGTATAGAGTCCCAAGTTAGATTAGGGAGATAAAGGGGTGGCCCTATACCGGAAATCCCTGCCCCTCCCATCCCAGAGCAGCTGTCTGATTCTGATCAGCAGTGAAAGGGCTAATGATGCTGAAATGCAAACGGTCTGAATGAGTTCGGTCTACGTGTCTCCAAGAGCTGCTCTTTTGGTCTGGCTGCAGGCTCAGGCAGACAGTCCACCATTGGGGCTGCTTCTGGAGGGTTTGCTTTGCAACTGGATGGTTAAGAACTCTTTGAATTAAAACTTTTAAATGAATATATTTTAATTGAAGCTTCTTATTCCAATCCCCACAGGGAAATTAAATCCACTTTCATAATGTGTGTAAACGCTGACTCGTGCCAGCCAGGTGCCTTCTCTGTCCCACTGTTCTACAGGATGGGAGAGTTGATTAGTTCCCTGTGGGTCTCCCAGTGCATTTTGTCCTGGAGGATTGTAAGATCCTTGGGGCAGGGACTGTGTCCATCTCTGATTTGTACAGCACAGAGCGCATTGTTGGTTCTTAAATGACACAGTCTGCAGAAACGTCCGGTACATCAGACAAGCACTGGCCTTGGGTGCCACCAAGTATCTATCCCCGTTATCACTGCTGCCTTGCTTGTATTTCCCCACTTGAAATCCAGCACAGTCTTTAGCAGTCAGTATTCTAGCTGGGCGATGAATACTTAAACTGGGAAGACGGGTTCTTAGCTGTTATACCCGGGTTCTTGCTCTGACAGCTTTTAAGGCAAGAGGCTAATGAGAATAATGTGGTTTTTGTTTTGTTTTTTTTAAAGTCTGGTATCTTATGAGCCATCAGGGCTAGAAAGAGCTGCTATATGTTATGGGGAAGCTGGGATTTCCTCATGGTTAGAGAGGAAACCTTAACATAGTCACTCAGAACAGGCAAAAATATAGGGTGTTTTCCAGGCAGGTCGGCTTTGAATAATCTGGCAATGGACAAAATACCCAACAGGTCTCTTCTATAGTTATAAATCTTATACAACAAATAACATCAAATATCAATAATGAAGGAAAACAATGGAAGTATAATCCATTTGGCTAAAATGAAATGTAATGGATTATGTTGTGCTGTACGGGGAGGCAAAGGCTGTTGGCCTTTGTTAAATTTATCTGTAGATACAAAGTGGTGTATTTTATGGCACATTTCTGGGAGAACAAGAGATTTGGTTCACTGGTCTCCAGTAGTGTTTCAAATTAGGTCCTCTTCTCTGCTAACGGGTCACTAGATGGCACTCTGCTCTTTTGAGTCAACGTCACGGCATTTTGTGTTAGAGCACTGTGCCCTCTTCTGGATGAGACGTAAAACCGAGGCCTTGATCACTTGTTGCCATTTTAAAAATTCCCTCTCTTTGCAAGTGTCCTGGCCAATTTCATTTTAGGTGATTAAATTCTGTCCACCTCACCCTTGAGTATTCCCCTTTGTATGTGTGCCGCAAAAGAAGGCCTCGCTATCCTTTTTATGTTGGTCAAATAATATGATGATTTTCTTATGTAGCATTGCACCCATCATCCATACTGTGGTCAAACAGATTTTAGATCTAGCCTGATAATCTAATCTCCCTTATATTTGCTTAGTACCTTATAGAGAATTTTCAGAACAAACTAAACAGGGATAAGAGGGAAACACAGGCCAAGATTTTCAACAGTGGCTGGTGACTTTCCAAGTACACCTCTACCTCGATATAACGCTGTCCTCGGGAGCCAAAAAATCTTACCGCGTTATAGGTGAAACCGCGTTATATCGAACTTGCTTTGATCCACCGGAGTGCGCAGCCCCGCCCCCCGGAGCACTGCTTTACCGCGTTATATCCGAATTCGTGTTATATCGGGGTAGAGGTTTATCTCCGTTTTGGGGGTGCCTGACTTGAGATGACTTTTAGAGGGACCTGATTTTTGAGAGGGTGGATGCTCAGCACTTTGTGAAAATCAGGGCCCTTTAAGGTGTCCAGTGGGGCACCCCAAAAATCACTAGTGCCCTTTGAAAACATTGACCACTGCATGTGCGGGGAAGCCTCCAGTCACTGTGCAGAACTGCAGTGAAATGAGCATGCCCTGGTGCACCCCGCAAATGCCCTCTGGAGGGTGACTGTACATGTGCTGTTGAGATCTGCTATTAACCCAAGTATCTGTGCTGGCAGCTAGATCTGAACTGGTTGTGATTTCCCTCTCCGCAGCCCCTCCTCCTGGATGGCCGTGTTCAACGCCATGCCCACCATCTGCTTCGGATTCCAGGTACAGCTGCTCCCAGGAAGACCTGGGCCGATGGAGATCTAAGACAAGTTAGGAGCAGGAAATGTCCATCTGTCTCATTTGCTGACCCTCTTTTGGATTCATTTTGGTCCCCGCTCTCCTTTGCTTTAATACCAAGGCTCCTACTGCCCCTGCCGGGGCCTCAGACTGATGTGGGGTAAAGCCCTAAAGTGAAGGATGCCAGCAAAACAACAGAGTCTTAAAATGACCATTGAAGCTGAGGACAGAGATGACCTGTTGTGCTCCACTTAGTCCCTTTTTTGAGGCCAGAACTGGCTTGTTCCCTGCAAGACCTTGTCAAGTGTTGTGACCAGTCTAGTTCTAACTGGCCCAAGTAACAGGATTTCCACCACTTCCTTGGGAGATTGTTCCCCAGCCAGAGAGAGAGAGATCTCTTGTGCTCAGGGTGTTTCCCTGGGAGTCCCTATAATTTCACTTCAGTACTCCAAATTATGCCCCTACCTCAGGCTGAATAACACTTCTGAGCGCTCACACCCTTCCAGTGTTTGCAGATTGTTATTCTGTCGCTTAGCCACGCCATCTATATTCGCTGTTCTCCTGTCCTCCTCCTCCATCAGTCCCCTGCCCCGCCCCCTGGCCTGTTTTCCTTGCTGGGCAGTGTCATCCATCGGGCTGAGTAGGGAGAGGGACGCTTTCGCCATCCGTGACATTTCCCATCATGTCAGTTTCACGGCCAAGCGTTTCCCGGCCAGCACGCGGCCTGGCTTTGTGCTGGACGGATCCGGGGTGGGTAAATTAGACTGAACCCAAGGAACAGCTGGGAGGTGGGCTCCCCTTGTCCAGAAACCAATCCAGGTGTCTCTTAACTCAGTTACGGTCTCTGCTTCAGTCGCCTTCCCTGGTAACATGTTCCAGTGTGTGGAGGGGCTGCCTGCCTTTGTGTCCCCTTCCTCTCCCATGATCAGGCTGGTGTCGATGGGTCCCCCCGGAGCACAGAACGCCTGGCCCAGCAGCCCCTTGCATGCTCTCTTTCTCTCTCTGGCAGTGCCACGTGAGCAGCGTGCCCGTCTTCAACAGTATGAAGCGGCCCGAGGTGAAGCCGTGGGGAGCGGTGGTGACAGCAGCCATGGTCATCGCTCTCTCTGTCTACGCAGGGACAGGTAGGAGCAAGGCCCTTGTTCTCTGGCCAGCCCACGGGGCCCAGCCAGCAGCACGTTCTCTTGAAAGACTTTGGTTGGGGGAAGCTGCGAGCTTCCCTTCGGGCGGAGTTGCTGAGAGAGAGACCCCGGGGCTGGACTCACTGTAAACTCTCCCGCAGCTACCGCAGCTGAAGAACTGCTGTCAGCTGTGTGCATTCGGCACTCCGACCCCAGGTCCAGCTAGAGCCTGGGCCCCAGGGACAAACCCAGCCACCTCCTCCGTCCAAATCCCTGTGCCCCATCTTTCCCCTAGCCCCTGCTGGCATCCTCCCCTGGCTTTCTCTTCCCCTCTAGGGATCTGCGGGTTCCTGACGTTTGGCGCGAGCGTGGACCAGGATGTGCTGTTGTCCTACCCCTCCGACGATGTCCCCGTTGCCATTGCACGGGCCTTCATCATCCTCTGCGTGCTGACGTCCTACCCCATCCTGCACTTCTGCGGCAGGTGAGAGGCGTGGGAGGTGGCCAGGAGTGGCGGAAGTGCCCTAAAAGTGTGTGTGTGGGGGGGGGCCATAGGCACTCAAACCGTGGCCCCCTGCTTGCTCGCCCTTACTATTGGTAAAAAATGGGGGGCATGGCCCCCTAGCCTCCCGTTCCAGTGCCCCTGGAGGTGGCTCCTGGGGCGCTCCAGACTGAATGGATTGGTTCTTCCCTGGGCTGCCATGGTGTCTTCGAGGGGCAGGCTGGGCTGTGCCCAGGCCACTAGAGATCCTGCTGTTCTGAACGTACCTATGTCCCTGGTAACCGATCAATGGTGAGGGAATCCCGAAGCTGGGATCTGATACATGAGGTCTGGGATCACAGTAGGGAGCCCCCCGATTCTCCCGTCTCTCTGCCTCCTGCGCAGGGCCGTGCTAGAGGGGCTCTGGCTACGCTACAAGGGGGAAACGGTGGAGGAAGATGTGGTCCGCGAGAGGCGCCGACGTGTGTTGCAGACAGTCTGCTGGTTTCTCCTGACTCTCCTCCTGGCCTTGTTCATCCCAGATATCGGCAAAGTCATCTCTCTCATCGGGGGCCTGGCTGCCTGCTTCATCTTCGTCTTCCCGGGTACGGCCCCCACTTTCCGTGGGTTGGAATGACACGGCAGCCAATCAGAAAGCAGCCAGCCTGTTGAACAATGAGCACGGCGTTTCATTGGGTGGCTGAATTAGGCCCTGGGGTCACACGTCACAGGAACGCTGGAGGTTTATGTGCCAGGAGTCCGTTCTCCTCCAGATCCGTTCCCACTAGGAGATCAGTACAGGCTGTCTGGCTCCATAGCCCATCCATCTCCATGGCGTGGGCGTGGATCGGAGGCAAGCCTCCCCAAACAGGATGCAGCGCACCTCCCTTGGGAGACCCGCTGGCCCGCCGCCTTTGGGACACCGCCACCAAAAGGGCACCCGGGACATGGCTCCGCCGTGAGGCCCCGCTCCCGCTCGTCTTTTCCCCTCGAGGCTCTGCCCCCTCCTCCAAGGCTCCCCCGCCCTGTGCCTCGCTCCTTCCTCCCCTCGGGGGAGAGGCGAGGGTGAGGGGCTGGGGAGGGGGGAGTGAGGGCAGGCCTTGGGGCAGAGTGGGGGCAGGGCCATGGTCCAGGTGCCAATGCACTTCTAGGGAGCTTCAGGCGTTCACATCCAGCCTCCCCAAATCCAGGAGTCACGCGCCACCCATGCGCCATAGTATGCTGAGCGCCGTACAGCCCCTTTGAGGCAAGGTTCCAGGAAAAGATCTCTCTCTCACACTCACGCACAGAAAACAAAACATTATCCCCCCCCCCCCCCCTCAAGGACAGGGAGACATCAAGGGCTGAATTCTCAGCAAAGGAGGCCCAAAGTCCATTCACACTGGCTTCCCCCTCTTCTTCCCCCCCCCCCAAAAAAACATGGCCCCAAATCATTAGAAGTAGCATAGAGGAAAGGCCTGGTCCTGTGCCCATGTGACGTTAACAGTGTACCACACACTGGTAAGTCACCGTGGAGCCAGAGTTGTGATTGTGGGATCTACATGGGGGGAGGGGGGGGGAGTGTCCTGAACTTAATACACTTGCTGGGTGAGAAAGGTGTGGGAGGGGCACTGAGTGCCCCCCCCCCACCTGGTTAGCAGGGCACTTAGCACACCTTTCTAAAGGGGGTGGAACTCTTCCCTTCCTAGGCCCCCTTTGAGAAGGCAATAAAATGCAACATTTTGGGACGGAGGGCAAGGCCTGGTGGTACTGATTGATTGTGCTGTCTCCTGCCATGCAAGGGAATCCGGTTCGTTCTTCTTGTGTCCTCCATGCTCCGGGACAGGAGAGGCTGCATGCTGAAGGGGGTGCAGAGGGAATTCCTCCATCCCTTTAATGAATTAGCAGCACTGATAGGACAGCTCTTCACAGTCTGGCTGCTCCTCCCAGGCTGGGAGGGTGATGGGTGTCTTATCTTCCCTCTCTCTCACTAGAACAAGTCAAGAAAAAACAAAGAGGGCTTGTCTGTCTCTCTCTCAAATTCCTGACTCCTCTGCCTTCTGGGTGTGGCTGTTTAATTCTCTACTCGGGAATCTTTTGACTGCTGATCACTATGATTATTCTGATGTTCAATGTTGTTTGCATTCCCTCCTTGCTAGGACTATGCCTGATTCAAGCCAAACTTTCTGAAATCCAGGAAACCAGGTCAACCAGGTAAAAAGCAAATTTGCCGTCCATTTCTCCCTCCCTTTTCGCAAGATGATTCAGACGTTGGTTCCCATTGGCGGGGTTCAGCCAGACACTGTATCAAGGTGGCTTCCCTTGCCTGACATTGCACACTGACCTGTCTTCTCTATTCACAGCTGGTGGGCGCTGGTCAGCTATGGGACGTTTATGGTCACGCTTGGAGCCTTCATCTTTGGACAAACCACTGCCAATGCCATCTTTGTGGATCTGATGGCCTGACTCGTTCCACAGGACTGGTTGATGCTGCCCTCCTTAGAAGTAGCTTTTCCTTTGGGACAGCCCGGGACTGAAGGAAAAAATTGCTTTGGCTTCTGATGTTTCCAAAAAGTTGGTTGGAGGGGAACACATTCCTCTCCTGCTGGGGATTTTGTTAGTCTGTTTCATTGGGAGAGTCCTACAGGGTTGTATGTTCATCGTCTAACGCACCAAGTCAGGGTTTTGTTTTAGCTTCTGGTTCCCAGGCCTTGGGAATTGCAGAGGCTCACTACAGAGAATTCAGACGCTGACCCAGTGGGCGTGCACAGCGCGATGCCCTCCTGGAATGAGGTCAGGACGGAGGCCTTTGTGCAGAATGCCCCTGGAGCGCCACGCTGAATTCTTGTTACCCCTTTTGGGGGACAAATCTCTAAAGTGTGTCTGGGATTCACAGCGTGTAATAGGCAGTAGCGCCCCCCGCCCCCCCCGGGTAGGAGACCATACTACATTGGACTGCATCTCGTCTCTGGCAAACCCTCTCTCCCAAACAAAAAGACCTTAAACTGCCTGTTCTAATAGTGAAATTACTGGTGAGATGTTTGTCGTATAAAGCAAACTGGTAACCTTGCTTTATGAACTTAGGAATTATTCATGTCCAGGTTTTTAGCTTCAGATGATAAAACCACAGGAAATTTTCCCTAAGAAACAATACTTGTATTGATGATCACTCCTTATGGCATGTGTGAGAATGAAGTACTCCATTCTTCATGACAGAGACAATGGTCTCATCATGCGTAAGAGTGCTTCAAAGGTAAGGGAATAGATATCAGATAAGCTGAAGAAAGGAATGCTTTTTAATACACTTGAGTGCAATTCCTCAATCATGCTTCATGGAGAACTCTAGTAATTGCATTCCTTTCTTTGTGCTAGGCTATCAAGTTAGTTTCTATAGAAAAATTTCTGGCATATCACTTGGTTTGGTTTTTTGTTTTGTTTTTAAATGCTGGGTTTCCTCATCTCTCTCCCTCTCTCATCTAGTCAGTCTTTTCTGTTCTCACTTACCTCAACCAGGGGATTACTTAACCTGCCTCTGATTGGTTTACATTTTTACTGGAAGGTGCTGCTGATTGGCTATTTTGTAACATGCACTTTTTTTGCTTCTTTGTAATTGGGTGGAAACAGGGCCAGGGAAGAATCTAACAAAGCACATCTGTCCTGACATGCCACTGGGCACCAACAAAGCAGTGTGATGTTTACAAAACCGATGTTTCCCCCTTCATGCATTTGGGGGCTTGATGGCTATTTAGTTAAGGTGCTATGACTCTGTAACAATTTATTTATTGATTCTAGGGTTCAGAGTTTTCAAAGGCTCTTGTCATTTCAAATCCTGTTCTTCCAGGATGGATGTTTGCTGGACGGGGCTGATAATCTTAGGTTTAAAGGGACACTGTGAGGGCAAAAATCATAACTTAAAAAGCCCTCCAGGTGGATTATATTAAACACCTACAATTATTAAAACTGAGAATTTCTAAATAGCCCAGAGTAAACTAACTACTCTATTCAGTGTTTGCATTTCTCTGCACTTGGAGGAGGAGAAACAAGCTGGTCAGTTTCACTTTTGTTTTTAGTCAGTTTCACTCTGATGGCCTTAGAGGTTAGGGTAGTATCTGGGTTGCAAACTCTGTGGTGGGGGGGGGGGGGTAGTTAGATCTCAGTGGGAAACTGTTCTCATTGGAATTTAAAAACAAACTTTTCTGTTGGTCTGTTTTGTAAAATAAATAAAATAACTCTGGGTTTGTGTTTTACCATAAAACCTAAACATTGAGCCTAAGTTGACCTGACCACTCTTTAATATAGACACATTCTCCATTCAGGGACAGAGGCAGGTCCCTTGTTTGTTCCTACTGCTGGAGAAGCACGTTCCCAGGAACACCAAACTTTACTGACACGGAGATTTGCATAGTGTTACCGACAATGTGGTGGTCAGTATATGAAATGTAACATTCTGTTTTCAATCACGCATTTCTAATCATGTTTCTCTTCTCCTGTGTATAGATGATGTGGGAGGCCTAAGGGGAATCTGTTTAATTCTTTATAAGGTTTGCTCTCTACAAACACTCTTGCCAATAAAACACTACAGTAGCACAGCTTCTGAGCATATCACACCCTTGCTCTGTATGCATGTTATCCTCCCCCCTCCCCCCCCATTCTGTGATACTAAAAATGTTCAGCTCCCAACGAGGGTGTCATTAAGCCGGTGTGCTCTCTGAACCAAAGTGGATGTGGTGTCAGTTAAATACTAATTTTAGGCACCCTAATTTTACTCTGTGAAATGGCATGTGCTTTAGTATTGCACAGTATGG
>NW_020664481.1:19889452-19900811 GCF_002925995.2 Terrapene triunguis
CGTGTCATAGGCCCATGACATAATAAGAATGATGTATCGCTTTCCCTTATGCCTTATAATGGGGTGGGGTTTCTTAAAATGAATGTGTACGGATTTTCTATGTACAAAGCAATGAAGGCCTTTAACAACCTGAAGTTGTGTTGCTAGCCTAGGCTGAGTTGTGGCTAGCGTTGGGGGAGAGGTGAGCGCATGCTGCATGCGGCCGACTGCATATGGAAATACCAGCTCAGCCAAGCTCCGAGGACCCACTCGGCACCTGACTGTTTCTGGAGCTCAGGGCTTGGCCCAATGGATTAGGAAGCAGTGACATATGATTCTTCTCTCTGGACCTGACCCCCTACCCCTTGCCTATGGTGACAGTACAAGGCAATCCTCGGTCCCCTCCCACACGCTCCTCTACTCTAATTCCCATCTTCCCCACACCTCATCTCACCTCTTGTCCGTTTTCTCTGAGCAGCAGTGGTGCTGGCTCCTGGAGGCTGGTTTAGGAGGCATCCTGGCTGAAGCCCCAGATGCGTTATACACCCAGACAGGGTGGGGTTTGCAAGAGTGACTTAGGAATATAAGTCCCCTTGAAAATCAACAGAATTTATGCTCCTAAATCCCTTAGCCACACTCAAAAACCCAGCTACCTCCTGCTGCTTGGTTCCTGTGGCAGTCCCAGGGAGGCAGTTCCGGGTATACAATGGTGCCATGGAGCCGGGCCCATGCTCAGAAGGGGCCCTGGCCTACTCTGCTTACACTGTGCCCCGAGACCCCGCTAGCCCGCTGGCTCTCCCCCTGCCCACCACTTGCTCCTCTCGGCCTGCCCGCTGGTTAGCCGAGGGCTCTTCTCCGCCGGCTGGCCTCACCCCCCTGCTCTTCTCTGCCCCCTGACCCGACCCCAGTGCACCCTGGCTCCGGGCAGTCTCTGCTTCCTACCACCTGTGGGGCCCTGCCTGTCTCCCTGGAGTTGAGCTGCCTGGGACTGGTGCAGAAGCCTGGCCAGTCTCGGGCAGTCAGGGGTGGATGGGAGACAGTGTGGGGAGCTTGGCTGGGCCCCTCCAGGCAAGTGGGTCCTGAGGGAGCCCAGCTGGGGCAGGCCCTGGCCTGGCTGATCGCGTCACTCCTGAGGGGCCGGAGCGATTCCCTGCCCCGGGACCAGCCCTGGCTGCACCGGCGGCTCAGCCTGGCAGACACAGTCGCCTCCCAGCAGGACTGGTGAGTGCGGCCGGGAGGCAGGGCGTGGGAGGAGAGTGGGTCTGTGAAGAGCCTGGGGCAGTACTGGGCTGTGAAGGGGCAGGAAGATGTGTGTGTTGGGGCACTAGGGAGTGGGGGTTCTGTGGGGGGTGCTGGGCAGTTGTGGTGGGGCTGTGAGCAGGGGGGGTGTTGTGCAGGGCGCTGTGCATTTGTGGAAGGGCCTGGGGGGGGCGCTGGGCATAGCGAGTGTTGCCATAGGGAGTTGGAGGGGGATGTTGGGCGGGGAGGGCTGTGTGGCACGGCATGGGCCCACCCCCGACAAGAAGGGGCGTGCTGGCAGCACAGGGCCGGGCAGGATCCTGGCAGCACAGGGCCGAGCAGGACACTGTGCGTGTGACAACTACCGGTTAGTAAATAGTGCCCTCACGGTGGGTGGAGCGGGACCGCCGCTGCCATACCATGGCCCTTGCCTGCCCCTCGCTCTGGGGACCGATCTCCCCACATCCTGCTCCATTGCCCCCAGGGGACCCACAACTATGTTTGGTGCTGAGTCCACAAAAGGTTAATCTGGGCCTGGCGGTTAGCAAAACTCCCTATGGGTTGCCACTTCCCCTTTCGGTGCCAGTGGGCGGGGGGAGGCTTTTAAAATGCATCGCTAGTCCTAAGGGACAGGGGCCCCGTATCACTGGTCTTACCTGCTTCAGCAATGCAACAGCCATTCAAGCTGCAGCTGGATGGGGTGGAAAAGGGCCGAGAGCCTTTCAATTATTCTAAAGGTGGGGGGTGCAGTACCTTAAGCCAACGCAGCCTTCTGGGACTAGAGCAGGGGTTCTCAAAGTGGGGGTCGCGAGGTTATTACAGGGGGGCTCACGAGCTGTCAGCCTCCACCCCAAACCCCGCTTCGCCTCCAGCATTTATAATGGTGTTAAATATATAAAAAAAGTGTTTGTAATTTATAAGGGGGGGTCACCCTCAGAGGCTTGCTATGTGAAAGGGGTCACCAGTACAAAAGTTTGAGCACCCCTGGACTAGAGGCTTTTTCTCGTAACTTACCCATTGCCCAGGGAGAGGGCCAGAGACTCCTGCACTTAGGGACTTTACAGTGAGGAAACAAGTACTTGTCTTCAATAATGCCATTAGCCTATAGATTTAAAGCCTAGAGTGAGCAGCTGCTCTGATTGGTGCATCTAAAACCCACTGGGTTGTCACACGGCTTCACGCGAGTGCCATCACCCTGTTTTCTTTGCCATTAACTTTCCGCTGCAACGTGCCAGCCACAGAACGAAACCAAGATGCCAATGTCTGGTTGCTGCGGCCTGAACAGCAGCATTCAGCTCTGCTTCTGAGCTCGCCCAAGCAGCAGGGTCATTCTGATGTCAGAGGCATTGGGCCCGGCCAAGCAGAGGGGGTCATGTGCCTTTGTGTGAACGATGCGAAGCCAAGCCATTGTGAGAGGCTGGCGTGCCCCTTGCTGAGGCCATCTGTTTCCTTGCATTCAGAACAGGGCACCCACCCTGCCTGAATGAGCAGGAACCACAGTCATGTGTTGCTGCGACAGAGAATGCAGAGCAGGTTGGGGGAAGGGGTGGAGCGTAACTGACAACATTGGACACTCCCAGTCTCTTTCCCCCACTGGGGGCCATTGCAGAATTCCTCCCTGCAATATAGTCCCATAGTGACCAGTCTGTCCGGCAACGGGGCTTTATCACTTCCCTTGGAAGCCATTCCACAGTCAAATGAAGCTCAGTTGTTAGCATATTTTTCCGTCCATCCAGGCTCAATTTACCTTTCATTCCAGGAATGAAGATCTGCATCTAATAATATCCTGCCTGCCTATAGCACACCATGAGCACTAATATGTGAGGTCTCCCATTCCCTTATGGTGCCGGGAAGCAGTACTGTACCATGTTCTTTTTTACAGCTGGGGAGACAGAGACCCAGACACCTCGCTGGCCTGATTTTCAGAAGTATTAAGCCACTTTTGTGAGCATAAGTGGTGGGTGCTCAATACGCCTGACAGCTGTCCCTAAGAGACTGCCCAAGGGCACATGGTAATTGGGTAGCAAGCCTGGGCCTCTGGCATCCTAAGCCATTCCCTGGTGTAACCGCTAGGCAATACTCCCTGACACCATCTGTGCTTACAAATTCTGATTGTAGATTTACATGAAATCCAAGCAGCTCAGACAAGCAGAGGTGGCAGGGATTTTGCTTTGAAGGGGTGGGGAGCAGAGGCACCGGAAGAGGAGCAGGGTGCGCTGCATAGGGAGGGAGGGGAGCCAGGGCCGGCTCTAGGCACCAGCAAACCAAGCACGTGCTTGGGGTGGCACATTTTCAGGGGTGGCATTCCGGCCATCTTTTGTGTGTGTGTGTGTGTGTGTGTGTGTGCTTCTGGCGGCAAAAGCCTAGAGCTGGCGCTGGCAGCAGCAGCGCGGGGGGTGCCCTGGGGCTGCTGCGGTTCCCGCCATGGGGGAGCTGCGCCCGCACCTTGTGGCTGGGCCGGGCAGGCTCTGAGCAGGGGACTCTCGGGCTGGGGGCTGCCCCACAGGGCACATGGAGCCACCTGCAGGTGCCGCAGGGCGGCGCCGAGTGCCGCAGCCGGGGCTGAGCGAAGAGGCCCGAGCTGCCCAGGGACTGCAGAAGGGCGGTCAGAAGCAGCAGCAGCAGCGGGGCCATAGAGGGTGGGGCACTGCCGTGCGGGGCCCACATCCCACTCTCTGGGGCTCCACTCTCTCTGGGGCTGCCCTGCCCCGGCTCCTCAACCCTCTGCAGGGGCGGTCCCCCGGCTCTGCCCTCCCGAGTCCCGGCCGGTCCTGAAGGCGGGAGCCCTGGCTGGAGGGACCCTGGGCTGAGGCGCGGCCTGGGAGCCCCGCTGCTTACCCCAACCCTGCCAGCGCTGGACTGGCTGGAGGCAAGGGGGGAGTGGGCGGAGTCAGCGCTGGTTGGGGGGAGACCAGGGCTGGGGCGCTGGGGGGGAGCGGGGGAAGAGAGAGCCCAGGGCTAGGGCAGCAGGGGGTGCGGGTGGGGGAAGGCACTGGTGGGGGGGGAGCCCAGGGCTGGAGTTGGGGGCCGGCAAAAAAATATTTTGCTTGGGGCGGCAAAAAACCTAGAGCCGGCCCCGAGGGGAGCTACTGAGACCTGGTGGGGGACATGGGCAGCTGGCTCCAGGCTGGGAAGGTGGGGTCCTGACAGTTCATGTCTCTCTTGCTGTCCACGAGGTGTAGCTGCTCCCAGATTTGGCCTGATCACCCCAGGTCCAACCTACTCCCTGGCCCAATTCCAGGCGCTGCTCTAGCCCCTCTGTGTCCTGCTCTTGCCTCTGCCCCCCAACATGTGCGCACAGTTTATAGGGAACATTAGTTCCCAGAATGTGTAGCAGAACGACCTATGGGAGTGGAAGCATAGATCAGCTCTCCCCCTCTCCCCCTGCAGTATTTCTGTTCTGGGGGCACTAGCCCCCATTCCCCAGTTCCACTGTCCCTGCAGAGAAGACAGGGTGTAGTTGCCCAGAAAAAACTGACCGTGGGAGATGAGAAAAGCCGGCAGTAATACAGGAGAGGCAAGGTGGAGTGTGCCAGCCTGGGGCTGGAATAGCCAGGAACTCAGGGAGTTTTTCCTGGAAAGCCAACATATACTCCACCACTGAGTCCGCCTTGAGAGCAGCCGTACCTTCCCACTGCACCCTCATTAAGTCCAACCCTCCCCAAACCGTCCCCGCACAGAGCAGTTCAAGGCGGACAATTCTGTGGGTTCCTGGGAGCCTCCTTATGGGCCAACAGCAGGTAAGGTAAACATTTAACCCATCCCTGGGGTGCTGGTCCACAAAAGTTTTCAATATTGTTTTCAGGTTCCATGAAATCTCTCAATCAGCCCATCAGCTTGGGGGTGGGAGGGAGACACCCTGACGTGTTGAACCCCACATTTCTCCCATAGCCCCTAGGGCAGACATAAAGTTCCCCCCCCCCCCCCCCCCCCCCCCGATCAGCCAAAACCATGCAGGACAACCCCACCCCGCTGAATATCGCTAGCAAGGCATCAGCCACCATGTCTGCCTCTACAGAGGACAGCGCTACTGCTTCTGGGTAGCGGGTGGCATAAGCTACTACCAACCAACCAGACTTTTTTCCCCCCAGCCAGGTAACTTTGCTAAGGGGCCCCACGACGTCCATAGTGACCTCTGAAGAGGTTCCTCTGTGATGATTAGCGGGCTCAGGGCAGCCTGGACCTACCTCACCCTCTGGCACGGGTCACAGGCCTTACAGTATTTTGGCATTGTCTCACACGCTCCAGGCCAGTAGAAATTCTGGAGCAAGCTCTGTTTAGTGTGCTGTATTCCCATGGCTCCTGAGAAGGGTATAACATGGGCCAGGCTGAGAAGCCGAAGTTAGTACTTTGTGGTACCACCAATGGTCTCTGTATTCCCCAGGGCTCAGCGTTCCCAGGGAATCCACTCTCTCTAGAGTAGCCCCTGATCCCAGACAAACCTTCTGGTTTCCTATCTGGGGGCGCCTGGGGAGTCAGCTGCAGCTCTAGGTTTTTCTAGGGACGGGTCAGTCAATTGTTCCTGTCTGGATTCCATAGCAGGAGCTGGGAGACTGAGCTCAGCCTGGGACCTGCTCCCGGCACCCTCCCCAGGTCAGCTCATCAGTTGGACTCTGCTCAGCCCTGGCCATGCAATCAGGGCCGCCTCCCAGCCTGCCCACTGGGGTTAGAGCCGAGGGCTGCTGCTTGCAGCCAAGTGGCTTGGGGCTAGGAGTCTAAGTCATTCCCCAGTGAGACTTCTCCTGGCAGCTGGGAGATAGCACATCCCAACATCCTTAGGCACCTGGGTGTCACCCCATTTTAGATGGATCTGACCATGAGGGAAAGTCCCTAAATGGTCAAGAGTCGATCAGGGATAATTCACGACTCCCAGAGTTCCTTGGGCCCTCCACCCCTGGACCTTTTTCCATCCATAGCCACTGGGAAACAATGTTTTTGTCGATTCCTCTGCTGGGTCTGAAATGGTCAGGTTTACTGATTGGGCCATCGGGAAAGGATCCGGTTCTACCATTGGTGGGGTCACTGTCACCTGGACCTGCTGTGGGCTACCACTAGCCCTTGGCCTCCCCAGCACCAGGCAGTGCATCACCTTCTGACCTTTCTCATTGCAATAAAAGCTTTTCAGATCCCTGGGCTCCTTGTATGGGCCCCGGTTAGGGTTTCCTCCTCACACCAATCTGGATTTGGCCTATTCCCTTCTGGGGAGGTCCTGGTTGGGGGTCAGTATTATGCCACTGTCCCTTGAATTTATCAAACCCGATCCAATGATCTGCCTATTGGTCGGCCCATTTCCCAGTTATGGTCATGTCTCTAGGGTCCTTCTCCATTGACCATGATTTTAGGTCAGGGGGCAGAGTTTGTAGAATTGTTCTGAAACCCATTCATTCATAGGCCTCATCAACTGTGGATACCCCATCCCATTCCCCATTTTCTTACCTAACCTCTAATTTGAGTTGACACCTCAACATGGGCCGGATCCCCTGTTTTCTGAACTCCTCAGAACCTCCTACTGTACGCGTCAGGGGTCAATTTCCACTTTTGAAACCATGCTTGTTTGCACGGCCCATAATCTGCATAGTCCTCTCTGGCCATACGGGTGAAAATATCTAAGGCCTTTCCCGACAGCAGTGGAGCCAGATTCCCACGTTCTCCTGCCCCACCTTGTTCTATTCAGATCCCATTTCAAAAGCATTTAGAAACACACCTTGCCTGAAGGGAGGCAATAGCTTGGAGTCTATGCCCTCCACTGGGATGGGTACCTGGGGTCCGGCTCCACCTCCCAGGTCAGGTTTTTGCTGACATTGTCCCTCCATATGGAACTGATGTTGATGCTCCCTCTCTCTCCTCTTGTCCTCCTCTCTCTCCTCAAGCTGGCGCTGCTTCTCCTGGTCTGCTCGCTCTTGCTCCTGGTCTGCAAGCAGCTGGGCTTCCAGAGGCAGTCTGGCCCTTCTTCTGCTCTACCGGTAGCTCTGTCCACGCTCTCTCTGCAGGGGTGCATTCGGTCTGGATGGAGCATGGTTGCTGCCTCTGTCAACCTCTTCCCTCTAGGGAGGTGTCACCCAGATTTCCCCCACCTGCTGGACTCTCTGCCAGTAGCTGGGTGTTCCCTGCGATTCTGGACCATTGTTCCTTTCCCGGTCCTCAGAGTACAGCAGGTTGGCTAGCTGGGCCGTTGTCCGCTCCTCAGTGTTGAGCTGCCTTTCTCTGCATATCTCAGTTGCTGACTTTTTTTCTAGCTGTTCATAACTCACCTTCCTCTGTCTCTCTCTTCACTCTTTCTTTCGCCAAAGGACGACAAGACTTTTCCCTGTGCTTTGCCCTTCTGCAGCACTTGCTTTCACTGCTGTTGGCACTTCACTGGCCATAGATTCCACTTCTGCTACCAGCTAGGTCATAGTTTCAGGGTTGACTGCATTTTTGCCCTTCCCTCCTGGGCTTCCTTGAGGGCACCCACTTAAAGGTTTGAGACTTCCTAGCCGTCACCTATCTTGGGTGGAGACCCATGTCTCTCTCCCTCCAGACTGGAAGTTTACGCTTGCAGTGCCTCTGTACCTCACTGTGATTTCCCCAGCAGGTCAGATCACGGTCCAGCACCTGTGATTTACCTTTCTTCAGGGGCTACAACAGTGTATGCCAGCCACTAACCAGCCTTCACAAAGCAAACCATATTTTATTCTTCGGGTAAAAGCATTACAGAGAAAACATTTAAAAAACAACACAAGTTCCTATACTCATGCTAAAAGCTCATCAGCAATCACCCATCAGTCTTGTGGGGCCCTCATGGGCCAAAGTCTTGCCAACCCTTCCACAAGGGTTGGGGCTGCCCCTTGGACAGAAGATCCTGTCTGTTTGCTGAATCAAACAGAAGGTCTTGTGCCGTTTTAAACTCAGCCTTTTTATACCAAAAGCCCGTTCTTTGTCTGTTGATCTCTGGAAGACCAAGTTTGAACCAGCATATGCAAGCCTTCTCAGGGTGTGGTTCCTTTTCTAAGTTGTTTACTATTACTAGCCCTAACCACACCTCCCAGCCTCCCACCCACCCACTGTTTTTAATTCCTGGAGGAGCTGCGCTAACCCTTCCCCCATGCAGTGCGTACAACACCCGGCCCACAATGATACATAAACTAATCATAAACCTCAAAGCTACTGCAGGCGGCTGCAATATCGATCACAAGAGCTACCTCCAGTAACAGTAGCAGTGACATCATTCACACGAGAGCCATGTGATTGTCTGGCACACCGTGTGCACTGGGAAGGATCCTCTTATGAAGATCTAGACCTTGGCTAGACTACAGATTACTTTGTTAAAAGCAACAGAGGGTCCTGTGGCACCTTTAAGACTAACAGAATTACTAACAGATTACTTTGTTATAATTTGTCGCTCGGGGTATGAATAATCCACATCCCTGAGCAATGTAAGTTACCCCGACCTAAGCGCTGCTGTAGACGGGAGAGCTTCTCCCACTGACATAGCTACCGCTGCCTGTGGCGCCTTCTTGTTGGCGTAGAGTGTCTCCACCACAAGCGGTGCAGTTGCAAGTGGTATAGTGTAGCTGTAGTCCGACATTGGAATTTCCCCAAATCAGGCACGTGCAAAGGATCAACCAGGAAGGGGGACATTAAATATGTAGGTAGGCCTTTAACACATGGAAGTGGTGCACAGAGGAGACAGGTGATTGGTTTCATATTCCAGAGCGGGGGACTCCGCTTTCAAAAGTTTGGGAAACGCTGCACTACAGTAGTAGTATCATTCATTTACAAGGGTCCAACGTGCCTGGGGCTGTACAATGCGTGTAATAATAAAAAAGAGCCATAGTTTGAGCTCCCTCCTCTTATTGATTCATTGTAATTTGTGCCTGTTTTGTGGCATTGACAGCATGAGGCCCAGTGGAATATATTGGCAACTTTATCACAGAAGGATGAGTCAGTCACCAGTGCTAAGTAGTCCATTGCTATTGGATTCCTACTGAGTTACCACCAAACCCTACAATTACTTCTATGGGAACTCCCATGGTCCTGCTTCAGAGAGGTGAATTTCTCCCCCAGAACAGACTGGTAAACTCAAGGGACTCTTAGATCATCTGAATCAGTTTCAGATTCAAATTAAAAACCAGCCAGTTGAAAAAGTCAGCATAGACCACACAGTGGAAGAGTGGGGACTCCTCAGAGCTACGTATCTGAGTATAGGAATAAAACACGTTTGGGCTTACCCAGCTCTGACTGTTTGAGGACCCTATGATAAAGCCTCATCTGCTGAAAGATCCACATTCTCTGGGCATCTTTTGAAGGGGTCACCATGTGCCAAAGGATCTGTCAGGATACTATCCTCCTCTCCCCCTGTGTGACAGACAGGCAGGGGCGGCAAGCCACAGGGGGTGGCTTGCTGGTCGCTGTGAGGGCGGCAAGCAGGCAGCTTTCGGCGGCGCGCCTGCGGGAGGTCCGCCGGTCTCATGGCTTCGGCGGCTATTCAGCGGCGGGTACGCCAATGGCGTGGCACCGGCGGACCTCCCGCAGGCATGCCGCCGAAAGCCGCCTGCCTGCCGTGCTTGGGGCGGCAAAAAACAGAGCCGCCCCTGCATACAGGGAAGAGCAATAAACATCTGCGCTCATGTGGCCAGGCCAGGCTTCTGTGAGGCCACCCAAGGCAGCAAGTACAGATTGGACAATCTGTGCAGCTATGACATCTGTCAACAAACGTGCTGGAGCAGCAAAACCAGCCCCATACTGAAGAACACTTCTGTCTGGACAAGAACTGCTAGTGCTCTTTGTTAAGTAGTAGCAGTTTCTGAACGTGCTTTTGAAATCCTCCTTTCCACCACTCAATATAATCTTTTGTTCTTGCCTCTCTAATGCACAGGGTGCTGGTCACATGGTTTCACAGGACAAGCCAGGTCAGGCTCAAAGACGTTTGGGTGCTTTCTTTCCAAAACTGCCTATATCTGACCTGCCTTGACCTGATTGGCTCCTTCCTGTCTGCGAGTAAATATAGCAGGAAGAGCTGTGGGACAGAGCTGAAGCTGGAGTATCTGCTCCGCTTTGTATTATTCTTTTCAATCATTTTGTAAAACAGTGAAATTGATTTAAGACTTGTATAGATATGAACAAACCTATTGGTGAACAGATCATTGTGTCAAGTATCAGGGGGTAGCCGTGTTAGTCTGTATCTACAAAAACAACAAGGAGTCTGGTGGCACCTTAAAGACTAACAGATTTATTTGGGCATAAGCTTTTGTGGGTAAAAACCTCACTTCTTCAGATGCATAGAGTGAAAGTTACAGATGCAGGCATTATATACTGACACATGGAGAGCAGGGAGTTACTTCGCAAGTGGAGAACCAGTGTTGACAGGGCCAATTCAATCAGGGTGGATGTAGTCCACTCCCAATAATAGATGAGGAGGTGTCAATTCCAGGAGAGGAAAAGCTGCTTCTGTAATGAGCCAGACACTCCCAGTCCCTATTCAAGCCCAGATTAATGGTGTTAAATTTGCAAATGAATTTTAGTTCTGCTGTTTCTCTTTGAAGTCTGTTTCTGAAGTTTTTTTGTTCAATGATAGTGACTTTTAAATCTGTAATAGAATGACCAGGGAGATTGAAGTGTTCACTTACTGGCTTTTGTATGTTACCGTTCCTGATGTCCGATTTGTGTCCATTTATTCTTTTGCGGAGGGACTGTCCGGTTTGGCCAATGTACATGGCAGAGGGGCATTGCTGGCACATGATGGCATATATAACATTAGTAGATGTGCAGGTGAATGAGCCCTTTATGGTGTGGCTGATGTGGTTGGGTCCTCTGATGGTGTCGCCAGAGTAGATACGGGGACAGAGTAGGCAACGAGGTTTGCTACAGGGATTGGTTCCTGGGTTGGTGTTTCTGTGGTGTGGTGTGTAGTTGCTGGTGAGTATTTGCTTCAGGTTGGGGGGTTGTTTGTAAGCGAGGACTGGCCTGCCTCCCAAGGTCTGTGAGAGTGAGGGATCATTTTCCAGGATAGGTTGTAGATCGTGGATAATGCGCTGGAGAGGTTTCAGCTGGGGGCTGTATGTGATGGCCAGTGGTGTTCTGTTATTGTCCTTGTTGGGCCTGTCCTGTAGTAGGTGATTTCTGGGTACCCGTCTTGCTCTGTCAATCTGTTTCCTCACTT
>NW_020664481.1:19900821-19920942 GCF_002925995.2 Terrapene triunguis
ACCATCACTTATTTGCACTGTAGTGTCCAGGAAGTGGATCTCTTGTGTGGACTGGTCCAGGCTGAGGTTGATGGTGGGTTGGAAATTGTTGAAGTCCAGGTGGAATTCTTCAAGGGCCTCCTTTCCGTGGGTCCATATGATGAAGATGTCATCAATGCTTAGTCTCTGCTTAAAGGGGGATCACGTTATTTACTGGCTATCCAATAGGCACTAACCCTCTCTTCCTGTTTGGAGACATCATTCCGCAGTTAAAGGAGTTCATGTTAACAGTAAATGTACATTGGACCTAATCAATAAGCCCAATCAATGCTTTTCAGAAGCTTTGGGCTACTGGCTGAGGCTCAAGGGCGAGTTGAGAGCCATGGGGATTCTCAAAGCTGATGGGTGGTTGTGCCCAAGTTTTCTGAACAAACATTGGCATTAGTGCATCAAGGCGGTGGAGCAGGGGCATGGTTTGGGGATTGGGCACCTGTAACAGGGTGGTCTGCCTCTCTGAGGGCCAGGGAGCAGGTGGTCCTGTTCTGGAGGAAAGCCCAGCAGGCAGGTGCAGGGGAATCAGCCCCCCTACCTGGATAGCAGCTAATGATTCGGTCTGATTCCCATCTGGAGGATATACACGCGGGGCGGCTCCAGCTACGTGGGGAACCTGGGATTGCTGAGTACAGTCGCCTCTGGCTGCAGCAGCAACCTGTGACAGGGTGGGCAGGCCCTGCAGACCCCACTCCCTCCACAGCTGGGGAGGTCCCGACCTTTTAGGATATGTCTATGCAGCAATAAAAGACCCATGGCCCGGCCCTGGCTGGTCTGGGTCAGCTAACTTGGGCTCACAAGGTTTGAGCTGCATGGGTATAAAATGGCAGTGTAGACAGACTCGGGCTGGAGCTTGGCCTCGGAGACTCCAGGGCTCTTGCCCAAATCTGAACAGCGACACTGCAATTTTATAGTCCCATGAGCCTGAGTCAGCTGACCTGGGCTCTGAGACCTACTTTTAGTTCTTGGAGGCCAGCGGGCTCCACAATCTCAGACAAAACCAAGGCTATTGCTTTTGTTTTAGAGAATAAACTGAGCCCTGAACTAAGGGCTAGGAATGGAACCGGTGTGGCTGATTGATTGCCCCAGGCTGGTGATCAAGTCCACCAGCCACAGCCCCCAAGCAGTCTTTTCAGAAGGACTGCAAGGTAGTCAAAAGTTAGTCAAATCAGAGGCAGGAAGGGGCGGGTTAAGGGTGTACAAGCAGCAGCCCCCTCATTGGCTGGTCTGCAACAGGATGTGGAATAAGGATGCTGTCACCCATGCACACTTTTGAGGGAGACGTGACTTATGGAGGGAGTACAGGGATGGAAGAGGAATGGGGGCTGGAAGAGGAGAAGGGTATCATTGTACCAGAGTTTCAGCAGAGGAGGTCACTGGGTAATTAAGGCACAGGATAGGGGACAGCACCGGGGATAGGCTGCGGTACAGCACCTGACCAGATACCACAGTGATGGGCATAGTCTAAGACTGTGAATTGAAGAGGTTATGTGAAACACGGGCCTGGTGGGTAGCTTCCTGTAATGGCCATGCATTCCAAAGCCCCTGTCAATAATAAAAGCAAGGAGCTGGTGAAGAACCCTTATGTAAATGTGACCCAAGTACTACTCATTTCTAAAGCAAACCTTGACAGGCTCCAATGAGAAATGCAATAGATCCACTCTTGCAACAGCTTGAAAGAGGGATTCTGTATTGATGGCCAAAAGCAAAATCCCAGGCACCTCCAAGCAAAAAACGTATTGAGACAACAGAGATCCATTTGCTGAATATGGAGTGGTGCTGTACAAAGACGACTGAGTCCTAATACAGACAGCATGAAGCTGGAAATGCGACGCATAAGCCACGGTGCCTATTGAGACAAGTAAGAACTGGGCTCAAGACGTCCAGGAATGAGTGCTGCTCATAGAGAGATGATAAAGAGAGAGACCCTCAGTTGTGTTCAGTACGGTGGGTGGGCACAATGGAGCAATCGGTCTAGTTCTGACGCATGTGTTTTACATGGGTGTATTTTTATATGGATATATTTTTATGTACACAACTGTTTGCAAATATCAAACTTCACATGTGTAGAAATTAAGGCCATTAGGCCTTGAGTAAACGGGACATTTTCCCAAACATTCAAACTGGTTTACAGATTCCAAGTCTTTTGGAAAACTTGCCCAGTGTAGACAAAGGCGTATGGTTTACAAGAAGAAAAACAGGGCAACATAGGTGTGGCAGTGGAAGGGACAACAGGCAGAAGGTGCCTGCTTAGGACATGAAGCAAGGAATAGAGGCTGGCTGTGGGTCTTTGATCAGAGTTGGCTAAACTGGTGCTCAAAGCATTTCAGGAAGCCAAGTTCCTTTTGCGTCACATAAAAACTTTGAGCTCCATGCGTTGGAAGCTGGATTGTCAGTTGAAGCTTGGTCAACTGGGCATGCAGTTGTAAATGAAGGAGATGGAATTATTTA
The DNA here is from genome assembly GCF_002925995.2 of Terrapene triunguis. Classification (NCBI taxonomy): domain Eukaryota; kingdom Metazoa; phylum Chordata; order Testudines; family Emydidae; genus Terrapene; species Terrapene triunguis. The sequence goes on from NW_020664481.1 coordinate 19,903,303, forward strand.
ACTCCCTCGCTCCCCAGCTAACCCCTTTCTCCAGATAGTTAACTAGTCTCCAGCCCTGGGTCCTTAGCCGCATGATTACATATATTAATTAATTTAAAAAAATGTAAGAATTCCCCCCCCAGCAAAAAAAACCTCTTAATTAAGACTCAATACTGCACAAACATATTTCTTCATAATGCCTGTGGTAAAGAGCAAGGAAATAATAAGGTAACATTCACACCCAATACAATACCATTCTCCAAGTGTTAGCCAGCTACTATCAGAACACCTATCTCAGCATGCTTATGCCCTTCAATTCAATGATTCTGCCAACCTCAGTGCACCCATCAAAGGCCCGAAATTCAAACTGCAATGCACTGCATGCCCCCACCTGTTTCTGTTACTTTATTGTATTGCTGATTCCAAATAAATATTGTATTTGAGTTGCAGAACTCAGCTTTTTTCCTCCAGGCATTTGAAAATGGGGAGTGTAAAGGTAGACAACTGTTCAGGGGAGGTGGGTATTTAAGCTGCCCAGCTCCCTGGCTGTGACTGTCTTAACTTGTACTGCTGTACTTCAGCTGTGCAAACTATTTCAGGAGCAAATTGGGGCTTGAGGAGTTCAGAATATATCAAAAAGTTCCGAAAATTGAGCATCTCAAAATTACAGCAGGATCAGTGCACAAGATGCAGGATGTTGCCCTACATCAGCTTCTTCGTAGCCTTCAAAGCACTGCAAAGCTATTGTCAACGCACTGAAAGCACTGGAATGTGAAAGGACATGAACTTGTTCTTCATCGACATCACTTTTGTTACGTGATTTTCCCCCCATGAAAAATGGTTCATATAACTGGTTGTTGTTTGTAAGACAGACATGCATACTGTCAAGCTTCTCCTGTATTTGTAAGGCATGTCACGTCATGGGTGTCCTTGCTGGCATTTTGATTACACTATTTTTTTATTGAGGGAAATGTTAACAGGTTTACAAATGCTGGCAGAGTAAATAGAGAAAAAACAATAATCACAACAGTGAGCTTTGTTTGTTCAGAGAAACATTATACAGTAATATAATAATCAGATCTATTTAATAGGGTGTTACAATATTACAGAGTGAGTACCCACAACATCTTGTTTTTAATGATGTTTTTTTTTAAATGGACTGAAATCTCTGATTACACATATTTTACAGAAGGGGCATGTCTCTTAAATGTTAATAGTCAAAAAACTGGACATATGGGCTGGGTTTTTTAGATGTGAATATACTTTGTGTGAGTAGTGAATAAATAGCAATAAATTTGTCCTCTATTTTGCTCGGTATGTAATTGGTGACCGCAACCTCCCATATTTTTGAACCATTCCTCTCGTGTTGGACTATTTTTTGTTTTCCTTGTTGGCATTTCCTCAACTAACGGAAAACTGTGACATGGCTGTGTCCAGGCGCCTGACTCTCCCCGGGACACGGGGCTGCCCCGTGCACTCGTTGTGGATCCATAGATGGCTAGGGAGTAGCCATGTTTCTGCCAAGAGCAAGCCATGCGTGTCTGTGAGTGGGGGAAGCCAGGCGGAAGGAGGTGCTGCTGCCTGCTTGGCTGTGGGCGGTTCTGGTCTCACACCGGTTTGATGGTGGCGCATTCCCATTGACTTCAGGAGTGACTCCGTCCTGATTTGCAGAGGTGCAGAGCAGACACCGACTGTCTGATCCAAGCGAGCACCTGCCCTGGCTCACCAGGTCCTCCAGGCCTTTGCCATGTGCAGAGCAAGTGGGCTGGGGCGTCATGTGACACTGGGGGGGGGGATTGGAGCAAGGTGGACGGTACCATTGCATAACACCTCACGGGGAGGGGGTATGAAGAGGAAAAATGCAACTGAGCCATACCACTATGGAACAGTGTGGCGAGGGAGAGTGCGCATGTGTGGGGAAGAAAAGGGGTGGTGGACTGGACTGTACCATTGTGTCGCTGCTCGGGGGGGGGGAAGAATTCTACCCGGGTACCATTGGGCGCACTGCTTACACGTTACACCATGAAGCAGAGCCTCAAGCAGACGCGTGGACTGCACCATTAGGTAGCACCTGACGGGGGTATCGGGCAGGAGATGTTGTCCCTCAAGTTGGGGCTGGGCAGCCCCCTCCCTTTCCAGCCACTCCTCTTCCCCAATGACTCCGCTCTCGCCCTTTGCGGCCTCCTTTACTTCCCCTTTCTCCTCGCACAGCCGCGCTCCTCTTCTATTGGCGGGACCCTGTGAGCTCAGCTGCCTTCCCGAACGCTGATTGGCCACATCTCCTAGGCGCAGGAGCCCTGACCTTTGATTTGCAGACGGGAGGGAGGAAGGCCTCCATCCTATTAACCAATCAGCGTCAAGCCCTTGTTTTGGGGCAGAAACTCAGCGCTCCCATTTCTTCCCCCAATGAATTCCAGTCGCTGATTGGGCGGATCCCACGAGCGCAGGCGCCCGTGCTGCCTGCCTGGATTGTGATTGGCTGGAATCCGCGTACGCAGGGGGGAGGGCCGCGGCCCCGCCCTGCGCCTGGCGTGCTGCGAGGGGACTGGGGAGGGGAAAGGCCGCGACGTGAGCGCGCGACCCCGTCCGCCATTTTGTATTGAAACCAGCGGAGGCGAGAAGCTGAGAGAGGATAAAAGCGCAAGAGGCTGAACGAGGCGCCTGCTCTGGCCCCGCGACCCCCAGCCCTGCCGTCTGAGGTGAGAGCCGCGACGGGGGCCTGGGCTGGACACCTGGGAGCAGGCCGCGGGTACTGAGGCCTGGGGCCGGGCACAGTCCTGGGCCTAGGGTATGTGGGGCCCGGAGCCCGGGCGAGCAGGAACCGACCGGAAGGATGAGGCTTGGGGTAGCCCCAGGCTTGCGGGGGGCTCGGGGCGGTGCTGAGGCGCTCGGGGCCTAGGCTGGGACGTGACCCGGAATTTGGGGGAGTCGGGAGCCCGGGCCTGTAGAGGGGGCACCCCGCACGTCGGGAGCAGGAAAGCCCGGCACCCGCCCTGAGGGGGAAGCAGGAGCGGCGGCTGGGTTTGGGGTGGTGGGGCCCGTGAGCCCGGCCGGAAGTTCCCGGTAGGGGGAGCCCGAGTGGAGGCCCCGAGGCCCAGCCGTTTCCGGGGGTCGGCTGTGTGCAGGGCTGGGCGATCTGGGCTGGGCCAGTGGCCCTGGCTTCAGGGCCGCGGGCTGGGCCCCTCGGGGGTAGGGGAGTGGCTGGACTCCAGCTCCCCAGTCTTCCGTGGGGTGTGTGTCAAACTTATGCTTTCTCCTGGGGTATGGTTCTTTGCGACACGAGGGCTAAGGGGCTTTCTAGGAGGGAGCCTAGGACAACCTGCCTCTTCCCTGTTGGGTGAGGGAGGGATGGACTTAGGTTACCACATCCCCTTGGGCTCCTTTTGGATCCCCATGAGTTACTAGGTTTGAAGTGGGTTGGATCGGGTCTTTGAATACCTGTCCCTCACTGATCGATTCCAGCCAGCAATTACATTTGTTTTCTCCTTGGTAGAATACTTGTGATGTTGGCTAAATGTGGAAATAAAACTAGCTGGTTACTCAGTTGCAACTCAAAACACTGAATTATTTTTTTGTCACTTGCCTCTTATGGTAAGTGCCCTATTAAAAAACAGCTTTATCAAGGACCTTCTCCTCACTTAAACACACTTGAAATACACAAATGGTGCTTGTTTATATCTTAGTGCCCTGGTTCTCAACCTGTGGGCTGCTTGTGGCCCAGTCAGCGCACAGCTGTGGCCCATGTGCATCCTCAGGGCCACACAAGTACACCTCTACCCCAATATAACACAAATTTGGATATAACACGGTAAAGCAATGCTCCAGGGGGGCAGGGCTGCGCACTCCGGTGGATCAAAGCAAGTTTGAGAACGCGGTTTCACCTGTAATGCAGTAAGATTTTTTGGCTCTCGATAACAGCATTATATCGGGGTAGAGGTGTAGTGTATATATATTGTGTGGATGTGATCCATATAACGCATAGAGAGCTGCATGTGCCGCCCACAGTAATTCATAGGTTGAGCACCACTGCCCTAGTGTGAAGTAGAATGAAAGCCTTGAATATCTTAAATATGTCACAATATCCAAAGTGCAGTTCTGGCTTCAGAAAAGTTTTTTTCTTGGGCAAATTAAGTTAGAATTAAACTAAACCATTGGTCATTCTAAATTGAGGTCAGAATCTGTAGCATTTTCCCCCTTGCTTCTGCTGTGTAGACTTGCTCAGTCACACTAAAACTTTGAAGATCTCTTGAAAGGCAAAATTGTTTGGAGTTTGCAAACAGAAAAGATGGTGTGCCCTGGGCATAACAACTTGAGTTTGTAACTCCTATATAGGGTAACCTTTTGGCTGTTGGTTAACTTAAAGAGCCTGTTTACTGTCAGTAGGCCTGACCTGACATGGATTCTTGAAAAGCCAAGTAAAAGGTTTTGAAAATCCCAACATTTACAAGACAGGGTTATGTTACCTTGGCTGATGAAAAATAAATACATAAAAATGGAGTACAGAGTCACACAGTAAGTACTGTGAAGACATGGTCTTTAATTATGAATTATTTCAGCATACCAGAAGTGGCTGTGCTATTCATTAGCAAGGAAGAAATATTTCTAAATGCTATCCTCCAGTTAACTTGAGTGATGAGCAGTTGCTTAGTCCTAACAATAGTTCAAAACTAAAAAACTTAGTGTAATTATAGTAACGTAGTGTAAACTGTTTTTTTAAAAATAGCTCTCTTGAAATGGGCATTCATTGCTTGCATAATAGCCTCCCCTTCCTAGGTCTTGAAACTAAAAGGTGACTGCCAGCTAACTTTAACAAATTGCAAAAGATTTTGTTCAGTGCATACAACTGCAAAAGGAGTGAGAGGTGATGTGCAAGGGCCTTAAATATAATGAACAAATAAAAGTTGATACTGTGACAGACAAATAGAGACTTAGTACAGGGAACATGCAACTTAGAGTTTAGAGGTCTCCAGTTTTGTCATGTGATCAGATAATGCAGATGCTTTCTGAGTTCAACTTCAAGGACTCTATGGTGGAAAGCATGAAAAGACAACAGCTGTCAAATCGTTAAGCCGGTAGTGAAATACAGGTATTTCTAAAGAGAACTGTACGACAATTCATTCTTGATACATATAAGTAACTTCAGGAGGCTTCCTGTTTCCAAGGTAACTATACCTTGGATTGAATAAAATGAAGGCAAAATTAGGCTGGATGAGGTAATTGCCTTGTAAACAGGAAGCAGCCTTTGATGGCTGTGCAGAAATGTGCTTTCCATCCCACTCCTGCATCTTGGTTTGGTATTGTCCTCCACTCCATATCCCTATAAATAAGGCTGTCTAAATTTCTGACCCTCATCCTGTTGCCAGACAACCCCAGTCTTGAGTCTCCCCTGTCCTCAGTAGAGAGACTTATTTCTGTCCATTCTTCTAGTCAGTATTTACTTTAAAATTATATTTAATATCTGGAGTTGAATAGAAATGAGATACTGAGTTGGCCACGTTTTAGCTATATGGATGGACTGTACTGAAGGGAGTAGAACTGAGATTTTATAACTACTGTTACTGAGGAAAAATAATCAAAACCTTGTACTCTAGTGAATGCCCATCAATAAACCAAAGTGCAGGGGATTCCATAAATGAGAAATGTAGTTTGAGTACAGTATTCCTGTGTTCTAGTGAGATTCAGTTTGTTTTCTCAGTGTTACTTATTAACTAAATTGTGTATTCTAATTAATCACTCCAGTTCTCCTTTTAGGCTCTGGCATGTAACACTTATCAATAGTTTTAAACACTTTTTTTAGTAGAAAAAAATTAGTTCTAATCAGTCTTCACTCGTCAGTGAAGGTAGGTCCTATCTATTGTAAACTTAACTACACTGACTAGGGAGAACTTCAAACTGCATTGTTAAATTGGAGGCAAATAGGATATAAATGTGTATCCTGGTTGCTCTACAGCAGTAGTCACCAACGGGTAGATCGTGATCGACTGGTTGATCCTGGAGCTTCTGACAGTCAATCGTGATCTCTGGCCGCTAGAAGTCCAGCGGGGCTAAGGCAGGCTCCTTGCCTGCCCTGGCCCCGTGCTGCCCCCGGAAGTGGCCAGCATGACCGGGACGGGGAGGGGGTGGGGGCAGGGGTCTCCATGCTGCTCCTGCCTGCCTTCAAGTACTGCCCCTGCAGCTCCCATGGGCTGGGAACGGGGAACTGTCTCTAATGGGAGCTCTAGGGGCGGTGCCACGTCCCCCCTCCCCAGGGGCTGCGCCACTCGAGGTAAGTGCTGCCCGGTGGGAGCCCGCACCCCAGCCCTGAGTCCCCCTCCTGGAGCCAGCACCCCATACCCCTTACTGTACCCGAACACTCTGTCCTAGCCCGGAGCCCCCTCCTGTACCCAAACACCCTCCCAGAGCTTGCACACCCCAACCCCTTGCCCCAGGCTCAGCCCAGAGCACCCTCCCACACTCTGAACCCCAATCTGCTAACCTCAGCCTGCTGGAAGTGGGTGGGGGAGAGCGAGGGAGGATGGAATGAGTGGGATGGGGCCTTGGGGAAGGGAAGGGGTCTCAGGGAAGGGGCAGGGTAGATCCTGGTTTGCACTTAAATTCAAAAAGTGACCTTGTGCGTAAACAGGTTGAAGACCACTGCTCTACAGTATATACACTACCTAAATGTTTTTCACATTCTTGATTTGTGACACTAGCAAGAGGTGGTACTTGTGTTCCCCAGAGTACTTACCAGCATTCAACACTCGCAATGCAAAAGTGGCTGGAAACTGATATTTTTAAAAAGAACAGGAGTACTTGTGGCATCTTAGAGACTAACAAATTTATTAGAGCATAAGCTTTCGTGGGCTACAGCCCACTTCTTCGGATGCATATAGAGTGGAACATATATTGAGGAGATATATATATACACACCTACAGAGAGCATGAACAGGTGGGAGTTGTCTTACCAACTCTGAGAGGCCAATTAAGTAAGAGAAAAAAACTTTTGAAGTGATAATCAAGATAGCTCAGTACAGACAGTTTGATAAGAAGTGTGAGAATACTTACAAGGGGAGATAGATTCAATGTTTGTAATGGCTCAGCCATTCCCAGTCCTTATTCAGTCTAACTTTAGGAAAGTTTGTGGCTGAAATGTAAGTGTGGGGCTACATGTTGACTACTGAAATCATATTGACTAATTGGAGTTTATAACCTTAAAATAAGGGAAGGATGCCAAAGCTTGTTCAATATCTAATGAAACATTTAGTTGAGTACTGCTATGCCAGTTGAGTTAACAAACTGCTTTCTACAAATTGTTGTTCTCTAAAGTAAACGTAAACTCTTCTTGGAGAGTAGCTGTCTGGGGTTGTGGTGAGAGTTATTAGACAAAATATTAAGCTTGTTCCACGGTGTTTAAATCACTAGTCAGGAAGACTCTATTTTAATCATGGATTTCTACATAAAAGTGCATTCTTGTTGGTTGTTATAACCTTAATACATATTCTTCACAACTCAGAGATGTAGGTTTCATTTTTAGAAGGTACACACTATACATTTTTAAGTGATTTATTTTGAAAACTTTTCAGATTAGTTTTACAGCTATAATCAGAAAATGAATGATAGTTTGGTTATTTAATTGACCAAAAGTAATTGAAGCAGATGTTTATGAAGTCACTGGGAGGTGAATTATCTCCAATTCAACAGGTTGATCATTAATATTTGGAGGATTTTCTTGCCATGCTGTATTAGGGGGAGAACATCACCAGACAGACATTTAAATTGTTTTAGTTAACTAAAACAACTTTATGTATTCTGGATTTTTTTTCTTCAACAGCAAACATATAGTATTTTAACAAAACAAGCATATGAATTTTTGAATTTAGTTAAACATTCAAGTTTTTAAAATCAGGTTTGTTTTTGTTAAAATTGATTTTTAACTCAAATAGTTAAATGAAATATTTAAAAACAAAAACAAAAATTAAATCGACTGTCTGCCAGGTCAACATGAGAAACTTAAAATATTGTCTTCTGCAGCTAACTCAGTCATCTTCACCTTCATTTTCCTGTTTGTTCATAATCTGGAAAAGAAAAACAAGCTTTTTCAGGCTCCAAACGATTTCTCAGTTTGGAATGAATTGGTCCAAAGGAAGAAAATATTATTTCTGCACTGGCTAGGGTGACCAGATGTCCCAATAAAATTGGGACTGGCCCGATTTTAGGTGTCTGTCCCACGTCCCGATTGATCTCTGCTCCGCCAGCAGCACTGGGGGCCTTTTTTTTTGCTCCCCCCCCCAATATTTTCTTCCTCTCATCTGGTCATCCTGGCAGAAGAAGCTACTGCTGTTAAAAGTGAGATTATCACTTCAGCAGTCTCTGAATCCAAGTGCTTAAGTAACTTCCACCAGTTCACTGGTGTGACTTTCTTTAAAACATCAGCAGCAAACATATTTCTTGAATGGTTCTTATTCATGAACTAGGTCTCTTTTATGGTCTGCTGCCATTATAGGTTTTCCCTTCTAGTGAGAGAATGGTATGGTAGATTTCACATCAATGAAGGCTACACTCAGACCTCAAGACTTCTGGAATATGCTGCTCAGTTTCACTTTTGTTTCTATTGACTGTCCCTCCCTTCTCACATTTATCTCCAGAATTCTTCTCCTTGTCCAGATCTATTCTGCCCCCTACAATCTTCTATTCATTGAACTTTTTGAAACTTTGCACTTTTAGAGAGAGGTAAGGGTTTGACACTACACAAATTTGCAGCGGGACAGTAGGGTTGAGGTCTGTTATTTCTCACCTCTCTCTATATTTATTGAAAAACATTTTTGCGGTTAACAAGCATGTTATCTCTGGAGACACAAATCCACAGTTTGAGAACTGCAAACCTAAGCATCTCTGATGGTATCTTCTAGACTGAGCACTGAGTCCCATTGGGTCGATAGAAAGATTAACCTAAATAATCTATGCAGAAGCCCCTGGAACCCCATAAGTTTGGGTCCCTAATCCGTGAACTGTTGGAACTCATTTACAAAACTTTTCTTAAACATTACATGAATATATTGTCTCATACTATAGAATTAGAATTTATAATCCCTATTCCATGATGAGATCTTTGATCTATAATGTATCTTAATTAAAACTATCTTTAGATAGGTTTTTTCCTCAAAGCATTTTATCAAAAAACTTTTTTTTTTAATCATTTGATTTTTATCCACCCTACTATATTGGAAAGAATGAGTAAAATTTCCCAGTAATGTAATTAAATTGTCATCCATGTGGCTTATGCAGTGAGTTTTCTCTTGCCATAAATGTTTAAGCAGGAACTATCTTGTAGTCTAAATTAGCTTGGAAGCATACCTCCAGTTTCTTTCCTCACTGAGTCTTTTGAGGCACTAGCAGAATGCTTCATAAACTCTACTTATATGTGGCTTTGATGGGAGGACAAGATGAAACTATTCCACCAGAAACTAGTTCAGTAATTTTGCTCTTCACTGTTTCCTTATGCAGTATCTTATAGAACTTGTATTCCTGTAATGGCCTCACATTTTTTGGCTCTGGTAAAATGCTAACATCCAAGTTGGAGGTTAGGTGTTGGTTTACTACTGCTTTTGAAACCCAATGGAAATGCATATCTAACACCTTAAAATGGCTCATTTGAATTTTTTAAGAATTTTTCAAGACCTCTTGTAGAGTCTCTTGTTTTGAAGTATTTCAAAGCACCTCAGAAGCATTACTTACACTTACACACACACCCCTGAACTGCCACATGCCTACTGTATGCAGCTGAAGTGTCACAAAGTAACTGATAGTACATTTCAATTTATTGGATTTATAGAATAGCAAAACCATTTCAATACTGAATACTAACTACTTTTTGTGGAGAATGAAGTTTTAGCTCTCACTGCTAAACTACTGGATTCTTGCCTGGAATTTTATTCTTGTATTTATAGCCCACCTGAATTCCACAATATTAGAGGCACTTCTGAAGTTGCATAGATTGCCAACTGAAACTTTACCTGCTATGGGAGATCCTTATGATATACCTGTCATTCTCTTTATAAAGCGTAATGATTCCATGCAAGAATTATAAGCAGACTAAAGTGGGTATTCTGTACCACTTGAAATAAAATTATATACTTTGTGTGTGAGTATAGGTAAGTGCTAGTACAGATTAAGGTAATCATTTAAAGGATGACTGAAGGGCTGAATCTGTTATATGAAAGTAGTGCCCCTTGTAACATAGGAACCTATATCTTTATAGAGCCACGCGTGGATACGAAATTTGCATCTGTATCCGATCCGCAAACATGGTCTGCAGATTTTCAGGGCTCAAACTTTAAATATGCTGATAAAATTGACTTGTATCAAAATATCTCCTGGGCTGAGCCTGTTTATCTTGAAGTAGACACAAGCAAGGTGTAGTGCATCTAGGATTATTTTAGTTACTGTAGGTGAAGGAGTGCAGTTTGATTGTCCTATTGGGGCACTGAGATTTGCAATGTAACATTCAAGGAGAATGGCTTTCCTTGCCTGTTAAATTCTAGCCAGTCTTGTTTTAAACATTACAGCTGAATAAAAACCACTTTGTCCCTGTTGATTGCTAGCTAAACCAATGCAGTATTCTAGAAGTCCATTCTTCATAACGTTCTGAAACTTTCATGTTTAACAGACTTGTAAGAAGACTGCTAATGAGGAAATTCCAAAACATCATTTGCATCAACGGTGACTTCTAATACCTTGTTGTTCAGTTGCCATAAAGCTTTCAGCTTCATAGTTTAAAAGGTGTCATACATAATCTAACATGAAATTTACAATCCACAAATCTGACTTTTTTTTTCTGCCCTGTGAATGATTCTTCACTTTGGTATATGATCACTTCAGCTGTGTTAGTCTAATTTGTAGAATAGGCCAAGCAGGTCATATCTGGGCTACAGAAAGAAAACTTGAGACTTTTTTGGAGTGGTGATGAGGAAAAGGCAGCTTTCCACGTGCATTACTTAAGACCAGGGACTCTTACTGAATTTTTCCTTCTTTAGAAGATAAGGCACTCTTGATTAGTTAAAATGTCTTTTGGAGAACTTCTCTGTATTAGATTAGGATCAAGCTTAATATCTGTTGCCTGAACTCTGACACTTTGAAGTCTTTCAAGTGTGAAAAATTACTGGTTACATACCGTAACTGGTTGACATAATGAAAACCTTCTTTCTTGCTGAGTAAAGTGATGGACTTCTCAGGGTACGTCTTCCCTGCCGTGTTAACATAGGTGACTATCATTGAGATTGGCCTAGCCTGTCCAGGTGTGAGCAGCCATACTTGAGTTACTGTGTCCTGGTGCTGCGTCGCTCATCTGCATGTCAGGACTTCTATGGGCATGTCACAATGGCTCTTTGTGCTGTAGTAAGCAGAGCCACTCTGGTGAATTGTGGAAGAACTTGTCTGTCCTGCTGGGCACATGGGGAGTGGGAGGGATGGTGGGAAGGCATTGGAGGGCTATCAGCACTTGGGTGGCTTATTCTCTGGTCCTCATTGCAACGTGGTTGGATACCAGCCCAAGTGAAAGCCTTTTGGGTGTTTGTGTACCCTTGGACAGCCCAGCTAGCACAGGTTGAAAGCAACACTAATCTTGGATCGGAGGAGAGTGTAGTGGTGATTGTCTTATGTCATCCACATAGTTGTTGGGGCATTTGATGCTCTGGATGGGCTATACCACATGTTGTTCTAAGAATGTGTAGAAACAATGACTCTTAAAACGTGTGCTGTGTGGGGGGAGGGTATCACATGCTTATCACAACATGTGGTATACCTCATCCAGTGCATCAAATGCCCCAGTAACTGTGTGGGTGAAATCAGACCATAGTTATGCTCTCAAAGGAACGTAGCGTTTTTTTTTCTTCTATCATATTTCTGTGCATCACCTGTGGGCAAATAATGCGATACCACAATGTGATAACTTCATATCTGACTTTTTTAGTACTCTTCCCCCCCCCCCCCCCCAAGGAAACCTGTACAGCACCTTCAAAAGGCAAGCCTGGGAACTTCAATTCATAACTCTGCTAGACACTAAGAGCTATGGACTTGACAGGGACACTAATCTTATGTATAGCTTGTTGCAACTTGTAACACATCTGCACTGTCCGCTACCCTTAATCGCCTACTTCAAATCCTTTATGCATAACAATCTGACCCCTAGTTGCCCACTTTATTTCAAGTGATGGCTTCCAATACACATTACCTCTTCTGCTTACCAATCTGTCCCAACTTGTATTTAATTCAGACACTGCTTTCTTCCCCCAAAGAAGAGTTCTGTGCATCTCTAAAGCTTCCATCAATGGTAGTTGATCCAGTGAAAGATACTAGCTCACCTACCTTGTCTCAAGAATATACTTGTCTAAAATACCTACTTATTTTCCCCTGGAACTCACTACTACTCACTCACCCAAGTTTGATCATTCAGTGAATGGTGCAAGACATGTCAACTTGTGTAAGCTCTTTCCCAAGCACTGCATTAATTTTCCTAATCATCTTATCAACTGTCATTGTCCTTTATAAAGGCATAATGATGAAGGGTTTACAAGGTATTTTCTCAGTTGACATAGTTGTCTTAAAGTTCTCTTTCCTGTGCCTTGTAATGGGAATAAGCACAAAAGCTTGTAACAAAAATACAAACCACCCTTCCTTACACATGCTTTATATCTTGATGTGTTTAGAGCACTGAGATGAGGCTCCTTCCTAGAACTGTGTGAGCCATTAGTACTGTATTTCATCCTTGAGCCACAGTATCACCTCAGGCATTTTCAAATCCTGCTGACTTTAAAATGAAAGCCAAATTTGAGATCCTAAGTTTGATTACTATATGGTACTGTCAGATGCTGCTGCTCAAGACTTGCAAGTAGGAATGCTTGTACTGGTGAGTGAGGTGTCGGGGAAGGGGGTAAGTTATCAACTTCCGCATAAATTAAGCCCTTGTTTTCCTATTCCTTGTGTTGCTGCTAGCTTTTCTAAGCAGAGGGAAGCTAACAAAGCTGTGGTCAGTTTCACTGCTGTCCTCAGGAACTGCATAGTAGGTGATGAAAGCAAGAACCATGTCACCTCATAGCTTTCCAAAGAGCAACCTGTCAGCAACAGAACTAGTTGCTGGAGCCATGTGGGAAGAGGGCCCAAAAATACAAACTGGGTTTTGGGTGGTGGTATGGCGACCACGCTACTTCTCACATCAGATACCCTTGGCCTGAGGAAGAGTTCCTTTTCACTTTCCACAGGGGGATCTTTCAGATTTCCGTTTGGTACTAGCTACCCAAAAATAGAACCCATGAGCAAAATCTAGGTAGAGTGCTGTTCCTAGACCTTACCATAGCAATCACTGTGGAATCCAAGTATTCTCGTAAAGGGAGGGTGATCATTTCTTACTGGCATCTTGCTGATGAGCTCGACTTCTTAACAAGGCACTGTGCTGGACCTTACTGGTGGCCGTTCCCTGTCTGCTATACATCTACTAGGTTAGTATGAAACTTCTCAAACTGTACAGTTGTTGGGCCAGTAAGCTGCCTCTGTGTGCACAGTGAGAACTTTTGAAGAATATACATTTGACTTGTACAGGAAAACTAGTCATTGAAAGATTTTTTTTTTTTAAAAACACAACCTTTTTTTAAAGTACATATCTGCTGATGGTCTTTGTGGTCTTAAGTCACCTTTTGTTCCTTTTCTCTGCTGAGTGAAAGACCCCCAAATAGGGTAAATGGATTATACTTCTGTCAAATGCCCACTGTAAAACTAAAGGGGCTTCTCTAATCTTTTAGACAGACATGTTAGATGTCTGAAATTTTTCCCTCTGCAGTACAGTTAACTGGCACTTTTATAAGTTGAAAGTCTCTTAGGATTCTGGAATCATTTTAATTCTAGGGAATTTCTTTCCTCCCAACTTCTGAGCCCCCCCCACAATAAATGGTGGCAATTGGGTCTCACACACAGGCTTCAGCAATATTTATTTTTGTAGCATAAGGCAGTAGTAAAAATGTGGGCTTTTCTAATACAGCAGAAGAGTAGCTTTAAAAATCCAACAGTCTGTAGGTTGATAAATAACTTATACAGTTTTTTCCCTCTAGTTAGCTAGTCCAGTTATAAGCTTTTACCAGAATACCAAAAACCGGATCTGTTGAATACAAAAACTAACTTTTTTTTGTGAAATGTAATCAGCCCTTTTAATTTTGGGCATCATTGAGAAGCATGGCAACTTCTTAGTTATGGAAGACTAACTTAGTTTTTGATGGACAGTTGTTAGCTAGCTAATTGTGTCCCAGGAGCAAATGGGCTGCTTATATGACTAAAACGATCACCTGGTCAAGTCCTTTGGAGTGTCAGCTATCTGTGATACCGTAGGGTGACCAGATGTCCCGATTTTATAGGGACAGTCCCGATTTTTGGGTCTTTTTCTTATATAGGCTCCTATTACCCCCCACCCCCTGTCCCGATTTTTCACATTTGCTGTCTGGTCACCCTAGATACCAGAGAAGCACAAAATGCCTAACCATGTATACTCCTCCCACTCCAAGCATAAAGCCAATGTCAAATAAACATCATACACCTCTACCCCATGTTATATCGAATTTGGATATTGCGCGGTAAAGCAGCTCTCCGGGGGGCGGGGCTGCGCACTCCGGTGGATCAAAGCAAGTTCGATATAACGCGGTTTCACCTATAACGCGGTAAGCTTTTTTTTTGGCTTCCTGAGGACAGCGTTATATCAGGGTAGAGGTGTAACTTGTAATCCTAATTGAAGGGGAGGAGATTCCTTTATATAAATGTGGGAAAATTCTTGGTTAAATTTGAGATGGCAGAGGTGAAGAGCGCAGCTTTTTCAGCTTTGTTGATATTGTTGCCTATTGTCATAACTTTTGTTGAATCCAACTTTAAATTCTTGTGTGGCGGAAAAACCCTTCTGGATAAGGCCACATCTTTTAAAGTGGCTTCCTAAATTGAGTTGCCACAAGTATGGGAGTCAGAATATTAACATTCACCCTGTGTCTGCCCTCTTGGTGCTGAAACATAGCCCATGGAAACATGTCCCAGCATGTATGATCACATTGGTCAGAGTATGTTCCTCAGTACCTTGTGGCAATATAATGTTTACTCTGAATAAGGTGAAGTCTTCCGATTCCTGGCAAGTTGCCAGCTTGTTTTCTGTTTTGTGTACTTTGGACAGATGGCATTTCAGTACAGTGACTCTCCAGCTAGAATGGTGCTTATTGATTACAATGTCTTTTATCAGTATAGCTTTCAATTTCCTATTTGTCTTAAAGAGCTAGAAGACTCTTCAGTATACATTCTTGTTTTGGGATGCAATTTTATCCCACTGGCAATCCTTAACTTGACAATCCAGATTTCATATTAAGTAAGATTTCATACTGTCATAGTAACTTGTTAAACTGTGAAGCTTTGCTTTTGTGGTTGGAAAGCTGGTTTATAGAAAATTTTAGGGTTAGTTTATTGCAGATCCTTGTATTTACTGTTTACAATTGCTTGGTGTGATCTATATGGCAAAGTAAGATTGCACACTGGAAAAACTTTCAAATAGTGAATTGTCCCCAAAACTGTTCTTGCTCTCTGTGGTATCTCATGTGTTGTGTATCATTCCCCTTGTCTTTAGCACTGCTGACAGATTAGAGTTGTTGAAATATCTGCAGTGTCCCCTTTGTCTATTTTGAGCTTTTTTTTTTTCTTTCTCTTCAAAGGTTGCTGGAGAGCTGCATAAACAAGGTTGGGTTGGGTGAAAATCTGTAACAACTTCCTTCTGTGGACACTACACTCTATTGGCACATGCACATAGGCTACCATGAGAAATGATCTAAACAATGTTCCATATATTATGCTAGGCCTTTACATCAAAGGGAAGCTATCAAGAAATCATAAAATTCCTTGTTACCAGTACCTCAGACTGTAAAACCTGGTTACTGATTCCTTTTCACCGTTTATATTGCATTTCACTCGTCTTGGACAAAAACTAAATTGCCTTCTGGTTCTTATGCTGTCATAATGCTGAACTTCCATCACTGCAGGAAAATATATTTTCCCAACTCTGGTTTTAATAGAAATACCTAAAAGCAAAAATGCAGGAAAACTTTTTTGTTAAGCTTGGTAGAGTTTTGGATGAACATTTACACTTGAAGTGATTCAGAAACTCTGTGAAACTTACAAGGCTAGTTAAATACTATACTAGTTTCAATGATAGACTTAAGTGAATTTCAGAAATCTCTAGAAGATATTTGTAAACTAAAACAAATTGAATCTAATGCAATGCTATTTTGTCTTCTAGGTGCCATGTTTCAGAACAGAATAAGACCACTTGGAAAGAAGAGCTGAAGAAATAGCACAGAACAGATATAGGCTAATTGGAAAAAAAATTAACCTGTCTCTGAGGTGACTAAAGGGGAATAATGGTGATTTTGCGCCGGGCTCGGCCGCCTGCTTCCGCCCCAACCAGCAATGAATCTTGACTCGCTCTCGCTGGCCTTGTCTCAAATCAGCTACCTGGTGGACAATTTAACCAAGAAAAACTACCGAGCCAGCCAGCAGGAAATACAGCATGTAAGTAAACTAACAGAAGAGAGTGCTAAAAAGGAAACTTTGAATGGAAGGATAGAAGCATAAAATGGGGTCTCTCCCTTTGAGTTATACCTCACAGCATTCATAGCATATTTCTACACATTTACTAACTTCTTTCTTCCCCCCACAAGATCCAGAATTGTAGCTCTAACCTTCTTGGAAACAAGTCTCATTGGAGCTGTCACTCAGTGATAAGGCAATTCTCTTCTTATTCTATTCCCTCTCCTCCCCCCCCCACCTCCCCCAACAGTCAGCAGAGTCTGTTACTAACTTCGCTTTTTTTTATAGCTACTGATTAGTTGTTCTAACAGCTTCTCTTGAGAGAATCTACTACACAAATAATTCTACCTAAATTCCTTCATATCAGGACCCTTAAGTTTATGTACCATTGTTAACTTACAAGGCTACTTGCCTAACACTTCCTGTTCAAAATGTCTCACTGAAACCTTGGATGCAATAAAAGATGGTAACTGTAATTCTAGAGTCACTGTTCAATTTCCTGGCAAAATCTAAACACTCCTTTAAATTTAAAATTGTAAGATTCAAGGAAAGTTAGAAGTATTTAAAATGTTAGTCCTTTTAATTAGCTAACTGTTGGATGCTTGTATAACATGAAAAATAAATCAAGTTCACTTTCTGGTTCTGGGTTGCCGATAACAGTGGACATTTTTAAGCTTCCCTGTCTTAACACTTCTTTTTTTTAAATTTTTGAAATGTTTTGACAATTGTTAAGATTCAGGCTATGTCTTGCGTTCATAGCATTCTATTGTAAAGGGAGCCGTTGAGCTGAAAAGCCTTGTCCCCCGTGGATTGCTGAGGAGGGAACACATGTTACTGAACCAGTTTCTAGAACTGGTTCACCTAAAGCAACTGGTCTTCCAGACTTGTATGAAACCAGTTTAGTTAGTTCAGTTCCCAGCAGGCAGATGACCACATCAGTCTGCACTAGTCAGCCAGTTGAGCAATGTCAACAGAAAATCAAAGGATTGAATGAGTGTGGAGACAGAACTAACCTGTCACCTATAGAGGGCACATTCTAAGTCAGGGTTGAGACATAGTGGGTACTGTTGCCTTCTGTGAAGTCCT
>NW_020664481.1:19921042-19952810 GCF_002925995.2 Terrapene triunguis
CAAATGAAAACTGATTGGAATTGGCTTTCAGAAACACCTAGGGTACAAATCTTACGTCTTCCTTGCTACTGCTCTTGCCTATAGATCCTAACAAATAGGGCTGTTTCTCAGTTTGTCTAATGGCTAGATGTTTTGCATAAGTGTTAAATGTAGAAAGACCACTCCCTTTAAAAAACAAAAACAAAACCTGTATCTTGCCTCTAACTTATTTAGTCCAGGATATGGTTATTACCTTTCCAGTGAAGCTCCTTAAAGATGTCAGATTCATTTAAACATAAATCTTAGGCTGGTAAACACTTTGAAATCGAATCTTCTAATCCACCGCTTACACTTCCAAATTTCTATGGGACAACTTTATTTAATCCCTCTCCATTCTGATTTTTATGCAGTAGCACAGTACTGTTCTGGTTTACATCATTACAGGGGAATAGTTCTATTGACATGAAGGATGTTATCAACTTAACTATTTTGAAATTGACAAACTTCAGTTTCTGATAACCCCTCCAAATTTTGTCATGAATTTTTTTAATGCATCTTAAATTATTTCTGCTCCTTGATCAGGATTTCTCTTCAAGAGTGGCTACGTAGGGGGTTCAGTGAACCTTAATTTAGAATACTATCACGAACAAGGTAAACTGAATATTTTGCAGCTTTTAGCTACAATAATCTTGTAACTAGTGGATAAAACACTTTCAGTCAAATGGCTTTCATGTTGTTTTTTCACTAAAGACTAAATCCTTGAACCTCAACTGAAGCAGACCTGGCAGTTGCCTATAATTTCTAGTCTACTGGATTCCATACAATTAGAGACCCATTTTAATCAGGTTTCAGAGTAGCGGCCGTGTTAGTCTGTATCCGCAAAAAGAACAGGAGTACTTGTGGCATCTTAGAGACTAACAAATTTATTTGAGCCCACGAAAGCTTATGCTCAGATAAATTTGTTAGTCTCTAAGGTGCCACAAGTACTCCTGTTCCATTTTAATCGCTCTTCAGATCAATTCTTGACTCGCCAACAAACTTGTTTTATGGCACTAAACCCATTAGCAGACTGTTTACTCTGTTGTTCTTTATACACCTCTAACCCGATATAACACAAATTTGGATATAACGTGGTAAAGCAGTGCTCCGGGGGGGGTGGGGCTGCGCACTCCGGCAGATCAAAGCAAGTTCGATATAACACGGTTTCACCTATAACGCTGTAAGATTTTTTTTTTTTTTTGGCTCCGGAGGACAGCGTTCTATTGGGGTAGAAGTGTACTTAACTACTTACAAATCTCTCATGAAAAGCATTTGTGTGTGTGTGGTTGGAGGGGGGTCGGGGGGAAGGTATTCAACTACTTGGTCCATTTAGGAGATGTGGATAATCTGCCTCTGAATTGACCTACAGTTCACTTTGTTTTGAATGCGTCTAATGTTTGACTGGAGAGTCTTTAAGATTTGGATTGTGGTGGGGTGGTGAACCATTTTACAGGAGTTGTCTGGATTATGTAGATTCCAGTTTATTGGGGGCTATGAACATCCTACTTGAAAATCTAGTCTTGGAATCCTAACTCCGGTGATATTCAATGTTCTGTCCAACACAAACTAATTTAGTATTACTTTACAGATGTGAGTGTTCAACACGGTTTCCTTCAATACAGTAGAGGGTAACTACATCCACATGGCTTAGCAACTTTTTAATCTTGTAATATGCTACTTGGTATTCAGACTTAGGAAGTTATCTAGTTATCTCACTTAGCAGCCACATCTAAATGTGTAGAGGATATTTGAAAAGTACACTGTTGTAGCTGTGTTTTCTTGTATTCAAAACTGGTTACCTAAAGTGTTCTGTAATACTGATTAAAACCTGCTTTAATTTAACCTGTTCTATCTCTTGCAGCTGTTGTATTATGCCACACAAATGCATTCACAAACATAACTTTAGCAGTTCTTAAGCAATGGGTAGCCTTTCTGCTTTTGAACTTTAACATGTCTTAAAGCCATTTAATAACACAAACTTTCTTAAGACTTTGTCTTGAAAACTGGGAACTTATGTTGAGGCTTCCTGAACATCTCTCTAAAAGCTGAAATCTAGAGCACAGGCTCTGTCTGAGGTTGCAGTCAGGTATAAGGTGTTTCTGGCTGCCTGGCCAGTATTGTTAAAGGGGAGGGGGTCCTAGCTAGATGAGACCTTGATATGGGAAATTGAGATCCACTGAGTTAGGGGAACAAGGCGTTATCATATTAATCTAGAAAAGGAAAATTACTCTTGACATACACTCAGTTTTCTCATAAGACACATGACTTATGAGGAGAGGCTGAGGGAACTGGGATTGTTTAGTCTCCAGAAGAGAAGAATGAGGGGGGATTTGATAGCAGCCTTCAACTACCTGAAGGGGGGTTCCAAAGAGGATGGAACTCGGCTGTTCTCAATGGTGGCAGATGACAGAACAAGGAGCAATGGTCTCAAGTTGCAGTGGGGGAGGTCCAGGTTGGATATTCGGAAACACTATTTCACTAGGAGGGTGGTGAAGCACTGGAATGCGTTACCTAGGGAGGTGGTGGAGTCTCCTTCCTTGGAGGTTTTTAAGGCCCGGCTTGACAAAGCCCTGGCTGGGATGATTTAGTTGGGAATTGGTCCTGCTTTGAGCAGGGGGTTGGACTAGATGACCTCTTGAGGTCCCTTCCAACCCTGATATTCTATGATTCTAAATATATGTTATGATAACTGTTATCAGCAAACACTATCATACTCCTGAAGAAAAGTATGTATGACAATATTCAAATAGGGTCAGTTGTCAAAACACTTCTGCACTGCACGATAAACTACAGTGGTGACTTTGAAAACACAAAAGCTTGCTAAGTTGCTGCTAGTCTAAAGCTTTGATTTTTATCTAGGGGGCCTATCTTTCATGTACTCAAATATTCATCAAGTGGTTTTTAAGGTTCCACCATAGACAACACCTTCTGTTTAATTGATATGAAAACGTGGTGCTACCAATCATATTTCTAATGCAGATAACTTTAATTTTTCAAGCTGCATGCCACAAAGGAAAGCCCTTGAACTATTGAATGTATCTGTGATCATTGTCCCTGGGATAGCTGGCTCCTAGAACATAGCTGTAGTGTTAAATATTTGGATTTTGCCAAAAAAGTGATTGTAATAACTTCCTTCAAATTCACCCAACTTAAATGTTGCTGTTAATTAAACAATGCCCACCTCTTTTCCTGAAAATCCATCTGTAATCTGATTTCATGTCTACTTAGATATTTTTATTGCTGAACTATTTGTATAAGATGCTATTAAACAAAGCTCTACTCTGACCTATGTTGCTGAGTAGGCAGTAGTGAACTTGCCGCTGGCAGTCAGCCAGGCAGATACTTGATGTTGTACAGTGGTCTTCTGTTTTTATAAATTGACTGTATGAACAAGTAGACTGACTCTACTATAAATTGTCCTGTAGCAGGAATCATTGACCCAAACTGGCAATTATTCTAAATTCTGTCTTGAGGAAAAATTTAAGTGAATGTAGTCCTGGTTGAAAGGTACTAGAATGCATTTAAGTCAGAGTTCTTCTCTCCATAGGCCGACATGGGGGGAGAAAGGAGAATAAATTTTCCTTTACCCTGCACAGAAATGTACCTCACAGTAGGAAATACAACATCTAAATGAGGGAACAGCCTAATTCTCATGCTGTCAGTTCATGGATGCTAGTTAGTATAGTGGTGAAATTGTAATGGTGACTTTTTTAATATGGATACTCATTGGCTTTTCCTATCTTTAGTAACTCAGTTGAGTCAACAGGTTTATTTGGTATAGCACACTGAAGAGCCAGGGGATAGTAACTGCCTTCAAGTCTGGGACAGAGGCATGGTAGCTATGTCTGAGTACCAATACTTACGTGATTTGGATTGCCCAAAGTTCTAGATGCATTCTGAAGCCTGGATTGATCGATTCACTCTCAATTCATCTGAGGCTTTTGGTGTACTGTAAACACATTTGGACTTCTAATTTTCCTGTGTGAGCGTGACCTGCTGGGAGGTCCTCAGTCATGGAGTGGGGTAATTACTCTTGAATAGATGGCAGTACTACTCTGTCCTATTGCATAAACAAAGAAACCTATTAAAAGAGAAGCATGTGGAACTAAGTAAAATGGGAGGGTAAGGAAATAGACCATGGAAACTGAGTAGGCTAGACTACTAAAATGTATTTATTCACTATTTCTCTTTCATAATTTAGTGCTTGGAGGTAATGACAGGGTGATGGTGGTAGCAGATTCTGCTCATTCTATTACTGACTGGGCTTGTAATGGGGCAGGTGACTTTAGATAACTATGCCACTTTTTTTAAACTTGGGGAAGGAAATAGTTATAAGTAGCAATAGCTAACAAATTATGTGTAAAAGAAGCTCAGGGTAGTTAAAACAGCAAGGGCCTGGACTTGAGCTGTTTAGTAGCCAAGACCTTAGAAACACAAGACAAGAGTAAGGTGGGCTTTAAAGACCGTATACCACAACCTTACTAAGTTGCTGTGATGGCTAGGAGACCTGTTGCAAAGTAGCTAATGAATTGATTATGAATGAACTATTGATGCTGTGCTTTTTGACAAACTAGTTTTAATTCTTCAGTTTAGGTATAAATGGATTAATATTGGAGGGGGAAATGTTGGTGCAGAGACCTCTGCCACAGCTGTCTGATATAAAATCTATGCCGAAAAGCTTGCTGATCAGTGAGAGCCTAACTCAGATTACAGAAAACCCTAGTATGTAGGGGTTTATTAAGGTAGTAGGGAGAACAGTGGGGCACTGATAACTTACACTTGTTCCAGTCTGTGTGTAGTTCAACACCATAGATATGGGTGTGTAGTGATAGTGAATCCAGAAGGGCTTTTGATCGGAAGGATGTGGTGCAGCATGCTGGCTTTATGGAGCTCAGTATATGGCTAGTAGTGCAAGGACAGAGTTGACGCTACAGAACTGTCCCTCTGTATGACTGTGCTGAGGGGAAGAGGCTAGAAGCTTGAACAGGTGTCAAGACAGCTGCAGTTTTATGGGATGTGGGGGTAAAGTGGGATGTAAGTGAAAGCTGAATCCCCAAGATTCCTCTTAACCCTGTGCTTTTAGACAGCTTTATTCTGTGTGTTATATAGATAATTCCCAAGTTAGTTTAAACTAAGGCCATGGCTACACTTGCAGCTGTAGAGCGCTTTGGGTTAAACCCGCCTTCGGAGAGTGCACTACGGAAAGCGCTCCAGTCTGTCCACACTGACAGCTGCAAGCGCACTGGCATGGCCGCATTTGCAGCGCATTGGGAGCAGTGCATTATGGGCAGCTATCCCAGTGTTCAAGTGGCTGCAACATGCTTTTCAAATGAGGGGATGGGGTGAAGCGTGTTTGTATGTGGGGGGGGGAGAGGGTTTTTGGGGTGCTGAGTGTCAGCACGCTGTTTTGTAAGTTCAGATCCCCCTAGCCCCCCTGCCTTTCTTTCTCTCTCACTCCTTAAGCATTTGCTTTGCCCTGCTGCAGCAGCCATTGTCTGAAACGGAGCTCTGAAAAGGCACTTCCGCATTCCTCAGCTGATTTCACAACGAAGAGAAGAGAGGCCACTTGACTTAAGGGGATTATGGGACGTTTCTGGAGGTCAGTCAGTCAACGCTGTAACTTAACTCCCCGTTTACACTGGCCCTGGGGCATCTCAGCCAATACACAACAGCTGTTATCCCTCTCCTGCAGGTGGAGTACCAGGAGCGCTCTAGCCAGGGAGTCAGAGTGCTCTATGTGCCTTGCCAGTGTGGACGGGAAGTAAGGTAGAGCTCTGGGAGGCTTTATTGCGGTATAAAGTGCCAGTGTAGCCAAGCCCTAAGCTATTTAAAACAGGATGTGCAAAAGACCATGCTGAATGAGTATTTCCACGGTTTTAAGAACTATAGCAAGAAAAATAGTGGACTAGACTGAAGGACATGTCAAAGATCTGATGCTTGTTTACTTTCAAAATGGCCTATAATCTTGGCACCCTATCTTAATGAGTCAAAAATTCATTTTAGCACTTCCTGGAGTTAAGACTCTTACTTTGTTTCCTTGCTCCCTTGTATACTCCCTTTACCCTGATTTCCCCCTTTCAAATAAAAGAATTGAGGTACTAGTGCATTGTCACAGGTTGGGGACCTTCTAGTGTTAACGGTCGAACCAGGTCAAATCTGGCTCTAGCATGCTACTAGATGAAACATTCCAATTTAGGTGGGTCACTGACTGTCAAGAGTTCAAAAAGATTGTTTTACAAATTAATTGGTTTCCTGTGTTGGTATCTGACAGAATAAATATATGGAGATATACCTAGCTCATAGAGCTGGAAGGGACCCTGAAAGGTCATCGAGTCCAGCCCCCTGCCTTCACTAGCAGGACCAAGTACTGATTTTGCCCCAGACCCCTAAGTGGCCCCCTCCAGGATTGAACTCACAACCCTTGGTTTAGCAGGCTAATGCTCAAACCACTGAGCTATCCCTAAGTGCCAGAACACTTTTCAGTTCTGCAGACTGTCTAGATAACTGTAGGGATTCTCCCATGTGTTGGCGCTGAAACACTGCTCACACCACCTTGGCTCTCAGAACTGTCACTTGGCACAGTGCAGATTAGTGGCATCAGGATAACTAAATACACCTCTACCCCGATATAACATGCATTCGGATATAACGCGGTAAAGCAGTGCTCCGGGGGGGCGGGGCTGTGCACTCCAGCGGATCAAAGCAAGTTCAATATAACTCAGTTTCACCTATAACGTGGTGTAAAAATTTGGCTCCCGAGGACAGCATTCTATCAGGGTAGAGGTTTTGGCACATTAGGATGTTAAGGGAATTCCCAGGGTGGATTTGATTTTAAATCATGATTTAAATCACTAGTCAGGAAGACTCGATTTAATCATGGATTTCTACATAAAAGTGCATTCTTGTTTGTTATAACCTTAATACATATTCTTCACAAGATTTAGATTTCATTTTTAGAAGGTACACACTATACATTTTTAAAGTGATTTATTTTGAAAACTTTTCAGATTAGTTTTACAGCTATAATCAGAAAATGAATGATTTTGGTAAATGAAATAACCAAATAAGTAATTGAGGCAGATGTTTACAAAGTCATTGGGAGGTGAACTATCTCCAATTCAACAGGTTAATATTAATATTTGGAGGATTTTCTTGCCATGCTGTATTGGGAGGAGAACATCACCAGACAGACATTTAAATTGTTTTAGTTAACTAAAACAACACGGTTAAGTATTCTGGATTTTTTTCTTCAACAGCAAACATATTATTTTAACAAAACAAGCATATGAATTTTTGAATTTAGTTAAACGTTCAAGTTTTTAAAATCAGATTTGTTTTTGGTAAAATTGTTTTAACTCAAATAGTTAAATGAAATATTTTTAAAAAAACCCTAAAAATTAAATTGACTGTCAGCCAGGTCAACATGAGAAACTTAAAATATTGGCTTTTGCAGCTAACTCCGTCATCTTCACCTTCCTTTTCCTGTTTGTTCATAATCTGGAAAAGAAAAACAAGCTCTCCTGCTTTTTCAGGTCCCAAACGATTTCTCAATTTGGAATGAATTAGTCCAAAAGAAGAAAATATTCTTTCTACTCTGGCAGAAGAAGCTACTGCTGTTAAAAGTGAGATTATCACTTCAACAGTCTCTGAATCCAAGTGCTTACGTGACTTCCACCAGCTCACTGGTGTGACTTTCTTTGAAACATCAGCAAACATATATTTCTTGAATGGTTAACCCTTAGCTCTGAAGTTTATTATAGTTGGCATTATGGAGGGATGATGGCTAGGACATGGACATCCAGCAAACTACTCTTCTTCAGCAGTTAAGGTTTGACCCTGGTACCGAGTATTGAGAATATTTGCAAGAAAATGAACTGGAGATGGTGCTTGTCTCATTCATTCTTTTAATGCTTGTAATTTAATTGTCATTGCATATTTCTCTTTTTAAGATCTCACTCAGTTCCTTCCAAATTTCAACAGCGTCAGCAATAAAACAGTTATTTCCCTGCATTTTGTTCAAGGCTACAGAAATAGGCTTCAGGGTACTCAGCATGTGTTCAACATTTCTCTGAAGCCCAATGGTGAGAACTTTGGCTATGACAGTGCAATCTATTTTTTCATGATTTTGTTCACAAACGGTTATCAGATTAAGCCAGTTCTTGATATAGTTCTCAAAACAGTCCACTACTGAGTTCCATCGCACATCTTGTGGGAGAGTTAGCTTGGTTCCTCCCACTTTTTTAGAGCAGCTGCTGCAGAGTGGTTGTTACAGAAGTATTTTGCAATTTCAACATTAGCCTTTATTTCTGGAACACTGAAGTCTTTGGCTAGGAGGTGGATCAAATGAGCACTGCAACCGTATGTTAGCTTGGGACACACTTCTAAATTTCTTCTCATCTTGGATACGTTTGCAACATTGTCTGTGACCAAGCTGCTTACTAGACATTTGCATTTTTCCCCAGTTTAAGGCTTTTACTGCTTCTACTTGTAAGTATTCTGCTGTGTGCATTTCCTGATGTCTTCCTTACAGAAACAAGAGATACATTCCCTTCCTCTGTTGTCACACAGGCACATACAACAGGATCATTGTGACATTGCTCCACCCATCATGACTCAGGTTAACAATTTCACCCTCTAGACCTTTTGCACACTGCTCGATTTCTCTTTCATACACTTTATCCAGCAATTTGCCTGTGACATCTGCTCTGTTGGGTGGACTGTATCCTGGTCTTAATGACTGAACCATGTTAATGAAGTGTGGGTTCTCAGTCATATGGAAAGGAGAGTTTGTTGCATAAACAAACTGGGCAATTTTTTTCATCAATTACCTCTTTTTGTAATCTGCTGGTTCTTATCACAAACTTCTCTATGGTTGTTTCTGGATGATGGAGACTTTTTTTTTTTTTTTTTTTTGCTACAAGCGATATACTGTGGCTGTCAAGGCTCCTTCCCCACTCTGAACTTTAGGGTTCAGAGGTGGGGGCCTGCATGAAAACTTTTAAGCTTAACTACCAGCTTCGATCTGGTCCGCTGCCACCACTCCCAATGTGCTAATTCCCTTCCCTGGGTAGCCTTGAGAGACTCTTCACCAATTCCCTGGTGAATACAGATCCAAACCCCTTGGATCTTAAAACAAGGAGAAATTAACCACCACCCCCCCTCCCACCAACTCCTGGTGGATCAAGATCCAGCCCCCTTTGATTTTCCCTGTTTTTTAGATCCATCAGGTTCTTAAAGAAGGCTTTTAATTAAAGAAAAAGGTAAAAATCATCTCTGTAAAATCAGGATGGAAAATAACTTTACAGGGTAATCAAACTTAAAGAGCCCAGAGGACCCCCCTCTAGCCTTAGGTTCAAAGTTACAGCAAACAGAGGTAAACACTCTAGTAAAAAGTACATTTACAAGTTGAGAAAACAAAGATAAAACTACCACGCCTTGCCTGGCTGTACTTACAAGTTTGAAATAGGAGAGACTTGTTCAGAAAGATTTGGAGAGCCTGGATTGATGTCTGGTCCCTCTTAGTCCCAAGAGCGAACTCCACCAAAACAAAGAGCACAAACAAAAGCCTTCCCCCCACCAAGATTTGAAAGTATCGTGTCCCCTTATTGGTCCTTTGGGTCAGGTGTCCGCCAGGTTACCTGAGCTTCTTAACCCTTTACAGGTAAAAGGATATTGGAGTCTCTGGCCAGGAGGGATTTTATAGTATTGTACACGGGAGGGCTGTTAGCCACTGTCATAACTATAAAGGGAAGGGTATGTGACACACATGATTTGACTGAAACACTATCATTGGTGGATAACTCTGAAACTATAGAAAATGATGGTGACCTTGAAGGTGGATAGTCTTCAGAATCCTGTATGTAGAGGATGGATTCTCCTAAACAAAATAAGTCAATGCAGTTATTTAATTATTACCATACTGCTCATTTAGTATTACTCATTGCATTCACTGACACTCAGAACTACTTTAAAGGTGCTATTGTAAAAAGATCTGCTTATTTCAGCTATTTATTTTTATCACAACTGCATCTAAAATGGTAGTATCATAGAGTAACAACTATATATTTTTTTGTTCATGAGAATTCAAGAATAGTCCAGAAGGAAGACAGGCAGTCCTTAAGAAAGAAGTATGAAATAAAAATGTTTACCAACCTGAAGATCCTGCATGTTCAGACATGTTCCTTTCATAATCTTCAATGCAGCTTCCTCCTGAGAAGGAACACTTCTCATGATGTTTCATTCAGGCAACCAGGCCTTGCATTTCTTGCATTGTTTGCATTTTGAACACATGCCTGTCTTACCCACAGGTAGAGGAACTTCATTAAAATATTCCCAAACTGGGTCTCTTTTATGACCTGCTGCCATTATAGGTTTTCCCTTCTAGTGAGAGAATGGTATGGTAGATTTCACATCAATGAAGGCTACACTCAGAAAGACCTCAAGACTTTTGGAATATGCTGCTCAAACAGTTTCATTTTTTGTTTCTACTGCCTGTCCCTCCCTTCTCACATTTATCTCCAGACTTCTCCTTGTCCAGATCTATTCTGCCCCCAACAATCTTCTAAATCTATACAGAAGCCCCTGGAACTCCATAAATTTGGGTCCCTAATCCATGATGAGATACATTATAGCTCAAATATCTTAATTAAAACTATCTTTAGATAGATTCCCCCCAAAGCATTTTATCAAAAAAATCCAATTTAAATCAAAATCATTATCCACCACCCTGGGAATTCCCTTAAGTACCGGTTCCTTCCTCAAAAACAAACAAGTTGAGTGCTTAAACTAGTGTGCCTTAATGTGGGCAGAAGCATGATCAAAGACTACAACTTGGAGTTAAGAGATTGGGGTTCTGTTCCTGTCATGATTTTACTGCTTTGATTCTGTCTTTCCATCCCCAATGGGGTTAACCCTTACTTCACGGGGTATTGAGAATTAATTACTAAACTCTTGGATCCTCAGTGCCTCCTATTTGAACTTGAGTATTCCGTTGTACAAAGTAGTGAAATTACTACAGTAACCAAAGTACTGGTGCCCCATCATTGTGTGACAACTTTCCATCAAAATTGTTGGATGTTTTCTAGATGGTTTGTTCTTGGTCTTTCAGATTGTGAATCGGCACGGTCCCGAGGCAGACAGGCATTTACTACGCTGTCTATTCTCGCATGTGGATTTCAGTGGCGATGGTAAAAGCAGTGGCAAAGATTTCCATCAGGTAAATTCTGCACTTGGACAATCACTAATAATACTTTTAATTGGCTTATTGCAAAGCTCTCAGGCCATTTTAAGCACAAAGGCAGGGTACAGGTTATAGTCTTCAGTTAATTGGTGGAAAATATCCATGCAGAGTTTTTCAATTACAGCTTCTTTTGTTGTCTCTCTAAACTAGCAAGAAGTGGAATTACTGAGAGTCTCTCTTTTAAAGAACTGACTTAGAAAACCTGCTACTAAAGTGTGGTGTCCCCACTTTTTTTTTTTTTGGCCCCAGGCAGTACCTTCTTAAAACATCCCTTACTTTTTTAAAGCTTAGTCCAAGCTAGTAATACAATGAGCAACTATCTTACACACTTCCAAACTATTTAGACTTTTGGGGCACACCTATTTCCTGGCTTAACCTCCGTTCTTTTCTAAAATCTCTTGAGAAACATTGCTTAATTTAGCATACTATGCTCCTATTTGTTGTGCATACAGACACTATCTATGCTAACATCTGTAGGAGCCTAAGACAAGTGAAATAAAGTACCAGACTTGCACATCAAGTTTACTTTGCCAGGTGACTGAGAAACTGTGTTTGGCTAGCTTGTCTAGTCTGGCAAATATTAAAACCTAGACTTCCATGACAAGGAAACAGTCAAATTCTGATGGACACTAGTCTGTCCCCTTCTGTGTTTCTTGGTACTGAATTCAAAATCCGAAGCACTCTAAAATCTGACTGGGCTATTGCTGCTGTGGAGTGAAAAGTAAAGTGATAACTTAATACAGATGCAATATGTCAAAGCAATAGCAGATTTACAGTTGCCTTGTTCTTTTCAGACTCAGTTTCTGATCCAGGAGTGTGCGTCGCTGATTACAAAGCCAAACTTTATCTCGACGCTGTCTTACGCCATTGACAATCCATTGCACTATCAGAAGGTTTGTATACCCTGTTTTAAAAGGGTCAGTCATGGGAAAATAAGTCTCTATTTTATTGTGGAATTATGTAGAATGTTTTCAATGAGTTATATTTAAAATGGCTTTTTAAACAGGAAAACTTGTCAAACAAGGCAGTAGCATTCATTCAGTGTGTAACTGCGCTAGCAGACTAAAAATCCAGCACAAGAGGAGTGTGACAGAGGTTTTGCTAGAGTTGGAGGGGAAATGGATTAACCCGTAGAAAGGAAATTATCTACTTTTACCCTTCAGGAGCTGCTATTTTCTAGACTTTGGGTGCTAGTGCACAAGGATTGAGGACAGTTTTTTAGCTTCAAGAACAGGATCCTTAACTAGAGTAGGACATGACATGCTTCCCTTGTTGCCTGAAATCCTCATTGGCCTTGCTTTTTTATAGTTGTTTATACCCTCCGTGTTTGTATTTACTGGGATTTAATCTCTTAAAACAAACTCTTGTCTTTTCTAGTACCAAGAATTTTAAAAACTGAATAGTCTTACTCTCATCTATTGTCACTCCCTGTACTTCACTTAAGCTTCCACAATAAATATAAATTAGTCAATTTCAGCTTCTTACACATTCCATAATACAGCAATGTTTGGATTGCAAACACTTGATGGGAATACTTAAAACCAAGCAAGACTCATACCTCTACTTTCATGAAAAAATATTTACTGGGTTTAAGCCTTTCTTTATAAACCCTAACGTTGGGTCTAAACTGTTTTCCCTTGTGTTATGTATTCCCTTATGTGATATTAGCTAATGCTAGTTGTCCATGTGGAAGTCTGGGATTGCACTGTCTGCTATATCTAACCTTATTCTCATACTGCTCATCTCACTTTTCACAGAAGCACTGTAGTAGTGTCCAAGCCACTTTAGAAAGGGCCTTTCTCTTGATTAAACTAAGCTGGTTTAATAGTGTTAAACTTTTGTGATTTTGAACATTTTGTGTTAGACCTCAAAACAATCAAAATACAAAATAGGTCCCTAGTGCTTCTATATTTATGTTGACATGGGGGAGGTCCTGAGAACAACGGCTTAGTAACTGAACTAGTGTAACTTGTGAGAAGTATGTGTGGATTTAAACTTTCTACCAAGCATGGGTCACCTTAATATTAACTCCTGAAAATGGCAGCTTTTGCTTGTGTGTTTTTTTTTTTTTGACTGCCCTGTTCAGGCTTTGTGAGCTAGTCTACTGCAAAATGGCTTCCCTTTCTGCAAATAAATTTCTCTCTCCTGCAAATAAAACCTCCAGGCTGTCTTTCACACTACAAGCTAGACCATCCGTATAAATAATTCATGCTTTATTCTGTTTCAGAGTCTAAAGCCTTCACCCCATTTATTTGCCCAGCTGAGTAAAGTTATCAAATTAAGCAAAGTTCAAGAGGTGGGTAAACATTTGTTTCCCAAACTAGCTGGTTAAGTTTGTACAATACAAAGCTTGACTGAAATTAAATGCATGATAGACTCTTACTTTCCTCTCATTTGTTCACAGGTGATTTTTGGTCTTGCTTTACTGAACTCCTTCAGCTCAGATCTACGAGGTTTTGGTAAGTGAGGCGTTTGCAAAATACTACAGCAAAGACTTGTCAAATTTAAGAACAATCCTGACAATGCTTTAGGGTCTGGGTTACTTGAGTTTGCTTCTGCAGTTGAAATCAATAGGCACTGGAGCAGGAGTTGTTCCTCCCCCATTTCCCCAGTTCTGATTCACTGTAGCCGTGTCTGTTCCAGACATACTGCAAAGTCTTTCTTGTCTACTAAAGGTGGGGCTGAGGGGTACAGAGCATGAAAAGGATATTGTTGTCTATCAATGGTAGACAACTATTTAGGTGGTGTGGTGTGTGTTAAATATGCCCAGAGCAATGGATGACCAACAGAACCAAATTAAGTCTTTGACTAAGGTACATTTTTAAAGTAACTTTCAGGGCTTTAACTGTAGCCTCTCTTCTCCTCTTACAGCTGCCCAGTTTATCAAACAGAAACTTCCAGATCTGCTGCGTTCTTACATTGACGCAGACGTCAGTGGAAATCAAGAAGGTGGCTTCCAAGATATTGCAATAGAGGTCCTGCACCTCCTCCTCTCCCATCTCCTTTTTGGGCAGAAAGGAGCTTTTGGGGTTGGACAGGAACAGATTGACGCTTTCCTCAAAACATTACGTAGAGGTGAGTAGAACATCACTGTTCAGGAAGCCTG
Organism: Terrapene triunguis; assembly: GCF_002925995.2. Lineage (NCBI taxonomy): Eukaryota > Metazoa > Chordata > Testudines > Emydidae > Terrapene > Terrapene triunguis. Next base: position 19,935,406 of record NW_020664481.1, read on the forward strand.
TTTGAGTGCCTGTCATAATGTACCAGCAGCCTGTCATTCCAGTGGCAGCAGTGTGGTGGTGTAATAGGCTGCTTAGGGCATAAGGTTTCATGAGGCTAAATCCACTGAGAACAAATACTCTGTTGCAGTGTACCACTTAATTGTGCTGGTTTGAAATAGTTGGAATCTTCTTTCCATTGGTATGTGGTAACATAGTATTGCACTATACTAAAAAGAATCTGCAGAATTTGAGGGGTATGCAGCCTTTCTTTAGGGATACCCAAATGAACAGGCTTTAGATAGTGGAGAACTTCTGTCCTGTTGCAAAAGTTCATTTGTTGTATATTTTTCTTCTATTTGTAGCTTTAAACATCCATAGTACATGATCTTTCTAAAACAGGGAACTTTTCAGAATGCTAAATGAGGGGAAACTGGATTGACGGGATATAGTTAAGGCTTCATAATATTTACATTAAATCAGTGTCTGTTGCTGCAAGTCCTAGAATACATAAGTTTCAGGAACAAGTTTAGGGGAACTTTCAGGGAACATAGCTTTGTATATGAACTTTTTATTGATGCCATGTATGTTGTGGAGACTATCTCTTTCTGTGTGACGCTATGGCAGTTGAAATAATGTAGTATATGAAATAACATTTCCCTTGTCTTCAGTGGGTGAGGTCGTTTCTGGCAAAATATTCGTAATAAAGGGGCCATGCATTCCTGACTTGAACTCCTTTAATCTCCTCTTCTTCCCGGCCTTCCTCACTCCTCCTTAGTTTTAAGAGAACTAGATATACAGTGTGTATAAACAGATAAATAGAGCAAGACAGCTGCTTTTTTTGCATTATAGTTTATGCTCTTAAGTATTGTCTGTTCTAGAGAATTTGTTCCCTTAATCAAGCCAATAACTTGCCCCACATGCTCCCAAATGTACACAAGCAGTCAAACTAACTTGTTTTGAGGGAAGGTTAACCCCTAGGTGGCTCCCACTGGGCTAATCTGTCCTATTGTGGATGGGTTGCTGGCATAATAGCCCAAAACATAAAATTCGTCCTTCTCTTGTCCCATGGTGCATCTGTCCCTTGAAACCTGTCCCTGCTAGAATGGAGAGGAGCACCCCACACTGATCCCCCTATTCCCAATACTTTCTGGTGGAAGAGGACAGCTGCTCTCTCCTACTGTATTCTTCAACCTGTGCTTTTTGGTTGGTTGTCCCCTCAGGAATAATTCTAGCACCTGTTTCTGCTGCAGTTAGTAGCTTTCCCAAGCAGCTGCAGTGAAACTGTAGAAGTCTTGTCAATTTCATGCTGCTCCTGCAGTTTGGGGAAGCTGTAAACAGTAATAGAGGACCTGGAGCTATGTTGGTAGGCTAGATGCAGTGATTTTTCTCAGCTTACATTTGGTAGCTTTTCTTTGCAGCTGTAGTGGCTAAAAATCTAAAAGCTTCAATTCTTCAGGAATTGGAAGCTTTCCTGAGGGAGACTCAAAGCCTTCATTTTACAGGGGCAATGTGTAATAGTATTTTTCAAGACAATCTTCATTTGAACATAAGCACTTAGAATCCTAATCGTCATTTGTGTGTTTCTGACTGGAAGTAGTATTGTAGAATTTCCTGTTTATTAGGCTATTATAATGCATCTTAATACATGCTCTTCATTCTCATTTGTAGATTTTCCCCAGGAGCGTTGCCCCGTGGTGCTTGCACCACTTCTATACCCTGAAAAACGGGACATCCTAATGGATAGGATCCTGCCTGATTCTGGAGGGATAGCCAAAACAATGATGGAGAGCTCTCTGGCAGACTTCATGCAAGAAGTAGGCTACGGCTTTTGTACAAGGTTTGTAGGAAAACTGTGTGTGGAGAGAGAGCGCGTGCACATCAGTCCTCTTGCCTGGGAATAGTCCCTTTTTCCCTGAGGTAAAGGAAAAGAGGGAGACCTAAAGTAACTACACTAATCTTTGTACACCAAGTAGTAACATAAGATCGCTTGTTCTTGGTTTATGGTATGTTGTGTATTTCTGATTGTAAATGTAAACTACCTTCTGTTGAACATTCCCATCTAAGCAGTAGAGGTAAACTATTCACTTATCAATCCAGACGTATTTGTATTTTACAGAAAATACATAGATAATGCACTTTCTTCTAGTTCTTTGCTTCCAGTTCCACACATAGGGCCAGGTAGGCAGGCAGAGCTTCAGAGTCGCAATGCGTGGATGAGACGATGGTGTAGAGAGGAGGGGTTTAGATTTATTAGGAACTGGGGAAACTTTTGGGATGGGGGAGCCTATACAGGAAGGATGGGCTCCACCTAAACCAAAGTGGATCCAGACTGCTGGCACTTAACATTTAAAAGTTGCAGAACAGTTTTTAAACTAAGAGATGGAGGAAAGCCAATTGCTGCAGAGGAGCATGTGGATCGGACAGACTTCTCTTAGGGGAGAGTCTATTGATAGAGAATCTATAGGTTTTAGTCTCGGAGAGGATGGAAGAGGATAAAGGTTGGGCCAGATCAGACGAGAAATATTCACATAAAGAATCTGACACATCAGAAAAAGGCAGACAAATAAACAGTTACAAGTTTTTAAAGTGCTTGTAAACAAATGCTAGAAGTCTAAATATGGGTGAACTAGAGTGCCTCCTGTTAAAGGAGGATATTGATATAGTAGGCATCACAGAAACCTGGTGGAGTGTGGACAAGCAATGGAACACAGTCATTCCGGGATACAAAATATATTGGAAGGACAGAACGGGGGGGGGGGGGGGGGAGATGATTGGCACTGAATGTGAAAGAAAATGTAGAATCAAATGAAGTAAAAATCTTAATTGAATCCACATGTTCTATAGAATCTCTAGGGATGGTAATTCCATGCTCTAATAAGAATATAACAGTAGGGATCTATTATTGACCACCTGACCAGGACAATGATAGTGACAATGAAATGCTAAGGGAGATTAGAGAGGCTATCAAAATAAAGAACTCAGTAATAGTGGGGGATTTCAGTTATCCCCATATTGACTGGGAACATGTCACCTCAGGACGAAATGCAGAGAATTTCTCGATACTTTAACTGCTGCTTGGAGCAGCTGGTACAGGAACCCACAAGGAGAGAGGCAGTTCTCGATTTAGTCCTGAGTGGAGTGCAGGATCTGGTCCAAGAGGTAACTATAACAGGACCACTTGGAAATAGTGACCATAATAACATTTGACATTCCTGTGGTGGGTAGCACACCTCAACAGCCCAACACTGTGGCATTTAATTTCAGAAAGGGGAACTATGCAAAAATGAGGAGGTTAGTTAAACAAATTAAAAGGTACAGTGACTAGAGTGAAATCCCTGCAAGCTGCATGGACACTTTTCAAAGACCCCATAATAGAGGCCCAACTTAAATGTATTCCCCAAATTAAAAATCACAGTAAAAGAACTAAAAAAGAGCCACCGTGGCTTAACAACCATGTAAAAGAAGCAGTGAGAGATGAAAAAGTCGTCTTTTAAAAAGTGGAAGTCAAATCCTAGTGAGGTAAATAGAAAGGAGCACAAGCACTGCCAAATTAAGTGTAAAAATATAATAAGAAAAGCCAAAAAGGAATTTGAACAGCTAGCCTAAAAACTCTAAGGGTGGTAATGTTTAAGTACATCAGAAGCAGGAAGCCTGCTAAACAACCAGTGGGCCCCTGGACGATCGAGGTACAAAAGGAGCACTTAAAGACGATAGTCATTGTGGAGAAACTAAATGAATTCTTTGCCTCAGTCTTCATGGCTGAAGATGTTAGGGAGATTCCCAAACCTGAGCTGTCCTTTGTAGGTGACACATCTGAAGGAATTGTCACAGTTTGAAGTGTCACTAGAGGTGGTTTTGGAATTAATTGATAAACTTAACGGTAACAAGTCACCGGGACCAGATGGCATTCACCCGAGAGTTCTGAAAGAACTCAAATATGAAATTGTGGAACTATTAACTATGGTTTGTAAACTGTCCTTTAAATCTTCTTCTGTACCCAATGACTGGAAGGTAGTTAATGTAACGCCAATATTTAAAAAGGGCTCGAGAGGTGATCCCAGCACTTACAGACTGGTAAGTCTAAGGTCAGTATTGGGCAAATTAGTTGAAACAATAGTAAAGAATAAAATTCAGACACATAGAAGAACATAAATTGTTGGGCAAAAGTCAACATGATTTCTGTAAAGGGAAATCATGTCTTACTAATCTATTGGAGTTCTTTGAAGGAGTCAACAAACATGTGGACAAAGGGGATCTAGTGGACGTAGTGTACTTAGATTTCCAGAAAGCCTTTGACAAGGTCCCTCACCAAAGGCTCTTACGTAAATTTAAGTTATCATGGGATAAGAGGGAAGGTCCTTCCGTGGATTGAGAACTGATTTAAAAGACAGGGAACAAAGGGTAGGAATAAATGGTAAATTTTCAGAATGAAGAGGGGTAACTAGTGGTATTCCCCAAGGGTCAGTCCTAGGACCAATCCTATTCAACTTATTCATAAATGATCTGGAGAAAGGGGGTAAACAGTGAGGTGGCAAAGTTTGCAGATGATACTAAACTGCTCAAGATAGTTAAGACCAAAGCAGACTGTGAAGAACTTCAAAAAGATCTCACAAAACTAAGTGATTGGGCAACAAAATGGCAAATGCAATTTAATGTGGATAAATGTAAAGTAATGCACATTTGGAAAAAATAACCCCAACAATACATATAATATGATTTGGGGTGGGGGGGGGGGGCTAATTTAGCTACAACTAAACAGGAAAGAGATCTTGGAGTCATCGTGGATAGTTCTCTGAAGACGTCCACATAGCATGCAGCGGCAGTCAAAAAAGCAAACAGGATGTTAGGAATCATTAAAAAAGGGATAGAAAATAAGATGGAGAATATCTTATTGCCCTTATATAAATCCATGGTACGCCCACATCTTGAATACTGTGCACAGATGTGGTCTCGTCATCTCAAAAAAGATATACTGGCATTAGAAAAGGTTCAGAGAAGGGCAACTAAAATGATTAGGGGTTTGGAACGGGTCCCATATGAGGAGAGATTAAAGAGGCTAGGACTCTTCAGCTTGGAAAAGAGGAGACTAAGGGGGGATATGATAGAAGTATATAAAATCATGAATGGTGTGGAGAAAGTGAATAAGGAAAAGTTATTTACTTGTTCCCATAATACAAGAACTAGGGGCCATCAAATGAAATTAATGGGCAGCAGGTTTAAAACAAATAAAAGGAAGTTCTTCACACAGCGCAGTCAACCTGTGGAACTCCTTGCCTGAGGAGGTTGTGAAGGCTAGGACTATAACAGGGTTTAAAAGAGAACTGGATAAATTCATGGAGGTTAAGTCCATTAATGGCTATTAGACAAGATGGGTAAGGAATGGTGTCCCTAGCCTGTTTGTCAGAGGGTGGAGATGGATGGCAGGAGAGAGATCACTTGATCATTACCTGTTAGGTTCACTCCCTCTGGGACACCTGGCATTGGCCACTGTCAGTAGACAGGATACTGGGCTGGATGGACCTTTGGTCTGACCCAGTACAGCCATTCTTATGTTCTTAGGTTTTTAGAATTTCCCTTTCATGCAAGTTGTCAAGCTTTAAACACAGGTGAGTGTTCCCATGAAGATCGGTATTGAAGATCTGTATTGAGTTTTAGAATGCTGGGCAGGAAGAGCTTCACAAACAGTTTAACTTGCTGCATGCATCAAGCTTTTAGTCATGCAACATTGTGAGCAGTAGTGTCAAGGAGTGGACTGTTTGACTATACTGCAGAACTTACTCAGCTTCCCTGCCAATACCTTATAGCTGCCCCAGAACCAAGTACCTGCCAGGCTTCTTGTTTCTTACTGTAAGTGAAGAACTTGTATGGTCAATACTTGCTCTTGCCTTCAGTTAACACATTAATGTGCCATACTTCACTTATGAACAAGTTCTGAGGGTACATCTGCATGGCAAGCAGAAAGTCTGAGTCCTGTTCTACAGACTTGAGCTCTCTACAGCACTTAAAAAATAGCTGTGTAGATGTTCAGGCTTGGGCTCTGAATCTCAGGGGTGGGATTGAGTCCAAGTTCTAGCTCACACCCAAGTGTCTACACAGCAATTTTTAGCACTATAGCATGAGCCTAGATCTGTAGACTTTGTCTCTGAGACTTGCTGCTATGGGTTTCTGCTTGCTGTATAGACATACCCTAAGAGCCTGCCTGTGGTTCTTAGCCAGAAGTGGAACCTGCAGTTCTGATAATTAGAAACTCCAGAAGAACAAGTCAAAAGATTTGGTGAACCCACCCCAGAGGTGATGTAAGGTACACTGAAGATCTGTGTGTACAGCATCTAGTACAGTGCAGCTCCTCAGTGGTACTGTAATACAAATAACCCACCTAACCCCTCACCAGGAAGGTGGAAGAAGCAATTGGGATCTAGTTTGAAGTCTGTCAGATTTGAATGCTCAGTCTTTCTGTTCTCCTCCCTTACCATTATCTGTGCTCACTCACTTCAGTTTTTAAACCCATATTATTGCAGGATGGAAGATAGTGTGCAGTGATTACATGGGGGCCTGCAAATAACTTCAGCAAGATGGCCACTACCAGCAATGTTCTCAAATGCCAGTTTTAAAGGGACACTTAGATTTGGCTCAGTCCAAATTTAATGTGTGGTTAGATGTTGATAAAAAGCATAAGACTCCTATGATTCCACACCTAAGTTCCCTGTAAGCTGTATGGCTGCACAGCAGCCTATTCAGTGCTGCGCAGGCACTCAGGGAACCCGCCCAACCAACCTGCTGGAGGTGGGGCATGCCATAGGTACAGACTTCCCCTCTAGCTGGGTGGGTGTGGGTGTTTGTGCACTAGAAACAGCTGTTTGTAGCAGGCGGGAGGCACTAGGGAGGAGGAGGAGTTGGTCAGCAGGTGAGAGGTGGTGGGCGGAGCTTGGCTGCCGGTAGGTGATGCTCAGCAGCACCTGCTAATCTCTCTGTGGGTGCTCTAGCCCTGGAGCACCCACGGGGTCGGCACCTATGGGGGTGCCCCTCCCCGGGCCCCAACTCAGCCCTGGACTGGCTGGGGGAGGGGCAGCCCCAATTCAGCCCCAGACGGGACCTATCACAGCCCCAGCCCTGGAGCTGCTGCAGCCGGGAGAGGTGCCTTCCCCTCCCCTCCCCCCCCAAGCCCAGATGTTGCTGGGGGGAGTCCTCTCTCCCCACTGGAGCATCCTCCTGCACCCCAAACCCCTGATCCCTGGCCCCACCCCAGAGCCTGCATCCCCAGCCGGAGCCCTCACACCCCTGCACACCAACCCTCTGCACCAGCCCTGAGCCCCCTCCCCATGCCGAACCCCTTGGCCCCACCCCCACCGCATGAATTTATGTGCACCAATGTGAAGGTGATGTGTCACACCACTACCTTATTGGTGCACATAACAAAATTCATTCTGCGCATGTGTGGGGAAAAATTAGAGGGAACACCGTTCTACACTTTAAAAATTTCTTCTGAATACCTTTAAACACCTCCCCGCAGTGTTTGAAACCCAGAGATGGGTGAAAATAACTTTTGGTTTAAAAATACCTTAGTTTTAATAATTTAGATAAACTGCATAAATATAAGTATTTTCCCCGTTCAGATAAAAATCAAAGGTAGTCAGTCATAGATTAAAGATTTTTACTTGTGCTCCTATACACTAAGTAACTGTCTAAATTTTCACAGAGTAAAATGAACTTTGAAGGATATAAAGACCTGAGCTGTAGGAAACCATTTAATTTGCCTTTTGTATTTGGTTCCTGAAGTTAGGTCAACTGCTAAAATATTTCATGAGTTGAAATTCCATTGTGTAGTTATATTAAGATGACCTTGGTCTAATTGAGGAAAATTTGACAACTGTAGAGTGAATTTATACATGTTAATTTCTCACAAAGCATGTAGTCATGGTCTCAAATACCCCTTGCAGATGGGTGGTACTTAACGAAGTTTCTGTAACGGTTGAGTACTCCAACTATGTCAGAACCTAAAATGGTGTTCATGAGTAATCTACCTGTAGTCTTTTGACCCCTTTCCTGTCTAATGGAGAGCTGAGAGTAGCAAAATCCTACAGTTTAATTTGCATGAATTATATGCAGTGGTCAAATACAGGTCACATGGTTATTACTTAGTGGAGATCTATGGTTTTGAGTTGAATATATGGCAATTTCCCAAAATATGTTTATGTATAAACTACATAGAAATCCAGTGTTTGCAAGAGTCCTCTTGGCCTAACATAAATATAGACACTCCCCGGCAAGACCCGATTTACACAAATCCACACTTACGGAAAAAGTCCCATAAGCTAGAAATAGGAGGGGTTTTTTTCATAATGGTCGGAGATACATTTCCGACTTATGCAAAATTCGAGTTACGCAAGGCGTTCCGGAACGCTTGTGTAAGTCGGGGTGTGTCTGTAGTGCGAATTAGAAAGCAAGAACCCTTCTAACTGAAAACATTGCAAAGCCAAGCAGTCTCGTACTCCTTATTGTAAGCTATTTCAACCTGATTTTGCAAACTTTTTGTCTCAATGTTTGTTACCTTTAATCAGAATATCGCACTCAAGTCCCTCTTGTGTTATGCTGGTTGTCATGGTGAAACCTGCTTTGGTCCTGTGATCAATGTCTATTTCTTCTGGTTATATTTTTAGTGTTGAAGAATGTCGCAACATAATCATGCAGTTTGGTGTTCGGGAGGTCACAGCTGCCCAGGTTGCCAGGGTTTTGGGAATGATGGCTCGAACTCATTCGGGGTTGACAGAGGGTATTCCATTACAAGTGAGTAGTCTTATTGAAGAGTGGTAGTAAACAGTGTACATTTACATTTTAGTGATAGGAGTGAACTTGTCACTAAAGCTGGGGACACTGGGAGTTGGTGCTCCAGGATTCCATTTCTGGCTCTGCCACTACTGTTACCTTAAGCAAATCACTTAACTTGTATTCTTCACTTCACATTTCATTCCTATTCTGCAGAGGGGTATTGCATCACAGTGAGGCATGTCTGTAAAATGCTTTGATTCTTAGGTGAAAGGTACTATTAAAAGTGCAGAGCTCTTTCTTCCTAGCTTACTTAACGGCTTGATTTTGCTCATAATGCAGGATGTTCTGAAGCTGTGGTTTCTAGTGCTTGTTTAAGTTTAACTAGTATCTGATCAGATGCATTTAATTTGCAGTCTATTTCGGCTCCTGGCAGTGGGATCTGGAGTGATGGGAAAGATAAAAGCGATGGAACGCAAGCCCATACCTGGAATGTGGAGGTCTTGATTGATGTTCTTAAAGAGCTGGTAAGTTTGTGACTTCTTGCTTGTAATATATCAATATAGACTATTTGTAATTAGTATTCAGAGCAACCAGTAGTCAATTCTGGTATACTCTCCTCAGGAGTAGAATACCAACATTTCTGAACTGAAATGTCTTTATTGCTTCACTTGAATAAAAATGTCTCAAAATAATACCACAGGAAACTAAAGGTGCAAAAATGGCTAACTTGAGTGTGTGTTTTTTTTAAGACAATTCCATGCTGTTTATTCCTATCTTCCACACATCCTAATATGCCCTATTCCTCATCACAGAAACCTTTATAAGCACTTTTGCCTCAAGGACTATGCACCTTGCATGGAAGAGAGGAGCACCTAGCCAGAATTCAGAGCCTGTAATCTTTTCTGGTTCCGATGTCACTAGTTAAGTTTGTCTAACACTCTGTTGTAAGATCCTATTTTTAGTTAAATTACAGCTGAGCCAAACTATTAACTATTTGTGCTGAAATTTTTCCATTGAAATGCACTAATGATCATTGATGGCCTGGTGCACTTGGAGAAAGTATTGAGGAATGTTTATGGATATTATCTTGATGCTGGGTAACCTGTTTTACTGGTTGCAGAATCCTAGCTTGAACTTCAAGGAAGTAACCTATGAACTGGACCACCCTGGGTTTCAACTTCGTGACAGCAAGGGTCTGCAGATTGTGGTGTACGGTATCCAAAGAGGGCTCGGCATGGAAGTCTTCCCAGTTGATCTCATATACAGACCTTGGAAGCATGCCGAGGGCCAGGTAGGCTTATTTTGGAGCTGTTGCCAAATTAATTGTACTGGGCAGTTTATGTGCTTAACAGTTACAATTGTACTGGCTTAATATCTTTGTGTAGTAAGGAACATCATTCAGTAGTGAAACTAACTTAAATAGACTAATCCCAGAACTAAGAATGAATTTGCAAGACTGTCTGGGAGTGACTACAGACCCCGAGCACACATCTTAAGTATAGTCTAGTCAACTGTATAACTGGTTTATCTGAAGGCTTAAGGGATATTAAAGCACATTGAGTTGAAGGGCACCACACATCCTTGTTCGGGAAAACAGTTACCAACACTATTCCCGTTTGTAGTCTAGATGGAACTGGAACTATGTTCAATAACTGTGTAGTGCCAAGGCTTTAACCTGGTTACACAATAAGATTAAAGTCCTGTTTTGCACCTCAGTACAAACTGAGGTGCAAAACACGCACACTAACTTTTGAGTCCCTTCTGAAAATCTCTCTCTCCTGGTGGTTGAGGAAGAAAGAAGGTATGTAACTTTTGCTGAAGATCTAACCTGATTTTTCTGAACACTTGTTCTAGCTCTCCTTCATCCAGCATTCCCTCATAAACCCGGAGATCTTCTGTTTTGCTGACTATCCCTGTCATGCTGTTGCTACAGACATCCTGAAAGCACCACCAGAGGATGACAATCGAGAAATTGCCACATGGTAAACCTGGTCACATAGTTGGATTTATGTTCTCATAAGTGGAGGATAAGACTAATTTGACAGTTAAATGTGGGTTTTTCAAATGACTTGAGTTTTTAGCTGCGCACATATTTTAGCAGATGAGCCATTCAGTATCTTGTGTATAATTAGTGCTTGGTTCTTGCATTATCAGAGCACTTCCCACGTATGCCCATAGTAACACTTGTAAAGCATGCTGCCAGTTGATCCTTCCACTGGTGTCTTTAGCTGTCTGGGAGAGTTCCTACTAATGTGTTTTGGGAGTGCTTTTTCACTTCTAAAAATATATAGGTATTATATTCAAGAACAGGGTTCTATGATGCAGTTTGGTGTGTTCTACAGAAGTAGAAATATCTGGGAAACACTAGACACAAATGCTGAGAGCCGACTACAGGCAATGGAGGAGATATATAATTTTCAGCTCTTCTTCTTTTTTCCCCTTCCCCTCCTCCCCCTTCCTCCCCCCCCCCCCCGACACTGGAGGAGCTTGCTCCAGGTACCTGAAATAAAACACGAGTTTTTAAAGTGTATACATATAGCCACAGTTTTCAGTTGTATATTCAACCTGAAATATCTCAGTTGGAGGTGGAGGTTTTTAATCCCTCTTCACCACAAGAGTAGTTGACTCTGACCTTTTGAGCCTTTTATTAAATGCAGAGTTTAAATATTTAATGAAAATCAGATAGGAATATTCTCATTGCAGGCTCAATTGGGTTCAAGAAAGCTGTAAAAGTTGTATGAAGTTTGCTTATTTAAAATTGGCATTTTAATAATGCTTAGCATTGCCTGCAGACCAGAATCCTGTTAGTCATCTAGTGTGTAACTTTGTGTTTTTGTTAGGAAGAGCCTGGATTTGATTGAGTCTCTGTTGCGGTTGGCAGAAGTGGGGCAGTATGAGCAAGTTAAGCAGCTCTTCAGTTTCCCTATCAAGCACTGCCCAGATATGTTGGTATTGGCCTTATTACAGATCAACACTTCCTGGCATACCTTGCGCCATGAACTCATCTCTACACTGATGCCAATTTTCCTTGGCAACCATCCCAACTCTGCCATCATTTTGCACTATGCGTGGCATGGACAGGTAAGTATTTCAATCGAGTACTCAAAAGCTTTGATTACTTTTACTTTAGAAGCTTGTGTTGGATTGATTTGGCAGCTGGAACAGCAAAGCGTTGAAATGTCTTCATTTATGACCAGGGTAGTATAAAAACGCAATACTTTCTACGAAATACTGCAACTCACCGGCGATTGCTTACCACTCGGATCTTAAGGCAAACTGCTGAGACTTGGTCTCTTTTTGCATTGTGTAAATAAGTACTCTTTAACAACAGATCAGCTTAGGAAACTCAAACTTGAATATAGGCTCAATCTAAGACCTTGTAAAACTGAAGTCTTGCTGATTGGTACATGGAGTGTTTAAAACAAAACAAAAAATCTTCTTCTATTACTCTGTCTCCTGTAAGAAGTACATTATCTTGAGAGATAAACTGTCAGGTTCAGGCATAAGCCCAATTGTTAACTAGAGATTGGCTATTCCATAACTGTACATCCTGGGCTGAAGTATCTGTATGGCAGTATACTTGACAGATGTCACACTTGTCTGATGCAATATTACAATTCCTGTATTTGTTAAACTGAGAGCTGTCATGAAGTGGCTGCCTGTGTATCCTTTTAGTGTATGCAAATGTGAGGCTTATGTACTCATTTAGCGCAGGCTGTTTTGGGGTTACATGCTGCCCTCTCAATGCTATAGCTTTCACCATTGCTTATCAGTGATGGAGCTACCCAAATGGGAGAGGTAAGGAAAAGATGGCTGTAGTTGAGACCTGTGTCTTTTGGCTTATCTGCATTAGAAGTACTCTAATTGTGCTCAAGTACATCTGAACAGTGAAGTTCAATGATACAAAACTGACCTGGTCCTGGTCTAAACTGACTGTGAAGTCATGGTCATTCAGCACTGTCATTCATTTCAAGCTCTCCCAGTTGTGTTGTGGTGGTTTTGTTTACATTAGGAAAATCTCTTAAATTGAAAGGGTAGGGTTGTCTTTATTGCTTGACTGGAGAAAGCCTTACTCAACAAAGCATGAGTTGAGTAAAGATCTTAACTGCAAGATCTGAAGTTTTCCACTGGCCCAGGTTGTGGCATAATTGCAGAACATTGGTCTATCTTTCATGATGCAGTTCCATCAGCTGGTAAAATTAAGTGCTCCCAAGATGTGAACAGCTAGACTTTAAGACCCTTGATACCAATGAAAAGCTGAATTCTGTTTGTTTTTGGGATCTCACTCCCATTCTGTCTCCAAGAACATGTATTAAGCCATGAGATGTGGTATTCCATTACATAAGTGTAGATGGCATGCTACAATAGTTTATTCCAATCTCCATTCCCATGTGAATGGGAAAAGAATTAGACCGGTTTACTGGTGGAATAACATGGGATGTGAACTCAACTTTTTTTTCCATTAAAAGGAAATTCAAAGATGTAGAATCATGTCTAAGTGGTGATTTTAGGTTCTTGCAGTAGATTATCTGAGTGAAATATAACTGGTATTAACTACAGAACTTGCATATAAACACCATTAAAACTGTGGCGTATAGGTGAAACATCCTGCATAAGTGTGTGAGCGAGCTATTCCAAATGTAAACTTCTGTAACAACCTAATGTGCGGTGTTTTTTTAAAGGCAGCTCTGTACAAAGTGAAATCACAATTTAACTTTCCCTAGGGCCAGTCTCCTTCAATACGCCAACTTATCATGCACGCAATGGCTGAATGGTACATGAGAGGGGAGCAGTATGACCAGGCAAAATTGTCACGCATTCTCGATGTTGCCCAAGACTTGAAGGTGAGTTCTTTGAGAAGCATTTGTCACTTACTTAGTGTGTTGTGTATGAACTTCATGTTCCTTTTTATAAGGGAAACTAAACTAGCAAGTGATAGAAAGCTAGTAAGAACTGTATTGCTAGAATGTCTGGATTCAGATGTTGGCATAAGTGGGTATCAAGACTATAAAAATGATCTAGAACTAGAAGAATAGTTTCAACAGACTTTTTTTGAAGATGCTGGAAGTGGGAGCATAAGAAACTTACTCTAGAAAATTAAACTTGTTTAAAGATAGCACAGTTGTACTTAAGTATGTTAAACAAGTGACAATAGTTGAGTAACTTTCCATACTAGTCCACTGAAATTGTATGTGCTGTACAGTTTCAGCTGACTTATTTTTGAGGTATTTATCACCTTTTTGAGGTATCTGTCACCTGTTAAAGTGGATGTAACAAATTTGGGGTGTCATTTGGTATAGCTGGACAGACTGCCTTCTGAAAAAAAATTTCTGTGCATCAACTACTGTTGACCACGAGGCACATTTAGAATGGATGTGAAATACTCCTGTGTTGTGCTCAGGGAGTGATGAGAGATTTTTGATTTGATTTCTGTGGTGTTGCGATAGAAACTGATTAACTTTTTTTTATTATTCTGCCACTTATTGGTAAGGCTTCATATTAAGACTGTAAAAGCCCAAGCACAAGGTCAAGTCTAGTTGAAGGTAGTGTCATGCTTTCAGATCTAGAACCACTTGCTTAGTCTTATAAGCAAGACATAACTATGAAGCTAATAGTACCAAATTTTTTTGTTGACCAAGAAAGCAGTAGCAGCATGTTGTAGCAAAACTTGTCCAAAAAGTAGGTGGGGAGCAGAGATCATGAAAGAATGGGCAGGGTAACCTGATATTTTGACTAGTAGTCTTATTTTTTTTTCTTTAGGCCTTGTCAATGCTGCTAAATGGTACTCCATTTGCCTTTGTTATTGACCTTGCTGCACTTGCCTCTCGACGGGAATACCTCAAACTTGACAAATGGCTCACAGATAAAATTCGGGAGCATGGGGTAAAGCAGGATTTTTATTTCATTTCTGCATTTTATTTTTGGTGACTTAAGTCACTATAACAGTTTTAAGTAGTATTGAAGTTGTGGAAAACTTCTTTAGTCTGACAGTTCAGTGAAAATGTTGAACTATGTAATAGCTTAGTGCAATTCTTTCCACCTTGCAATTGCTAAATTTGAAATCATGGCTGGTATGCAGTCTAAATAGAGATTAAAAGAATTTCTCTTCCCCAGGAGCCCTTCATCCAGGCCTGTATGACCTTCTTAAAGAGACGATGCCCATCTATTTTGGGGGGCCTTGCCCCAGAGAAAGACCAGCCCAAAAGTGCTCAGCTTCCTCCAGAAACACTGGCAACTATGCTGGCCTGCCTACAAGCTTGTGCTGGGTAAGAAAATTGCACGCTTATGGTAACTGCATATGCTTGAAGACTCAGCTGCAAGTGTCATAGTTGCAAAACGATCTTAAAACTGAGGTTTGGAGTCCCTTGGTGCATATGAAAGATGGGGCTGTACCATTTAGAGCCAGTCCTAGATTGAACACAATATTGGCTCTATCTTATTGCTAAACTCCTCTTGACAGTACTCGCAAGTATTAGGCATAAGCTATTAAAATCTTCTTTATCTCTGGATTTAGAAAGCTTTAGTCTGCATAGTGGTCACTAAGAACAAGCAATAACTTGGCTGTGCTCGGAACCCTGATGTTCCCTGGGGTGGAGAACTAGAAGGTCCAGAACAATCTTCTCAACCCTTTGTTACTTCCTCTTAATTATCTAAGAATCTAAATCATTTGCACACTTTCAGCAAAATTACTAAAGGAGACTAGATTGAGAAGAAAAGAGTCTTGTGTGCAGGCTTTCTTAATCACAATCACAGTTCTAAAATCTTGGATTTCAGCCCTATTTAGAAACAAACATTTTAGTCAACTTTCTGGCTAGAAG
This sequence comes from Terrapene triunguis, assembly GCF_002925995.2. NCBI lineage: Eukaryota > Metazoa > Chordata > Testudines > Emydidae > Terrapene > Terrapene triunguis. The sequence goes on from NW_020664481.1 coordinate 19,950,970, forward strand.
TTAAGTTCAGATTTATTGTAATTTATGGGGGAAGTTGTTTCCCGGTCATTTTACCTTGAAATTGCACCATGGTGCATCATGTATTTAGGAAGATACACCAGCACTTTAGTTATAGGGATGTCTAATTTCAACACATGATGTGCCAGGAACTTCTAGTGATGCCAGAAATGTCCTGGAAATCTTTGTTTGACCAAACCACTTCGTCCTTATGCTAGTAAACACAGCAATCTTGCTCTATAGCAATAAGTTTTAAACAGCTGTTTACTCTGAAGAACAGTTTGCAATGAAGTCAGATGAGCGTAGACACTGAAATCTGTTTAACTGCTAAGTGTCTGATAAACTCACAGACCACTAAGCTACTTGAAGGGGGGTGGGGAATCCTCTACTCAAGGAATATGTATGCAATGGGTCAAGTTGGTGGTAGCACCTTTTTATAAATACAAGTACTTTAAGGGGTTTCATGACCCTAAAAAGCTGCCACAAGTGTCCCTCTAGGTGCAGTCACTGGGATGAAATAGATGTGCATGTTCTTTTTTCCCCCCGTGCTCCCAAACATACCTTCCCTGCTCTGTGTAGGGGGATAAAAATGGAAGAGGTTTCTTCTTTTTCCTCTTAATTCTCCCAAGACCACATCATTTGCTCTCTCCCTTACCCTCAGTTCCTGTTGGTGCTGACTGGCTCCTGAATCATTGTATCTGGCAGAGCCAGTGGGGGGAGGAGGAAGAACAGATATTGCCTCACTTCCTCCTCCTGCTCTACAACAGTTTCCATTCTCTGAGCAGGGCTAGACTCATCTTGAGGTTGAAGGGGCAAAGTAAGTGGAAGAACAAGAAGTGCAAGTGTGGGAATCAAAGGGCTTGGAGAGCGAATGGCCTTCTTTGTGCAAATGTAGGGGAAGGAACTACTGAGACTAGAGTAGAGAACCGAGGAGGAGGAGAGGCTGCTTGTGTGGGTGAGCATAAGGGAGTTGGGACATGTTTGGCACATGATACACGGACTGCCTATTTGAGCTTCTGGGAAGCTGCATGAGAGTGAATGTTTCTTGGGGTGGGGGGGGGAGGAAGGCGGAGGGTTCTCAATGTCTGTACACATGCTTGATTTTCAAGGAGAGGATGGTAGTGTTTGGACTTCAGAGGTATGAGGCTGGCTGGTGAACTTATATCCTGGGAAGAAGTATAGGAGACAGTTTTGGGGGGGGAGGAATGGAGGTTTGGGAGAGTGCGGAGACTGAATAGTGAACACAGGAAAGGAGTGATAATGTGGAAAGGGGTAAACACAACATGGGAAAAGAGGACAAGAGGGAGAATATAGAAAAATGAGTGGAGGAGAGGAGAATTGAGTCAAGGAAAAGAGTAAATAGGTTTCTCTTACAGGAAGGAATGATACAGTAAAAAAATTTAAGTATTTAACAGGTGGGGTCGAATGTTTATGGAGCCAGGCCTAACTAGCAATGCAGCCTCTCCTAATATTTTTTTATATTGATGAACAAAATTTTATGATCCTCTTTTCCTGTAGTTGCAGAGGAAGTGGGTGGGGCATCTTCCTGTATTTCTCAATAGGGCTGCTACATTAAAAGCAAATGGGCTTCCATATTTGTCATACCAATTCTAAATGATCCTTTGCAAAGTTAACATATGCAGAGATACTTAAATTTTAAACCTAGAATTTGTTACGTAATGTACTTCTGGAGGCAGTCTGCACTAAAACATTAAAAATTCCGCACACAATATTTAAAAATTCTGCAAATTTTATTCGTTAAAATAACACACTGTATAATCATGCCAGTTTCAATTATTTTTGTAATTTATTTCAAAATACCTGTCAGCAAGTGTCTGTAACAA
>NW_020664481.1:19952820-20107276 GCF_002925995.2 Terrapene triunguis
TTCAATTTACTATGTCCTTCAAGATTATGGAACTAGTAGATCTCATCCTTGCATCTAGTGTGTATACATGTTTTTTCTTTTCCAATCTAAGTTTTCCTGCTTTTTTCCCAACTCCCAATTGGCTCACCTTAGAAGGAATTAGTCATTGACCTGAAGTAGTTGAATAAACTGAAATGAAGAAAATATTCTCTGCACCGGTCTACAGCTGCTTTAGCACTTCAACAAATTCTAGTTCCAGGTGGTTAACTAGTGACGTCCACCAATTCAGTTATTTGACTTTCTTTAAGACTTGGCATCAAATGTACTGCTTAATATTTTTTGTATTTCATTTAAATTATTTTAATCATTTAAGGCCTTAACATAGGGTGTCAACTTCGAATTTAATCTTAAATGGGTTTATTTTTTAAAAGAACCTGTATTTAATTTCAATAAAATATGAATTATTTTTAGTTTTTATCCAAGCTGGCTTCAAACTTTCATAAATGTGAGCCTTATTTAAATAGACTCCATAACGAACAATCTCATCCTCACATCCACATAGTATCCATGTAGCAATTACAGCAATGGCTTTCTTAAAAAGAATTGCTCAGAAAGCATTTAATGTAACTAACTCTCTTGATGTGACTTAACTGCTACAAATGAGTGCATAAGGAAGGATGGTCTAGTGGTTAGAATCCTAGAATATCAGGGTTGGAAGGGACCTCAGGAGGTCATCTAGTCCAACCCCCTGCTCAAAGCAGGACCAATCCCCAAACAGACTTTTGTCCCAGATCCCTACATGGCCCCCTCAAGGATTGAACTCACAACCCTGGGTTTAGCAGGCCAATGCTCAAACCATTGAGCTATCCCTCCCCCCTCTTAGCAGGGTTAGCCTCAGACTCTGGAGACTTAACAGAGTGGGGACTTGAACCCTGTTTACTTTGTGACCTTGAGCAAATCACTGTCTCTTTGCCTCAGTTCATCATCTGTAAAATGGGGATAATAGCACTTTCCCTACCTCTTGGGTGGTGTGGGGATAAATATAGTAGGGATTGTGAGGTGCTCCTCCTACAGTAATAGCTGGTTATAGATGGAGAATAGGCAATACTTTGGGCTTGCCTACATGGGGGACATCCAGGAAAATTAATCCAAATTAACTAAAGGTGTGAATTGGAAGTGGATTAGTTGAACTGCATGAAATCCCTGTGTGGATGCTTCTGTTCAGAATTGAACTGACCATAATTCAGTTTAGTTTAATTAGCGAATTAAGAAACTGCCTTAAGGCCACTTTAATTCTGATCAGTCTGTGGAAGGGGAGAGAAAGCACTCCTCCTACAAAATTCTGAGGTCTGCTTACTGGGTAGCTGCTCACTTTTCACAAAATGTGGGTGCTATAGCTAATGTAGAACAAGGGATTCTTTTTATAAAGACTTGTCTTAAGAGGCAAATGACAAGTCTAGCCTTGGATCTATTTCTATATGAGAAGGCCAGTTGTAATATTTCAGAGGATAACAAATGAATAGTTTTATCTTCTGACTACTTACTACTGTGTAAGGTCTAAGAGCCCACTGAAAGATGCTCTCATCTTGGGCAGCATGACTTTTGACTTTGACTTAAGGCTTTCTGAAGCAGTACAGCCCTTTTTGTTTTTTAGAGATCCCCGTGCCAAGAAATAGACTAGGGCTTCCTAGGAGTCTGTTCTTTTTTAACTCTGTTGTGGCAAAGATGCATATTCTGTTTTTAGGCGACCCAGTGTGTCTTAATCCTTGAAGTTATTCAGTAGTGTATCTAAGACATAAGTATTGACACAGGATAATAAAGTCTGGAAAACTAATTTCCCTATCAAGACTGTCCTTTTCCTATGTATCGAATGGAAATCAAATAAAATGTAGCTAAGATTCAATATAGTACAGTTACTTATGAGGAACGGCACTTATGAATTGATACCCTGATTCGACTTTACGACGCTCGGTCCTGCAATGTAGTGGATTGCAGTTCTGAGTTACGATGTTTCTACTTAAACGCGGTTTTCAGGAACCAGTTGTCGTAAGTGCGAGGACTGCCTGTACACTACAGGGGGCAGGGTTTCGTTGCTTGCTTAGAGCTATAAGGTACCTACTGCTAATTACTCATGTTCCAGTGCCTGATGAACTGTGGATCTGAAAACAAGCATCTTCTTAGCATGAGGGGGATAAGCATATTGACTTAACAATGTAACTTTTCACTAAAGATGGTATCTACAGTCACTCAGCCATCTGTTTTGGGTTTAAAGTCTAGCGTAAGTCTTTTAGAAAGACACGCTGCGGTTTGTAGGTTCTAGAAGTCTCTGGAGTGCTTCTCAAGTCACTTCTTAGTGAGTCTAACGAAGAGATACAACAGTAGGGATAGTCAAATTATTGTAAAGTAATTGCAAAATCTTAACTTTTATCTACTTCTCCAAAGCCACACTTATTGCCTGTCTTGAAATACATGGTCCCACTTGCTAAAGAGAAACTGAACAGGCTGGATTGGCCAGCCTCAGGAATGCCATATGGCTTATCACCTAACTCTTCTCTGCTCAGGAGCGTTTCTCAGGAGCTGTCAGAGACCATCCTCACTATGGTAGCCAATTGCAGTAATGTCATGAACAAGGCTAGACAGCCACCACCTGGAGTCATGCCAAAGGGACGTCCACCAAGTGCTAGCAGCTTGGATGCCATCTCTCCTGTACAGGTAGATAAATGACATGCTACCATTTCAGAACTGTGATAATTGGTATTTGTGTGTGCTGCATAAACTGAACTCTGGTAACGGAACTAAATAATATGTCAGTTGGCTCCCTTAAACTACTTGTACATGCATGTCTACATAATTTGCTTGTGTTTTAACTACAAAATAGTGTGTAATGGGTTTAGTTCAGAGCTAACTTTCACTTCTGGAATGTTTGTAACAAGTAACTGATGCTTAGAATGGGAGCAGTAAAAAGTGAAATACAAATTTGGCTTAATTAAAAATATAGTGAAGGTTTCTTTAAAGTGGTAAAGAATTTACTGAGACTTTTGAGGAATAAGCACTGCCTTTGAACCTGATGTGTCTTGTTTGTAGCTTCACGGGCCAAGCAACAGTGCTAGAGCATAAGGACTTGTTATAACTGGGGCTCTTCAGCTCTCAACTGAACTGCTCTTTTAAAAACAAGGTACATTTAAGTTACTCCCTGCCGCTCACCACCCCTTCCTCCTCTGGGAGCAACACATTCCAGACAGATTTTGCTTCTAGCAACTACATTCAATGGCACATTGAAATGTTAAGAAATTAACTTTTTCCCTATAAACTAGTGGCACTTCAGTATTTCTATAGATGTCAAAGGCATCAATATTTTGCAGGCTAAAGAAGTAAAGCAGTTTAACAGCTCTCGGAAGTGGGAAAACTACTCCTTAGATAAACCTATTAAATAATATCCTGGGAACAATACAAACTGCTACTGTGAGCAATTAGAGCAGCAGAATGTTTTAGATAACTAGTCTGTAGCCTGGCCATCTTCTGGATAGATGATGCAGTTCTAGAACTCTCACCTCCTAGAGTCAGGTTTCAGAGTGGTAGCTGTGTTAGTCTGTATCAGCAAAAAGAATGGGGAGTACTTGTGGCGTGTTAGAGACTAACATGTATTTGAGCATAAGCTTTCGTGGGCTAGAACCCACTTCATCGGGTGCATGCAGTAGAAAATATAGTAGGAAGATGCGCGTGCACACGAACAACATGAAAAAATGGGTGTTGCCATACCAACTATAATGGGAGGGATCAATTAAGGTGGGCTGTTAGCGGCAGGAGGAAAAAACTTTTGTAGTGATAATAGGGTTGGCCCTTTTCCAACAGTTGACAAGGTGTGAGTACAGACGTTTTTTTTTCTTCCTGCTGATAATAGCCCACCTTAATTGATCACTCTCCTTATAGTTGGTATGGCAACACCCATTTTTTTCAGTGTGTGTGTGGGTGTGTGTACGTACACACACACTTTCCTACTGTATTTTCCACTGCATGCATCCGATGAAGTGCGTTTTAGCCCACGAAAGCTTATGCTCAAATTTTAGTCTCTAAAGTGTCACAAGTACTCCTCGTTCTTTCTCCTAGAGTCAGCATCTCTAATAGTTGCTAATATTGTGGGATCTCTGAAGGCCTATGCAAAAGATCATATTCCAGTTTTCTCTTAAAATTGGACACAATGGGATCCCTTATACAATAATGAGATCTATAAATAGTGTTGATCATGAAATTTCACTGCAGCCAATAACTTTTAATGTGACCTAAAACTGAAAGTCATAAGTTGCTGTAATAGCAGATATCTAAGTATTGTTTTTTAATCCAATTTTTGTTGTTCGAAGTCAAATGTGTAATACTAAGGTCTTGAATCTCCAAAAGCTTTTAATAGACTTGAATTTTACATCTCTGGGGTTGTAGCAGTCTTAGGTTAAATCTAAAAATGTGCTAAATGTCTAACATTTTGTAGATAAACAGAATCTTGTTGGGGTGACCTGTATGATGTCATAGGCTAAAGTTGCACCTATGTGTTAAAAATAGTCCCTAAGAAAGTATTGGAGTGGTGTCTGTCAGTTATTGCTAAGAAGAGCTGATAAGTGTATCTGGCTGTTTATAATCTGCATTTCTTTATTCAGATTGACCCGCTTGCTGGGATGGCATCTCTTAGTTTAGGTGGTTCAGCTGTTCCACATACCCAGAGTATGCAAGGCTTCCCTCCAAATTTGGGTTCTGCTTTCAGTACGCCTCAGTCACCAGCAAAAGCATTTCCTCCCCTTTCCACCCAAAATCAGACAACTGCTTTCAGTGGCATTGGAGGACTCTCTTCACAACTTCCAGGTACTACTTGTTTGCATTTTGAGGTAACAGAATTGTTCAAGTACTGCTACAGTTGCCTTGGTCAGAGGTATTGGGCAAGAACAGCAGTATGCTTATATTTCCTAGGATTTAATTAAAATTACATACCCTTTGCTCCCACTTCCACACCAAAGTGCTCAGTGCAGCATAACAAATCAATATAATGTACTTCAATAAAGGGAGGGTCCCATTTAAAAAATAAAAATAAAAAATTGTGGGTATGCAGTTCTGACCTCCTTGGACTGTTTTGCCCATTGAAGACCATCTGAAGTATATTAAAGTGCTGCATTTGAATAAAAGGATGAACTTTTGATTGGGAACAATCTAAGCCTTTTGACAGACTTCAGTAGACCGCTGGTAGTAGCATAATATGGACTAAAAAGTTGCATATGAAATTGGATAACATGGGGATAGTTATTACGTGACCTAGCTGGTCAAGTTTGTGGGAATAAGCATTTTTTCTTACTACATGCAAGTAGCTGAGTACAAATGAGATGACTGATACCTTGTTTGGCCCCAGTAGGTGGTCTTACTACGGGTAGCCTAACTGGTATAGGGACTGGGGCCCTTGGCCTCCCTGCAGTGAACAACGATCCATTCGTGCAAAGGAAACTGAGTACATCTGGACTGAACCAGCCTACATTCCAGCAGAGTAAGATGAAACCTTGTAAGTGGTAGTGTTGTCTGTGACTGAAGTGTGACTGTGGTCTGCAGTTAACCTGCATTTCCTCCAGGGCAGGCTTGTGGCCGGTAGATGGCAGATCCCAGAAACGTGGCTCTGGTTTTCACTCTGCAGCATGAAACAGGCTACTTTAAAACTCCTAGCAGTAGAAGCTTGCCGAGTAGCCCTGAGGGAGTAGAAAGAAGCAGTTTTGTAGTAAAGTAAATAACTCAATGAAATGTTATAAATCCGCATGAACGGTGTTGCTCTGCTTCTTTGTTCTGCTGTATATGAACAAAATATGCCCAGTCTTTTTATAAGGGGTTTTATATATGTATGTGTGTGAGATATTAGTGTTACAAAAATGAAATTCTGTAGAGAAAACTAATAAACCAGAGGTGCTTTGAGTGGGATATTACCAGTCAGAGGATTTAATAAAGGGAGGAAGTGGTGAATTAGAATGCTAAAACTGGGAAGAAAAATGAATTCAGGCTAGTTTGTTTCTGGGAATGGAATATTTGGTCTCCCCAGTCCAGCCAAGAGTCTAACTGGCACAGCTGTATCTCTTGACTGTGCATACAGTCAAATTTCACACCGTTTGCTTTGGTGACTAAGAGGTGCAATCTGATATTAAACCTTTCAGACCTCATTATGTCAGTAAGTCCACGATCTGGCAGCTTGTCCATAAAACTGAATGCGTGAAAAGCTAAACTAATAGGTCCCCAGTGAACGTACAGTTGGAGGTTGATTTGACCCTCTGCAGTTTGGGCTGAGCATTCAGTGACTTGGCTTGAAGTGCACTGGTTGACCTGAAAGAGCTTGTGTGAAAGACTGTCTGCATGTTAGTGTTGTGTAGCATGCTCTTTTTATGTTCATTTGCACATTGGGTTAGGCCTCAATATAATAAACTTTAGAGGTGAAATCTATTCTAGGAGCACTAGCTTAACATTCAGTTTGTTTCAGATTGATCACTGTTGGCAAAACACAAATCTTACTAAGTTAACAGACCTGTGGTTTTAAATAAAACTTGTGCTCATTAAATAAACAAAAACTACTTAAAAGCATTTCAGCCCTGGCAAGAGAATTATGTAGGTTCTACATATGTTTGAACAGATATCTGAAAATGAATTGAAAAGAACAAGGAAAAAAAGTCATTTGCTAATGAATTAACTCAAATGTTACTTTGTCCATTTTCCCAACAGCTGACTTATCTCAGGTGTGGCCAGAGGCAAATCAGCACTTTAGTAAAGAAATAGATGATGAAGCGAACAGCTACTTTCAGCGCATTTATAATCATCCACCACATCCCACCATGTCTGTAGATGAGGTGAGTTTCCTTCTGCAATGATCACATCACTTGTCCAGAGACTTGTTTTATGGTTGAAAGTAATTCTCCTTAATGTCTTTAATAAATATTGAGGCAATAGCAACATTGCTTTTTGTTTGGTTGCAGTTTGAGGAAGTAAATTGAGTGCACAAATTTTCAAGAACCTGTTTGTTGTACACAGGGTAAAAACACCCAGTTGCACTTGTGCATTAAGTGCAGTTTTAAGTTCTAGCTGCTGAAAATGTTAAATTGGGTGGACCTAGTCATGTGAAATCCAAGCACAAGTATTTAACATTGGTGCCAAAGCTTAAAGGGACACCGTTAACTTAAATTATATTTTTATCTGAAAAGAATTAACCTATGCAATTAACACCTAAAATTACTATAAATGACAAGTGAAAAATACTCTTCAGTTTTAGCGTATACCCTTGACAGTACTGTGTAGTGGTTTACTTCTCCTGTCACTAGTCAATTTCACCTTTCTTGGGTGTCTCGCACAACAGGGAGAAGAAAACACTTTATTAAATTTTCTTTTTTTTTTTTTTAAGAGACAAATATCAGGGAGACTCAGTGGCAAGTATAATCCTGAGGCCAAGTTCAGTTTGCTTGTTGAAATAGACTATTTCAAGTTAACGATGTCCCTCTAAATATATTTGCACACTTACGGATTATTGAAAAGCACTGTTTAATGATCTCTACTTCCTGTATTTCAGAATCAAATTTAGGAGCAGTACAAAGAAAATTCTCATTTGATGACCATTGCAAATAAATCTGACAAATTTATAAATATAAACATGGCCTTTAATATCTGATAAAGGAAAAAATGAAATTATGAGCAATACTCTAGCAGGTCTAATCTACAGCAAATATTCTTGGGAACCTCCCCCCAATCAATTACTTCACAGTCCAAATACTGTAAAAAAAAAAAAAAAACTGGTGCTGAATTTCCAATTGCTTCATGTATATTGAAGTGGGGGAAAATTAGAATGAAAGTATTTACTCTGCTAAAATGACATTCAAGGGATTGTCTTAACTCAGAAGCAAGCATGTCGGAAGTATTGATCTGACAAACTAGAATGTCTGAGGATTTTGAAGAAAATTGATAAACTGTCCATTTGACCTGAGTAAAATAGGATTTTGCTTATTTATTCCTTTCGCCAAGGCCATAGGTTTGAAGAAAAACTGCCTTTTTAAAAGCAGTTTACATGCATATGAGACTACAACTTAAGACAGTCTGACATTTTATTTGCACAGATGGGCATAATTGGAGTTATTGCTCAGGTGCACAATTGGTATGTAAAATACTTGCACACTCGTTCCTTACTGTGTGCTTGAAACACTCCTGTTGTGAAGCCTTGAATGTTACTTTCATAACTATTTAGAGATTCCTGGGGAAGATTTAAAACTATTATACCAATTAAAATGACTTCTTGGGATTCCATGTTTTGATCAAACTCAATCAGTTTTACAGCTAAAGATCTGTATAACTGCCAGTCCTACAAACTCAACCTTAGAATGAAATTCAAATGAGGGGTGTGTGACTTGTGTATTATCCTGATGATTCTGCAATCAGAATTTACTCTGAACCAAATAAAATCTAGCTTTCTTTCTCATTTGTTAGCTGTACTGTGCTAACGAGATCTTTCTTAAAATAAGGCCTAAAGCAGACATCAGCTGGGATATGCAGAGAGCAGATCTGAGTGAGAGGTAGTGGGGTTTTTTTAAACATGGTCCCTTTTCTGACCATAATTGCACTTTTCAGTGCTTTAAAAATGAATACTTTTGGGCTGATACTATGTACATAAACTTAGCCCAATTTGAATATGTACAGCTAAGATGAAGCCACATGACCTGTAAATGTAGCAGTGCTATCAGATCGACAAACTACTCAAAAGCTTTTGCAAAAAAGATACTGACCTGAACAATTGTAAGACAGCTACAGTACGAACAGATGAAGTTTCTAGCATCCACAGAATCTGTGGAACAGCTACACTAAAGCTAGTTGTCCCGCCATCTCTTGACAAGACTTTAAATAATTAAAAAAAAAGTTTGAGTTTTACATATAGATCCCTGCCCTCAGGTTTGGCAGTTTTGCACTGGGAATTGGGTTTTCCCAGTGCAATTTACATTAGTGACTAGTTGCAGGTGCTCTTGAACCCACTGGTGTGAAAGGGCTGAGATGAAATCAGTCTCTTGGTAACAGTTTCTATTTCTTTGCAGGTATTAGAAATGCTACAGAGGTTTAAGGACTCCAACATTAAGCGGGAACGAGAAGTGTTTAACTGTATGCTGAGGAACTTGTTTGAGGAGTACCGTTTTTTCCCCCAATACCCAGACAAAGAGCTGCACATAACAGCCTGCCTCTTTGGTGGGATAATAGAGAAAGGACTGGTTACTTACATGGCATTGGGCCTGGCCCTGCGCTATGTTCTTGAAGCCTTACGAAAGCCTTTTGCATCCAAAATGTACTATTTTGGTATTGCTGCACTAGATAGATTTAAAAATAGGTGAGTGATTTTTGTAATCTTTTTAAAAGAAAAAAATGCATGGGATATCTTATTAAACTTATGTCTGCTCTAGTCATATGCTTAGTAGTAGCAATACAGAATTAATGGTATGTCATCATACTTGCACATCTCACAACTGGAACATAATTCACCAATTCCAAGCTCACATATAAAACCCGCCTAAGATAATCAGTTTTTGTGTTAAATATAGTCAACATGGGTTGAAACTACATTCAAACATCTCTATCTCTAAAATTCAACTGAACATATTTTATTAGATCTAATTCAGTCAAGTGTTAAGGCTTGACTTAATGGTATTTCAGTACTTTAGAGACTAAACTGGTAAAGCTTGATCCCCGGTTAAGAATTTTCTACATGTGCATCCTTATTCAAGAGTAACTTAAGTTACTTCTTAAATGTGAGATTGGTCAGACACTAAGTGCTGCTATAGAACACAAATTTTAGTCCCTCACTAAAGTGTTAAATCTCGGATGAGCCATGTTGTGGAATATTCTACTTAACTGGCTATCTGTAGGGTTACAAGAAATACCCTTGTAGTAATACAGAGAGAATCTCCAAACTTCACTATTTGCATACGTTTCAGCTAGCAGATGCTTAATTTTTCCTCTTTCCACAAAATGCCTATGAAATATTGCCAGTGAGACCATTTCCTCAGACACTTGGAGACTTTCCCAGATATTTGGGGCAAGGAATATAGGCTATTTGCAAATGGGGAAACTGTTCAGATAGTCTGGCTCTATTAAAAGTATCACTGGAGACACAAGGGAAAAGTCTTCCTTATGTTTAAGAAGACTTCCTTAATTAAAAGGTGCCAATTTAGCACCTTTAAATGTATGCTCTGAAAACATGATTCTACCTGAGGTGCTCCTGCCCTTATTCTTCAATTTTTTCTTTATCATCTTATCCAGCCTTGGAATATTTCAGGCTACATTTAAGATACAAGCAGCTGTTTATTTTATATGGCTGGATGTCTTGTTACAGCTATTAACATTCTGTAGCCTAGCAGAATAAAATGGCACTGTCAAGACTGACATACCCAATCCTTTAGCAGCCTCTGTTACTTCTCTCTTGGTAAAATGCACATACCATTATACATGGGATTTTAAAACTTAGTTTTCATCAATTTTAGTAGTGCTCTATCTTGCATTCGCAAATGCACAGAATAAAACCACTGTACATACAGGGAGAGGCTTCATTGTCAGGTACAGGGGTAGTTCTAAACATTAAACTAGAAGTATAATCAAGCTGCCATTGCTGCAAACACAAAATTTAGCATCTAGTAAGGTTGTTGCCTTGCTAAATAGTAAACTGTCTAGGTGTTAAATATTTGGGAATAGATGGGTTAATAGGACTTAATAGCAGTGCAATGCAAGGGTAACTGCTCTCAAATTATTTTGCAACAAATCCTCTTACAAAAATCACTTGTGTAGCACAGCTGGAAAGTTTAGAAGCAACTTTGATGTGTTAAGGGAGCAACATAGCCAGTAAGTAGTTTGTATTGCTCTGTGGTATGTTCTTGATCAGGGCTCTTGCTTTCTCTCTGACTAATGGATAGTTTTACTGTTGACAGATTGAAGGACTATCCCCAGTATTGTCAGCACTTGGCTTCTATTAGTCACTTTATACAGTTCCCTCATCACCTACAGGAGGTGAGTGTTTAAAAATGATAGAACTAATTCATTAATTTGAGAAACAATCGATTGAGTTGATTTCTATTTGCATTAAAAATGGCCTAAACGTTCATAAGTTTTGTATGACAGTACAAGTCCATAAAAACAAAATACAAACAATTTTTAATGTTTTGTGTGAGCAAATTCTAGACTTGAATGCATTTTCCTTGGGTTTGGGGGAATGGCAGTAGGGGTAGGGACCAGTGCCTTCCATTTTTCTGTAAGTTTATTTGGCTTGCTCGTTTGGAAAGAAGTGCCTAACCTGTGTAGCCATGTGGCCATCCAGGGCATATTGCCACTTAAAAAGTGCTGTCATGTATTAATGTCTAAGATCTTATCCTTGCCATGAATCTTCTCTGGGTTTATATTCCTGTCTCCTTCAGAATTTTGGGCTTCCCTATTGAATAAATGCCCCTCTTCTGTGGTTAATGATCAAATTATGTGTTCAGACCTGCTAAAAGTAATCCAAACAAGGGACAGAAGAACTAGGTTCCTGAAGGTCTGATCAAAATAATGGGAATGCACTGTAGTCCAAACAGTAAAAGCAATGTTGATTATGGGTTTGTCTCAATGATCCTTCTGTTGGGGTGGGGGGAGGAATGCACAGAAGGTTATCCTAAGGCCACGCTTTTGAATGTTTAGTTGCAGCTCAGTAAAAATAAAGGTCTGCCATGACATCAAGTAGACAATACCTTTACTCCACAAATAAAGCAAAATCTTGTAGCTGTCTCAACTATTTGATTATTGGTTTAAGTGATGCATCTGGCATCTGTCTACTTTTTGACCCGTGCGTTGTAAATATCTAGGCCGTGGTTCTCAAACACTTGTATTGGTGACCCCTTTCACACAGCAAGCCTCTGAGTGTGACCCGCTTATAAATTAATAACACTTTAAAAATATTTAACACTATTATAAATGCTGGAGGCAAAGTGGGATTTGGGGTGGAGGCTGACAGCTCCTGACCCCCCACATAATAACCTTGAGACCTCTTGAGGGGTTGTGACCCCCAGTTTGAGAACCACTGATCGAGGCAAATGCACCACTATGGAAAAAAAAGTTAACCATTGTATAATTACTTCTGTGAGTGCAGAAATTTAAGACAGATTATTGGAACTGGCTTTTTCCTTGATCACTGCATAGTTCAGCCTTCCTCTATCTTTATACTGTCATTGAAGTCTTTGGGGAAGACTTTCTTGTCCACTCTGCATAGCAGGTCTTTTGATGTTCACACATTCCCCTTATATTTTTCTCACTCCGCAGGCCAGCAGTGTGGGGAATGCTGTCTGTCTGGACTTGGAAGGAAGTCAAGCCTTGTGGCACTCAGCAGCAGCCTCTCTAGCTTGGGGATAGCATTCATGCCTTTGAAGGCCATACCATCCAGTCCTTCTTTACCATTAAATAAACAGGGACTGAAAAGAGGCTTCTCTGGTAGAACTTCTCTTAACAGGGAGTTCATCTCTAGGTTTTGCAAGTGAATTTACAAATGTCATACATCATACGGAGTGACTTAATTCTGGTTCTGGAATTACCCAGAAACTCTCCTACAAAATTTCCAGACTGCAACTTTCTGTAAAATTCGATGTGGTGAACTAGAGTTGGTAGGACTCCAGTATTAGGATGCAGTTTCATTGCTACCTGTGTGAATTTCAGTACATCTCTTGTCTGCCTTACTCTAGTACATTGAATATGGACAGCAATCCAGAGATCCTCCTGTGAAGATGCAGGGTTCAATCACCACCCCTGGAAGTATTGCACTTGCCCAGGCTCAGGCCCAGGCCCAGGCCCCAGCAAAAGCTCCTCTTGCTGGCCAAGTCAGCACTATAGTAACCACCTCCACCACCACCACCACTGTGGCAAAAACCATTACAATCACCCGACCAACTGGAGTCAGCTTCAAAAAGGATGTGCCGGTAAGTTACCCCATCGCTTCATAGGGCTCTTATTGGGAGATCAACAGAATTATGGGAACGGCTGACTCTCAATGAGTACCTAGGGGTTAACCAGTCACGAGAAGTTCTATATTTTAGGTTGTCAAGTTGTGATCCTGTTCATATTCATATTTGTAACTTAAAGCATTTCGTCTCTTACAAGCTTTTTTGATTGGTAGTAAGTAACCTTGTTCTTCGCAGGCCAGCCTTTTGCCAATGAGTCTTTGGCTAATTTTGCTTTTTGGCTAGAAAATATTAAGGGGCGGGGGGTAACATGGCTTTCATGTTGCAGGTTCCCTTTTTAAAAAAGGCACCTATAGACCTAATGAATGGGGATTGGGTTGAATATTCACACTTCATAAACACTGCTTCTTTCCACTCTTTAGGTCACCTTTCTCAATAGAAGATCAAAGTGCTAACTTTACTATTAAACTGAACAAAAGTCCTCCTTGACCTTTTGCCTCTTAGTACTGTCCCTCTTTGCAATATGTTTTTCTTAATTGTCATTATCTTCCTACAGCCTTCCATTAATACTACCAACATCGATACCTTGCTAGTGGCAACAGATCAAACTGAGAGAATTGTGGAGCCCCCAGAAAATGTTCAGGAAAAAATTGCTTTCATATTCAATAATCTGTCTCAATCAAATATGACACAGAAGGCAAGTGTGGCAGAATGTTACCTTGTTTCATTTTATTACCTATTTGTAGCAGGAAGTAATCTGTTCTAATGTCATGGATGATGAAGGTGAATAGAAACTGTTGAAAAAACAAACCTTGTAGATCTTAACTACAACTATATTTTGTAAGAATATTAACTAATTTCCTCTCATCTCAGTCTGAGTTAGGCCTGGTCTACACTTACCCCCCAAGTCGAAGTAAGGTACGCAACTTCAGCTACGTGAATAACTTAGCTGAAGTCGACATACCTTACTTCGAACTTACCGCGGTTCAGACGCAGTCCACACGGGGCAGGCAGGCTCCCCCGTCGACTCCGCGGTACTCCTCTCGTTGAGATGGAGTACCGCAGTCGACGGTGAGCACTTCCTGGTTCGATTTATCGCGTCCAGACCAGACGCGATAAATCGAACCCGGAAGTTCGATCCCCAGCCGCCGAACTAGCGTCTAAGTATAGACCAGCCCTTAGTAGCCCTTCTACTGTGGGACTAGAAGATGTATATTCCTACAGCACTGCATTGAATAATTCCCTCTTTTCTCTCCCCCCCCCTTTAGGGAGATGTACTTGAAATCTCATTGCTTAAATTTTTTGGTCTTCTAAAAAATAGTTCTGGGTGCTACATCTGATGTACAGGGGTAGGTCTGTCACACAGCAACACACTTTGTTTAAAAAAAAAAAAATTTGATGGCAAGTTCAGGGGCAGCTCTAGTACTTGAAATCTAGTCCATTTTAAAAAGTTTCAAGTGTGCCCTTCTAAAAGATATTCTTTGCATGCTATTTTCAACAATTCGCCCAAAGATAAGAGTACCAAGATGAAATAGAAATGACCATGTTAGTGTTGCTATATTTCACATCAAAGAAATGTGGTATCCAGTAATCTTTGAATAGTTAACTGCTCTTGTTCAATGATGCTGCTTCATTCTCTTCACAAAGCAACATCCTTTGTCTAAACTAGAACTGTGTATTGTCACATTCTATTCCCCTCTGGTTTCAGGGGAACACTTCCTAGTAGGTAGCTGCTATAATAAAGAAGTTTTGTACTAGTCATATCACTGTTTGGACAATACTTTGATGACTGTTTTTGGTGTGATCTAGACAAGTATTCACACTGCAGAAAATGCAACCACAACTAGTATCTGTTTGATAATCAGAGCTAAGGATTGTATAGTCAGAGATTAAGCTGCTCTCCTCTTCCACTAGAGTTTCTAGGTTAGAGTTTAGGTTCACAGTAGAAACCTGCTCCAGGACTGCCACCCATGGTCTCTGTTCTGTGAACAGACACCTTCAATGTCCAGGGCTGTCCTTCAGTAAATTATACTAAATTAAACTTTCTTTAATGATCTGTAATGCAGTAAATATCCAGCATTTCACGAAAGGTAGGGTTACTGCACTCAAGTGCTTGAAACAGATTTAAGTTGATTCATTGGCTAAAGTAATCCTTGAATGACCAAAATGGTTCTGGAATCACTCAGTCAAAACAAACATTAAAATATTTAGTAAAATTTATCAGTACTAGTCAAGTCATCCCCCCCCCCCCAATCTGTTTTCATCCTAATTTCTGTGACTTTGTTTTGTGGTGGAGCCAGGTTGAGGAGCTGAAGGAAACTGTGAAAGAAGAGTTCATGCCTTGGGTTTCACAATATCTTGTGATGAAGAGAGTCAGTATTGAGCCAAATTTTCACAGCCTATATTCAAATTTCCTTGACACTCTTAAGAATCCAGAGTTTAACAAGATGGTTCTGAATGAAACCTACAGAAATATCAAGGTGAGTAGTATGTTGCTTTTTCTTCTGACACTTAATTGCAGTTTTCAATAATAGACACTGCATTGCTATCCAAATATGGTGTGAAACTTCTAAATTATCCATAATTTACCAAGTAGACAAACAGGTTTTTATCATAATTTGGGTAGGAAAAGTGCCTTGAGTACTGTAATTGGCATTTATATGGTCCTTTCTAAACCTTGAGTAGGCTTGGTATCTACCTGTGCTACTTGCATCTGGAGAATGATACCTACCAGGGCTTTGGAGCGGAGCCCAGAGCTGGAGTGCGGAGCCGCTCCAGAGCAGTAGAACTGCAGGCTTTTGCCTGGAGCTGAAGCGGAGCCGGAGCACAGCTCCAAAACCCCACTAAAAACTTGTGAAAGATTAGAGGGGAGAATGTTTGCATTTGACAGCATTTTGTATAGGTAACTTCTGTGTGTGGGAGGGGGAGTTTTTTATTTCAAACAGTAGCACAGGAAAGATTATTTCTTTAAAAGGAAAATGGGGCTATAAAACCAACAGCTTGGGAGACTCCAGGGCAGGTGTAGTGTTTTCAACTGCTGTTTACTTGTTTTTCTATAGACTAGTTAACTGTTTTGATAACATACATAAATCCAGCAAAATTTGAAAAATGCTTTCTGAAACATTTGTATTAAATCTTTATATTAAACCATTCAGAATTACGTATAAAATGGGAAGACAGTGTCCAAATGGTCATGATTTTAAAATCAAACTTTCTAGAAAGGGGAGCAATCCCTTAATTTTATTAGTTCATTTAGAGTAAGTTTTTTTGACAGGACTACTAAATTCCAAAAAGTATGGTTCAGCAGACCTGGGGTAACTGAGCTTATGTCAGGAAATAGGATATATCTATCAACATTTTTTGGCTGTTAGTTATCTATTACGTTAGTTACAAACCTGTTTAGTATAACAACGCTTTAGGTTTAGATAACTAGGTTTTGAATCTGACAACTAAGACTTCAGTGTGTAAATTGACTGGCTTGATATCAGCGTGGTGCCACTTTTTTTCCCCCTCTATCAGTGACTTGTTAATTTTCAACTTCTTATAGTAACATTCTTGCAGTTGGGATAGACTTTAAATACTTGTGCTTGCAGACTGTAGTGAATGGTCAGATGAAATACTGTATCTATTTGTACCAAGAATCAGAGTTGCAGATAGAGCCTTCTTGAATGCATATCCAAGAAAATGTTGACCAGTTAATAGATGTCTTACAGATGTCATTCATTGTAATAAATGGAAGAAATGAAATTGTCCTGTTAGAACTGACTAGTTCACTATGTAGGATTTGTGAAACAAAACACACTAGTGCCAGAGTCCTTTTTAAATAAGACATGCAGTGACATGATGAATCTAGCAAGCTTCTAATAAAATTTATGAATTTAAGGGTTTGGGGAATACCATGAGCGTGTACAGTGCCCTACAAAACCATAGGGGTGTCGGTCCTTGATCCTACAGTTTACAGCATTGAACGACTTGTCTAAATGGCAAGAGTTCTGGCTGGTTTAAATTGTGATTAGACATCAACTCACTTGTACTAGTTTAAAGGTTGTGTGGATGCTCTTGTTTTAAATCAGACTTATTTTTGATTTAGCTGAAGTTGATTGGTATATGTTGAAGCTAAACTTGATAGTCTTAAACAGAAGTAAGTATCCACACAGAGGTTTGCAGTGGTTTAACTGTACCCTTGTAAATTGGTGTAGACAACCCCCTGAATTAAATGGGCAAAGCCACACAGATACACCTCTACCCCGATATAACTCAACCTGATATAACACACATTCAGATATAACGCGGTAAAGCAGTGCTCCAGGGGGGCGGGGCTGCACACTCCAGTGGATCAAAGCAAGTTCGATATAACGCGGTTTCACCTATAACGCGGTAAGATTCTTTTTTTGGCTCCCGAGGACAGCATTATATCGGGGTAGAGGTGTACATAGTATACTAGCATACTGCTGGATAAACTTAATCTCAAGGCAATCATGGTTTTAAAAATGTCGTCATCTGCAAAGTATTTCATTGTTAATCCACAAGTCACATGCCTTAATTTTAAGGGTTTTCATGAATGATAGTGGCCATTTTTCTCAGAGGATTCTCAAGTGGAAAAGATTGCATGGATGGTGTGAAGGCAGTAGGAAAATACTGAAGGAGCACTTAAAGGCAGCTTGAGGGAAGCATAGTCTGTGTACTGCTTTGGCAACAGAAGTATGAGGGAGAACAAAAGAACGGCCATACTGGGTCAGACCAAAGATCCATCTAGCCCAGTATCCGTTCTTCCGACAGTGGCCAATGCCAGGTGCTTCAGAGGGAATGAACAGAACAGGGAATCACCGTGTGATCCATCCCCTGTCGCCCATTCCCAGCTTCTGGCAAACAGGCTAGGAACACTATCCCTGTCCATCCTGGCTAATAGCCATTGACGGACCTATCCTCTTATCTAGTTCCTTTTTGAATCCTGTTAGTCTTGGCCTTCACAACATCCTCTGGCAAAGAGTTCTACAGTTTGACTGTGTGTTGTCTGAAGAAATACTTCCTTTTGTTTTAAACCTGCTGTCTATTAATTTCATTTGCTGACCCCTAGTTAGAAGGAAGTTAAAAATGAAAGTGGAAGTGCAGGCATGGGAAGATTAAATCCCAATTTTAACATAATGGCAAGGGGAAAATGAAAAACAGGAGTGAATTACCAGTATATGTCAATTAGCACTATTTTTAAACCTGTGGATGGGATTTCTCTCCACTATAGGTTACGCTGTAGTGCAAAATAATTCCTTGGCACTCTTCTGAGCACAACTGACCACCTACCATTTGGTTGATGCTACTATAAGCTAAGGAACAGAACTACATGTTTAAAAGGTCTTCAGAGACCAGAACTGACTCCAACTATTTGGGAAACTAACTACTTATGCTTCACTGCTGATGGTTTACATGCCGTTATATGGGAGGTATGCAGTGTTTTTGTAGCTGTTTGGTCCCAGGATATGAGACACACAAGGTGGGTGAAGTAATACCCTTTTTATTGGATAGACTTCTGTTGGTGAGAGAGACAAGCTTTCGAGGGCTTACACAGGGCTTCTTCACAGCTAAATATGAAGTGAAACAAATTGTTAATCATAAGAAGCTAAGGCACATTTCCAGGGACCATTGAAGGTGGTGTTAACAGGCCACTTCACCTTCAATGGTCCCTGGAAATGTGCCTTAGCTACTTACGCTAAACAATCCTTTCCACCTTGTATTTAGTGGTGACGCCCAAGCTGCCTAGTGTAGACCAGCCCTTAACTCAACCTAACTGCATTTGCATCGACCTAGATGCCAAAGTGTCTTCACTTAAAATTGTCTCCTCCAACAGAAGTGCCCCTCTACACTGATTTAGTAATACCACTCCCTGAGTGGCATAGAGTCACGGTTGACGTAATTAGGTCAACACAGTCTCAGTGTAGATACTGTGTTGCTTATGTCAACTTGTTGTTGGCCTCCAGGAGCAGTCACACAATGCCCCACACTGACACAACAGCTAGAAATCCCTCCTATCTAGTGAGACGGGGTGTGGGTGAGGTGATATCTATTTTTATTAGGTCAACTTCTGTTGGAGACACACACAAGCTTCGAGCTTACAGAAAGCTCTTCAGGCCTGGGAAGAGTACTTGGGCCATGTCTGCACTACAAAATTACGTTGACCTAACTTATGTCAGCATTGAGACATTACAGTCAAACCACTTGTATGCACACTTGGCTCCTTGTAGTGTAGACATGGCCCAAGTACTCTTCCCAGGCCTGAAGAGCTTTCTGTAAGCTCGAAGCTTGTGTGTCTCCAACAGAAGTTGACCTAATAAAAATAGATATCATCTCACCCATACCCGGTCTCACTAGATAGGAGGGATTTCTAGCTGTTGTGTGGAATTCTGGATTGCTGATTTTCAAGATACATAGGTGTGGTAGTCCTGGCATGGAGTTGTACTTTTCTGGGTTTTGTCAGTTTACATTTTAAGGCTCCTTGAAGGAGAAGAACTTATTGTAGTTCTCCTTACAGGCTAGTAGGGGACTGTTCCTAGAAACTTGACAAACCATAGTTTCAGTGTATTAAAGTCCAAAGGACTGTCTCCTTCATGGTTAAAGTGCAGCTAAATACTTCAGTGTTCTAGAACTCAAGACTTTCTAAAGTCAGTGTGTATTAAATGCTTAAATTGGCTTTGGATGTTTATCTCATAGTTCTTT
The DNA here is from genome assembly GCF_002925995.2 of Terrapene triunguis. Taxonomy (NCBI): domain Eukaryota; kingdom Metazoa; phylum Chordata; order Testudines; family Emydidae; genus Terrapene; species Terrapene triunguis. The sequence goes on from NW_020664481.1 coordinate 19,972,455, forward strand.
GTCTAAGTTGTTCTCCTTTTTAATCATCCGTTAGGTGCTACTGACATCAGATAAAGCTGCAGCCAACTTCTCTGACCGTTCCCTTCTGAAGAACCTTGGCCACTGGTTGGGAATGATCACGTTGGCTAAAAATAAACCCATCTTGCACACGGTGAGCTCACATTTAATCTGTCCCAAAAAACCTGTTAAGCTTGTGACAGATTTGAAGTCAAGAAATTCAGCTGAACTTTAGCCTGGAACCTCTTACCTTTTTGTACAATAAGCTTGCTGAAGTACAAAAATCTGATTCTGTGGTTTAAAAGTCTTATGAACATTTTAATACCTTATTTATCAAAGGTTCCAAAATCCGTACTTTTGCGAGATTTAAGTAACTTTGTCCCCATAAATCCACATATTAGGTACATTTTGAAATATTTACTTTTAGTGTGCAAAGTAATTACTTCCCAGAAAAAGTAGCAGCTGCATAAAATTCTAAGGCTGTTTTGATTCAGCAAATGTCAATGCTATAATGAAACTGTAGCCCTACAAGAAATAGGAGTGTGTATCTCGCCCCACACCCAAGTTTAATTGACACATTTTTGTGTTTTAGGATTTGGATGTGAAATCATTACTTCTGGAGGCTTATGTTAAGGGGCAACAGGAGTTGCTTTATGTAGTACCATTTGTTGCCAAAGTCTTAGAATCCAGTGTCAGAAGTGTGGTAAGTGAACTCAAATCTGCTGAGACGTAACTATTGAAGTGGCTCTCCAAACTAACTAGCAAATAAATATTGTAATGTAACAAATGTAAACTAACTGGATTTTTTTTTAAACTATTCATTCAAAACTAAATATCTTATGTCAGGTGATTGGGAAGGAAATGCATGGAAATAAGGTGTGTAAAGAGATTGTGACCTGGGGATGGTCTAGACAGTATTTGGTCCTGCCATGCGGGCAGTGGATTGGACTCGATGACCTCTCGAGGTCCCTTCCAGTCCTAGAATCTATGAATCTATGAAAAGGGAAAAGAGATCTTGTAGATGTTGCACTTTGTTCTGGAAGAATGGTTTGGTTGGAATATGTGCTTAAACAGCTGTACATTGTTCCTTGGTTTGCCCACAAATGGGGAAGTCCCAGAGCCCAGTTTTCTTCTAAACCTCATTAGCTTTGTGTCCCTTTCTCCTTCCTGGATCAGCTTTTCTGTCTCCCCAGTTCTACTTTTGCAATGGCACTGTTGATCTGGCAAATGAAAGCCACAATGAACTGGCTCCTTCTAATGTTCCAGTTTGGAATTAACTTCTCATTAAATTTTCTTTAATGCTAACCTGAGGTCTTCCCCCCCCCCCCCCCCCCCAAACATACTGCTGGGGTAGGATATTGCTGTACTCTCCATAAACACCATTATTGAAAAATGTCATCACTCTTTCACAGCCATACAAATGCAAATTGGTGTTAGTGTGTTTTATGGTTTTAAAATACACTTGTGCTGAGTTTTAATTTACACCTTTTGGAAAGGAATTGCTTTGTCTGACAGACTTCTCTCCAATTCTCTGGTAGGTTTTCAGGCCTCCAAACCCCTGGACGATGGCAATCATGAACGTTTTAGCTGAGCTGCATCAAGAACATGACTTAAAAGTAAGTTGCTTTTAACTTTTTTTTCTACACTTACTGAACATTAATGGATTTTCTTGACTGATCAGCTTAGCAAAATGTAATGCAGGAATACTGTTGGACTTCCAAACTTCAGTCCTCAACTCCATTTTTATAGTATTGTTGGATTTAGATGCCTCATTTAGTCATGGTGCTAACTTCGGTGCTTCTAGACAGTCCCCTTGCCGAATATTGATCTAATGCCTAGAGTCTTAAGATATGAGAGGTAGAATGGGAAACAGAGGGGTTCCCTTATTAGTGTTACCTAAAATGATCATACTGGAATTTTGTGCAGCTAAATCTGAAATTTGAGATTGAGGTGCTCTGCAAGAACCTTGCACTAGACATCAATGAGCTGAAACCTGGAAACCTCCTGAAAGACAAGGATCGGTTGAAAAATTTGGATGAACAGCTGTCTGCTCCAAAGAAGGATGTAAAACAGCCGGAGGAGCTACCACCAATCACAACAACCAGTAAGTAGTTGAAGTTTCAGCTGTATTGCAAAAATACAATCTGCTGCTTTTGAAGTTAAAGTGAGGCTTGCTAAATTATTATAGCAGCAGTTTAGTGAGAGTTTATATTTGGCGAGAGCCTAGAATTTGGAGAAGGAATTGATTAGAAAGCTTCTAGACATGTTTGCATGTACCAAAATTGGAATCCTTCCTGCATTGTCAGATATCACTTAGGGGACAAATAAGGCTCCCGTATTTGTCATGCTGTTTGCCAGAATGGCGCTCTCAATTTTTTTTACAAGGATATGTTGTTTAGCCTATTCCCCCAATCTGGAGGACCAGTGGACTGCTTTTCATCTGGTCCCTATCCTTTGACCTATCTGACTTGGATGGCCCTACCAGGAGGTAAAACTCCCACTGGTAGAGCGCTTGGGTCATTCACATGTCATGGTGTCAAGGTGCAGTCCCCAGCGAAGATGTACCAAAACTGTCCACATACTCGGTGTCTGTACACACAATGGCTTTAAACTAAAAAGCAGGATAGTGAGGATTACTTATTGAGCTGCAGGATCGTTGTTAAACTCTTCATATGTGTAATAGCATAAGCTACACAGGACTGCTTACTTTATCTCACAAAAGAATCTGATGTAGTGGGGCTTGAATGAAAAGTGTACAATTACAAAGTCTCAGTGCTTGAACACAGACTGGGACATCACTGAAGTGAGAAGCCTAAACTATTGAAAAAGGTAAGTAATTTAGTCTAAAGAAATGAGTGGAAATGATGCTGTGGACTGTTCTTGCATGGAAAACCTGTAAATACTGAATGCTGGGGAGGGTGGCAAGGTGCACTTGCAGAAAGGCAGCCAAGGATTGCTATAATTGTGCATGACACAGTAAATAATGCTCTCTTTCTACAAACGAAGGTGGAGAGATGGTGTAAGCTGTTACTGGCTTATCACCCTGCTTTTTCAGAAGCTTTGCAATTAAATGGTAAATTTTCAAATGATGTACTTGCCAAGTGTATGAGGCAAACATAGAGTTTTAGTTTACTCAGTGAATTAGTTTAGAGTAAAGAAGCAACTCTAAAGAATTCTTACAACTTTTATGTTCTACAGCTGCTTCTACAACCCCAGCTACTAACACCACTTGTACAGCATCCGTTCCTCCACAACCTCAGTACAGTTACCATGACATCAACGTCTACTCTCTGGGAGGGCTGGCTCCGCACATTACTCTAAATCCGACTGTAAGTACTAGAGCTCATTGTGGCTTGTTACAGAAAGTTTTTGTAGTCCCAGAATAGACAATGGCCTGTAGGGGCTCTCACTTTCCCCAAAAAGCACTCTTCTGAAATTGAGGAACTAGTTAATGTTGACTGGAGTTAAGCACAATGTATACAGGTGGTCTGCTCTTTCACACAAGTATGTCAGTCCTCATATGTCCTGCCAGAACTGTTTCTGCACTAAGCTACTCCTATGAGTGGTGTCAAATTGCCTTGAAACTTTTGTAGCCTACAGGACTCTAACGTGTGTGTGTGTGTGTGTGTGTGTGTGTGTGTATGTATAAAAAATGTTTCCGTTTATTGTAATAGGTGTATAGATTTATATTTAAAGTAAGTTTGGCTGTAATGCAAGAGACCTACAGGCCATATCCTGTATGTTAGGCTAAAGCATATCTATATTAAGACCTTTTACTCAGAAAGCAAAGTTGACCTATAGCTTATCTAAATAGATGAGTACCCACGCCTATGTCTGACCTTTTATCTAGACCAATAGACAATGGAGAATGGCATAGGGGGGTTTTCAATGTTGTACCCACAGACTTAACAAGTACACCACAAGAGACTGATGTGCGTACATACCTGTCATCAATACGCACATACATACTAGCCTATGGGTTAAGTGTACCCTAACATTTCTGTGGGTGAGGAATGAAATTTGGGCATAAGAGGAAGGATTTCCGGCATTTGCCCTATAAGAGGTAACCCACCTCAATAGAGTACTCGAGTTCTTACTTTGCTCCATCTCCAGTTCTCACTTACTTCCTCCACTCTATCTATTCTATCTACGATGACTGCTACTATTAGTAGGCTATACTTGTTCTTCTTAAACTTTAAGTTTCAAAGGAACTAGGCTAAGCTTGGTTTCCCTAAGTTTTATTCTTAGTTTGTTTGTTAGGTTTTGGTTTAAGTTAGTCAAGTAAACCCTAGTCAGCTTTGATAGCTCTTAGCATTTTCTAAGCACTGCATCCCTTACTCAAGAATTGAGAAACCTGAACCACAAGGCTGTTCCTGTGTCTCTTGCCACCAGGTTACCAAGGAAGGTTGTCAGTATGTTAACCAAAGCTTTGTTGCATATACTACTATATTATCATATGTATCTTTTGAATAGCAGTAATGCAATTGTAACTTTGTAACTCTGGGTATTTTACCATTTACTTACTATTAATTTTAATAAGTCTTTAAGGCTATATCTGTCTCAGTGTGAGCTTCCTGTCATACCCCCGAGGGTCCTTTATAAATTCTGTGGAGCCTGATTCAGGACAAGAACTTTTATCTTCTGATCAAACAGATTGGCGAGCTTAAAACCCATACTAATTATTAATAATTAATATTATTGTTAAAATCAAATTCCCATATTATTCAAATTAATATTATCAGTACACCCTAAATCAGGCTACACTTTTTAGGCTAGCATCTACTAGAAACCAGAATGAGACCCACCCATCTGTACCTTGTGACTTGAACCAAATTTGAAATTGATTTTGTAGTAAGGGAGTGCAGTTGGCACCTCCGCATCTACTGGAGTAAATCCAATCTGGTAAAGAGATTCAGTCTTTTACTTCTGAATGCCTGGTTGCTCTTCAGTTCCAGGTAGCAGCAGTAACTAAGAATGCTTTTCTGTTATTCGCTAGTAGTTATAGTCTAACCTTGCTAATGTAGAAGAGATGACATTTTTTATCCACCACCAGGAACGACTATTGCAATAGGCTATATTTTATCCCACCCTTAAAGATCCTTTCAAAACTTCTGCCTCAGTAGAATGCAGTCGATTAGAGTAAACACAATTTACAGAAGTACACAAAGCACAGGTGTGGCTAAATTTTTTTAGGTACAGTTTGAGTTCCTTTAATGTAGAAAGTCAATATAGTTTAGGATGGATTGATTGCATAAAAACCGCATTACTACTGTTCTGACAACTGAGATCAGCTGAGGCTACTTAGCTGACTCGAACTGCACCCTGCTTCTAGTCAAGAATGAACATGTTGGGGTCCGTGAGCATAGAATTTACTCCATCAGGATGCAACTTTCACTGATGTGCAGAATCAGTCTCTTCAGCCAAACCTCTGTGGAATGGGTCAAAACTAAAATGTTCTGTGTTGAGTTAGAAGAGATTTTTCTGTTGTCCACCAAATGCCACAGCAATTTGGTGAACTAAATGGAGTTACCTAAACAATTGTCTGTAGGAGTACCTCAATGCTAAGTCTTGAATAGATGCTTTCCCTGTACCTATCTGTGTGCACTAGATGAGAATTTAGAATGCTGGTATTGAATACTTAATTTCATATAATTTTCATCTGTATGTGAAGCTCTGCTTGAGAGGTTTAGTATTTTAAACTAACTGGTGGTGATGTCATGAATGAGGAGTGGACACCTGAACCTTTTTCAGTTAGCCTACGGTAAATTTTGGTTGCTTCACTTCTCTCAATTCCAAGGAGGAAGCTTTTTTGTAACCTCTTGTTTTAAGATTCCAGTTGATTCCACCAGCAATCTGACTGAAAGAGCTGTCCAGAACAAAGCCTGTTGAAGAATTTGTAGCTCTCATTTCACTCTTGTGCACACTGGAATGTGGGTGGACAACGGCACCAACAAAAATATTTTAAGGAGACTTAGTTTCTTTCAGTTAGTCTCGGGTTTTGCAAGTAACACTAGGAGGTTTAAAACAAAAACAAAACAAAAAAACCTTAGAGCATTTTCTATTTTTGTGCATTGGGATAGCACTGCCTATCTTCCCTTTTGTATGGGTTTTTCGGAGCAACAGGTCAAAATCAGAGTTCGCAGGGGACTCAAAAGAAGGTGTACTACCTGATACTAACTTTCATTTTTAATCCAACTTTATTTTAAATTCCTTCAAGGGATGCCCTTTTGCAAGGTAAAACTGCAGCTTTTGTAGTTTTGCTGCCCTATCTCCTATATACCTCCCCGTTTTTGCCTCTTACCCTTTTTAATTGGCTTTCTGTTCATTTCCAGACTGTTTTTTCGCTAGTTCTTTTTGAAAGGATTACTTCTGTTCTCTTGTAGCCAAAAGCACTCTGCTGCCAGTGCTGTCAAACAAGTATCTGTTGGCTGGCTGAGGAGTGTCTTGTGAGCTGAAAAGCTGTAATTCACAGTTAAAGCTGCTAATGTTTCTTGGCAATCGACATCTGATCTATTTTTTTTTTAAAACAGAACTAAGATTTTACTATTTCTTTAAAAAGTAGATGTAGGAGTACTTGTTCTTTGACTTTGGTTTGACCCTTCTGTTGCCTAATCACACAAAGTTGTTTTAATTTTCCCCTGTAGATTCCACTGTTCCAGGCCCACCCACAGCTAAAGCAGTGTGTGCGTCAAGCTATAGAGCGTGCAGTGCAAGAGCTTGTCCATCCAGTGGTAGACCGGTCCATTAAGATTGCCATGACTACCTGTGAACAGATAGTCAGAAAGGACTTTGCACTGGATTCAGAGGAGTCACGCATGCGTGTAGCGGCACACCACATGATGCGGAACCTGACTGCTGGTATGGCCATGATTACCTGCAGGGAACCTCTGATGATGAGCATTGCTACCAACTTGAAGAACAGTTTTGCTACTGCACTGCGGGTAAGATGGTGCAACTTCATTGAACTCCACTCATTAGCATTGACTTCCTAATTAATTGCATTGCTGTAAACTGAGTACTTGTCTATTGGAGTTACCTGGAATCATGAATATGGGGGTAGAGGATCCCAGAGACAAGAAATCTTTGTATGATTGGTGTGTCAATATGGTTAGCTGAAGCAGAACTAAGTTTGCCTTAAAATAGTAGAGGAGTTGTTAGCCTTCAGTCTTTAGACTGTTGAGATACATCTTCTGGTGTCTTTGTATCATACTTCATAGAACCAAAACTTCCTGATTGGCTTCACCTTTCCTGTACTTGGAGTGCATGGGCCTGTTACCTTTAAAATAGAATCCAAAAGCAATGGGAGATTAGCCCTTGGTACTGAAAATTAAATTTCCTGGCAAAATATGCAAGTTTGTCTTTGTATATGTGTATATATGCTTCAGACCATCTATTCCATTCACTTAATTGTTCCATTAGCAAGTATAAAATTGAGAGATTATTCTGTACAATTAAACTGCTTGATTTATTGGCTTTTCTAGAGGCTGTTGTCAAGTCTTCTAACACATTATTTTAAAGCTTCCCCTGTGACTTTTCTCCATAGGCTAAACTAATGTAAAGATAATACAATTTTGTTTTAAAACAATTTATGAACTGCCAGCCCGTAACAAATCGTTTAGTAGATCATTATCCAGAAAGCTTACCATACTCACCACCAGCACTCAAGTATATGAACCATTTTGGGTAGATATGAGGGTTGAAGCATCATGCAAGTTCAAGGTATAGCTGTTTTGAGGGGTAAAATTAGGGCTCCAGAAATCTGTTTACATCTTGGTTAAGGACAATCCCTTCCCCTTTTTCTATGGCTGAGAGGGGTCATGTTGTAATGGACTGACTCCATTGCATGGTAATGGGCTCAAGGCAAGATTTTGAGGATTGCAGGGAATATGAAAGGCTTAGTAAAGCTGACACCCAGCTCTCCATCACATTTGACCTCTTGGGTGCAATGATATAGATTCTTTCTAAGACTGAAGACCAGGATGAGAGTCAGTTGGCTGAGGCTCTTGCCATAGAGAGGAATGATGGTAGCTGGAGGGGGAGCAACAAGCCGCACCAGTTCATGTTGCACCTCTGCTGAGAGAGGATTTCTCCTATTGATAGTATAGCTTCACAACTTAAGATTCTTATTTAGCTGCAAAGATGTTCAAGCAGTAACCTGTCTGCCTGGCAAGGATGAACTGTGTAATCACTTCTCGGGTGTGAACTTCTGCTATAGTTACCCATATCTCTGCCATCCTGATGGACTAATTTACTGTAATGCACTTTCCTTGAGGCTATTTCTTGAGACCTGGAAGCCTAAAGTAGTGCCAGATATAACTGCCTTCTTAATGATCAGAGCTTCATGTTGAGAACATTCAAAACCAGTGCTGCATGTTGGTTTGTAAGTGGTAGTTATCGGGGACGTGTGTGAGAATTTCTAAATCGTTGCATATAGGGGCCTGGTAATCTCAGACCACTGCTCCATGCAGTAGCTCAGCATTTAAGACCACCAGAGGTGCTTGAGCCCCTGGTTTAATTTGAGGAAACTGCTGGCACAGCTGCTTGACTCTGGAACTCCCCAATTCATCTGCGAGGGCTGAGGGGCATAGAGTGTAGATCAGACCTATTATTGCAGTGGGTGACCTGAGGCATTAGTCAGTTATATGTAATTGTCTTGATATGGTTTAAGCACTCAGAGCAATGGATGGAGGCTTCTACCTATCAGAATAAGCTGTTAAAATATACTAACTTAGACTACCGCCTTGTATTTTTCCATTTCTGTTCGAACACAGCTTTAGCAGCTGAGATCTTATCAACTGATGGCATTGATGATAAAACACTCAATGTAACTAGAAAAGCTTAGTGCATATCTACCATTGCAAATTTCTAGTCCTGGCAGCTCATGAAACTGTGAATAGGGGTCTCATTATAGCACTGTCTCTTGATGATGCATCCAGGACTGGATAGCAGATTTATAGCTAGTGTACTGTTTGACCTCTTGTCTCTTCTTTACTTACAGTACTATAATGGATTTTTATTTTGTTCTCTTCAAATGAACAGTGACGACATCTTAGGATCACACTGTCACCAAAATGCAGTCTGAATGTAGATCAGATGTTGATCTAAGATGCCTGATCCTGTAAATCATTTGACAGATTATTATTTTTTTTCCCCATTTCAGCAGTATGTGTAGAAACCCTGTTGCCAGGCCAAGGAGGACTGTGCAGTCCTCTTTTAGGGTGTTCAAACTAAACCAGGAAAGCATTTTCAAAAATTTATTGCTTTAGTTCTCTAACTAAAACAGAGTGAATACCCCTTTTGGCCTGGCATTTGTAGTTCAAAGGAATTTTGTCAGCCCATCGCAAACAACATTTTGCTTCGTCATAAATTGGCTTGAAGTGTCTCTGTGGAGGTAGGTAGGCATAGCACAGGATCTGTGCTATGCCCCAGCTTTTAAACAGTCCTTTGGAGGAACCCTTTCAGTGGGCCAGACCCCCAAGGGGTCCCATTCTTAAAGGTAAGCCAGATGACTTCAGCATCTCGAGACAGAGTCTCTGGGCTCCAGCACTCCTGTTTCACTCCGTGAGCTCTGTCCAGCAAGTCCAAATAAGAATTCTGTTCCTAGACTTTTTTGCTTTCTTCAGGGATTAGTGCACCTCAGCAAGTATTTGCAGTGACACCAGGCAGCCTTTTCAAAACAGTAGGGTTTATTAGTCAACTGGAACACAGCATTGGGAAAGTCCCCAAGATAGCATAAAAAAGTAAAGGTGAAGACAATTCTGACTGGCCAGCATCAGGGTTGTACCCAGCCAAGCTACTGAAGAATCCATTTTGGCTCTCTCCCCCTCCTGGCCTCTTTGACAGTCCTGGGTGAGATCCCTGTGTCTCTCAAAAAGCTGTTGCTTCTCCTAGCCTCTGGTCAGCTCTTGATCCATTGTCTTGGTCCTCTTGCAGGACCCCTGCTCAATTTACATGTTCTGCCTGCCACAGTTTCCTACTGTTAGGTATCAGTTGTCCAGTTCTTGGGGCTCCCTGGTCTTTCTAGATTCTCCACTATTATGGGCATTTTCAGCCAGTCCTTAACCCATTTATACCTTTAGAGTCACATGACCTAAACACCACCCATCTCCTGCTTTACTCCAGGAGCAGCATTTTAACCCTTCTACTCTCACTTGGTAGCAATCCCTAGTCAAATAAATCACCTGCCATACACATCATTCATAAAAATATTACAGAAAATTCCCACTTCATCACAGAGGGAGTGAGAGCTTCTGTGCTTTGATTTCAGGCAAGATGCATTGTTAGAGGTAGAGAAACTTCACACAAAGGGTTGTGACGGGCTGTTGTCTTGTACAGCACCAGGCAGTGTCAGTAGCTTTTAAATGTATAGCAAAATCTCCCTTAACAGCAAGTGGTCCGTCCTTGTGATTCTTCAAGTGCTGGTCCCTATGGGCATTTGCTGTGGGTTCACATGAGTTCTGGTCATCTGAGACCAGAAGATTCTTCAATGCAGTGTCTGTTGGTCAGTGCCAGTGCACTATAACTTCCATGCTCTGAATTGAGGGCATGAGGGGTGGCATGGATTGACCGCCTCTAGTTCCTTTCTACCACTTTGAGTCTGCGACTGAACCCTTCTGTGACTGCTGCCTTCTCAGCATTCCCACTTGAACTGGCTCTGTAAATAGTCTTTGTAAGTAGCTTATCTTAGATATTTAGCTTAGTAAGCCTAGTTGGATGGTTCAGGGTGGTCCCCCAGTGCCTACTTTTCCAGGCATTAAGGATAGCCAAGATTCCAGGCTTCAGGCCCTGCGTGCTTTTTTCCAGGTCTTCCCAGTTACTGACCCACTCGAGAGCTGCCTGTGCTGCATCAGGGGATTGCACCTTCCTTCAAAGTGTGACTGCCATTACTTCCCCCTCATACTAGGCATTCTCAGTAGTTGAGGCTCGTACACAATTAAAGGAACGCTCCATGAGGTCCCAATGTGATCCTGGATCATCCTCCTCCTCCCCATCTTGTCAACCTGAGCCTCTAGGTAGTGCCATTCTGGCACCAGCGTGCTCTAGCTCAGAATCCTCTCCCTCTTGGCCCCAAGTGAGATGCTGTGCCCAGGGCTGGGTGCACCAAGAGCTCATGGGGAACAGCACCACTGCTGTTGGGAAGTGCTACTGCTCCAAAACTCTCTGAAAGGGACAGGACTGACCCCTGCACCACACATGGATAGAGGGAGTGTTCATCCTCGGAAAACACCATAAGAAAATTGCTGTGCCAAAACTCGCACCAGTGGCTCCACCTGTACCCAAGACTCTCTCCAGCTCTCCATTAGGCCAGTGGTTCTCAAACTTTTGTATTGGTGACTCCTTTCACACAGCAAGCCTGAGTGGGCTCCCCCCCCCCCCGGTAAATTAAAACCACTTTTTAAATATTTAGCATTATTATAAATGCTGGAGGTGAAGCGGGGCTTGGGGTGAAGCCTGGCAGCTCGCGATCACCCATGTAATAACCTCGCAACCCTCTGAGGGGTCCTGACCCCCAGTTTGAGAACCACAGTATTAGGCCTTAATATGCTCTTCCCGAGGACCTGGCAATTTTACACTGATCCCGAGTCGCTGATCCTTTCAGGCCGGATAGTATCGAGGGACATCCCTAAATCATTAGCACATCATTTGCCAGTCCCAAGCACCAGCCATGCTGTGGGCACTTGGATGCTGTCAGTGCACTATTTGCTGATTACTCTGACAGTTTGGGTGGTTGCAAGATGCACACGGTACCTCTGGCTCCGCCAATAGTTGGATAACTCCTATTCCTCAGACGAGCACAAAGGGATACCAGTGGTTCCCCTGGGTGCTCGGAGTCCAGACATCAGCCCAGACAGAGCTTCCAGAGGCTCCTAGTTGCCTTCACCCCCTCGTGATCTGCAATGTTGGGCTAGTGACCAGTAGTACTCTCCTTGGGAACTGACTCGTATCCTTATGATTCCACCATTTGGGCTCCTGAGGTCTGTACTTTTGAGTCCCTGACTGAGGGCACTGGGACGTGATCTTTGACACTGGTGCCCAGAGAGGAGCCTCAGTCCTTCCCAGGTTGCTTTGTTGAGCAGGAACAGCCAGTACAGCTGGACCTGTCGGCAGCACTTTCTTCCTCTCCAGATGAGGTGGTGGCATTGGCCTCTCCCTTGCAACTGGATGATCATAGACAGTATCGGGGACCTATTGCAGAGGATCACAAACTCTCCAGAACCCACTAGAAAAGGTTCAAGATCTTACTCGTAAACTCCTGGATAGTCTCCAGACTGCAGCTCCTTCCAAATTGGCATTCCCTACAAATGAGGCCTGATTGGAGCCCCCTAAGATGTGTTGGCACATACCAGCTACCTGTGCCTCAACCCCATTTTGTTCTTTCCAAGGGGGCAGAATATTTGTTTTCCTACCCTACCCAAGCTCCAGGCAGTCAGGGAGCAAACAAGATGCACTACCATAGGTCCACCCCTTTGGACAAAGATGCAAGGAGACTGGATCTCTTTGGCAAAAGAACTTTTCATCAGACAGCTTACTGTTCTGCATAGCAAATGTTCAGACATTAATGTCCAAATAAAATATTAATTACAATAAACTGTCAGAATTAGCTTGCTAATAAGCTAACACAGAAATGTAGGCCCCAATTCCAGGCCATCCTGGACAAAGGGAGACTAGTTGCCAGATCATCTCTCCGGGCATCACCCGATGCAGTGGATTTGGCTTTCTGCCCAATGGCCACCAGTGGTTGAGGCAAGCTTCTTGGTTGCAGTTCTCAGAATTCCCAAGGCGATCCAAGGAACAGTAGAGGATCTCCCCTTCAAGGGTAACAACCTATTTAGCGAGAAGACAGATGAGTAGCTTCACTCCCTCAAGGACTCACGCCACCCTCTGCTCTTCGAGAATATATAACCCGGCACTCCATAGGAACTGTTGCAGGCTGTCTTCTCATCGGTACCACCCAGCCCTATAGCCTGTGAGCCCTCTAGGAAGCACTAGAGGATATAGCAGAACAGAAGCTACAACCACTGCCTTCCCCTCTTCAGTCTCACCTGCCTCCCGGGAAGGCAGTTACCACTACCCCCTTAGATGGCTGCCTGACACATTTCTCCTAATATGGCAGCATATCGCATTGGACAGATTACTGTTAGATGTTCTATCAACTGGCTACCTGATAGAATTCCTTGCTGCTCCTTCTCCAAACCTCCCACCCCATCTCTCTTCAAGGATCCCCTCTCATGAGAGCATTCTCAGACAAGAGGTGGACTCCCTAATCCAATTAGGGGCAGGAGAGCCTGTACCACCCCCACATAGGGGGAAGAGCTTTTATTCCAAACATTTCCTCATCCCTAAAAAGAAGGGGGGCTGGAGAGCCATCCTGGACCTTGCAGCTAAATTCTTCTTTCGTCGTTCAAAATTTAGGATGACTACACTGGCCACTGTAATCCCCTCCCTGAGCAAAGGCATTCGGTATGTGCCTCTTGATTTGAAGGATGCTTATTTTCATGTAGACCTTCACTCCTTACACAGGAACTTCCTGTGCTTTAGTGGGTTTAGAGCACTTCCAACAGCGTGCCCATTCAGCCTCTTGATAGCCCTAAGGGTTTTTATGAAGGTACTGTCCATGGTAGCAGTGGATATCTGCTGACAAGGTAGCCTAATATTTCCCTACCTAAGTGATTGGCTGCTCATGGGACAGTCATATGAGAAAGCTCAAGTGCCAGTTGCCTCCTTACTCAGCCTCTTTCCTTCCTTGGGATTTCAGGTAAATCCAGAAAAGTCTCCTTTAATCCCTGCACAAGTTATAGAATTTGTAAGAGCAAACCCGAATGAGCAAGCAGCCAAAGCTTGCTTACCTTGGGACAGAGGCCCAACTTTGGCTCAGCCCCCAGATGACAGTCCAATTCTACCTGGTCCTGGTATGCTATATGGCCTCATGCACCTACATGACCCCCTTTGCAAGGCTTCACTTATGGTGTCATCAGGCATGGTTGCAGACAGTCCACACTTCGAGCAGGGTCTCCCTGGACAAATGAGTCTTGCTTCCGCAGAGCATCTGGCCATCACTCACCTGATCGGAAATGAAGGGCAGTGTCTGTGTAGGGGTTCACTTTGTTCTCACATCACTCATTACAGATGCCTCCCTGATGAGATAGGGAATACACACACATGACCAAACTGATCAGGGTCTCCAAACTCTGCGATAGTCCTGATTACATATCAGTCTTCTCAAGCTTCAGGCAATGCATAAAGTGTGCAAGATATTCCTACCCTTCATATGGTCCACGTGTGTCCAGATCAGGTGGGACAACATGACTGTTTTTATATAATAAACAAGGGGGAGTGAATTCTGCCCCACTCTGCCAGGAGGCAATCAAGCTCTGGAACTGATGCATCACGAGTGGGAGATGCACGCTTCAGGAGTGTTGTATAATTTTCAGCAGTAGGGATTCCCATCCTGGGACCTCTTTGCAACCCAAAGAAATACTTATGCACCCTATTGCTCTCAAGCTGCCCAAGGGCACAATTCCAGAGGGGATGCCTTCCTGGTAGTGGTTGGACTCAGGAAAATCAGGCAGGAAAAGGCAACAGTAATCTTGGTGGTGGCCAAGCCAGTTCTAGTTCACCACTGTCCTATAGATGACCTCTTGCCCATACATGCACCCTAGTGCCTCAGAACAGAAACATCCATCCCATCCCAGCCTCTATCCATCTGGAAGTCTGGTTTTTGTACGTACAACAAATTTTTAGAGAGCATGTTCACAAGTACAGTCCGTCCTCCATGGCAGCAGGAAATCCTCAACAAGGAAGGGCTATGCCGCCACATGGAATGATTTTTCCATTTGGTATCAGCAGCCTCACTTATCTCCTGTGAGGAGTCTGCGGTGCCTCTTATCCTGGTGTATCTTCTCTCCTTGAAGACATTGGCTGTGTCCATTAGTTCATTACTTAGCAGCTATTAATGCCTTTCCTGCTTCAGTGGACTACTGCTTGGTTTTCATCATCCCACAACTGTGAAATTCCTAAAAGACATTATTAGAACATTCTCCCCGGTATTAAAACCTGGTGCTGTTGGCACATATTGAACCTTCAGTTTGAACCCCTTCTCAGAGATTTGCAGGGCAGCATCTTGGGGCTCCATTCACACTTTTAGTAAGCATTTTTGTCCTAGTGCAAGCTTCTTCCAAGGATGCTTCCTTTGTTTCAGCATTCCCGCAATTGTGGTGTGGGAAATTTCCTCGAACCCTCCTCTGTGAGCACTGTTTGAGAGTTCACCCACAGTGCCGGCCCAGCATGTGAAGGAAGGAAGGTTACTGCTCTTATTGTAATTGTAGTTCTTCAAGTTGTGTGGTCCCTGTGGGTATTCACATCCCATCCTCCTTTTCCCTCTGCTCAGATTCTCACTGGATTCATGCTAGAGTAGGAACTGGAGAGGCAGTTGGTCTGCACCACCCTTTATACCCTCGGTTCAGAGCTTGAGCTGTAGGGCATAGGTGCGGGCCAACTGAATACTCTTCCGGTCTTAAATGCATAGAGCGTATGCCCATGTACAGAGTGTCCCATGGGGACCACACATCTTGAAGATCTCCAGTTACTATAAGGTAAGTGATCTTCCTTTTCTGACAGTCTAGCCTTCTTAGAGGTGAGATCATCAATTTCTGTAGACTTGAGTCATAGAAAATTGGATATGATGCAAACATCCACCTTGAGTTTCATGCTTAAAATAGATGCATTGGATTTTTGCCTGCAGATGCTGACAACTCCCTTTTTGGGAGACTACGTCAATCATGGCTAAAGCTATGATTATCAAAATAACATGAGCTGGAAAAAAGGATTAATAATCTCAGAATTTGTGGCAGTTTCCCAAAGAGTCAGAAGCAGGTAAATCTCTGCGTTTACATGGTTTTCTGAATTAAGGGACAGCCAAGGATTATTTCAGTTTTGCAGAGGCTTGCTGCTTATGCGACACTTTGTACTATCTTTGTTTGTAGAAATCTAAAAACAGCAGGGATTTCTCTACCCTTGAAGCTACAGGGTATTAAAGTAGAATTTTCCTCGATTACAAACTAGCTTTACTGTAAAGTTACGCTGTTAAAAAGATAATGCTGCAGAGAAAAAGGTACTGCAGAAGGTGAACCTTAAATCAGTTGTTAAATCCAGCTTGTGTCCCTAGAATGGGTTAATAAATACCAATTTTAATATCTACAAGAGGCAATCTGGTTTTTGGAAAATAATGGTAAAAAAGGAGTAGACTCCGATTGGGGGAGGGAAGACTAATGGTTCTGATAGCTTTGACATCTTGTGTGTGCTCCTAAAACACTGTTCCAAAATGTCTGGATTCATAATGCCTTTTCCTGTCTTTCTTGTCTGTCTGAATGTAGCATAGATTGTGCTGTTGCTGCACACTTCCCTTTGTAAATGCTAAGGGAAAAATACCGGCATTCTAGTTAAGGCTATATTGTATACGAAAATGTGACTGAACCATATTGACATGGTTTTCTGAGGTACTGGGCACCTACATCCTATTACTGCAATGCAAGTTCTGTACCCCTGAAAATAGGTCTGTCTGACCTGTATTTCCCATCAGGACTCATTTCCTAAAGTAGAGCATTGGTCACGTAGTCTTTCTGGAGATGGAAGCCGTTGACAGATTTACTTGGAAGAAGTTTTTAGGGTCAGTGTTTGACATGCCATTGGAATAAATAGAGCAACTTACTCTGCTAGCTGCAGATGACTTTTCTTAGTTTGTGTGGGCCATAGACTGTTTAACATGAAGCTTGTTTTCTCCTGCATAGGAACCGACTGCTCTGTCAGCCTAGTACTGATGGGCTTTCTTCCTTAATTCCGCACACTGGAGGTACAGGAGATCCCTCTTGATTTTATTTCTTGATCAAGTTGCTTGTTAGCTCCCCTACCTGCATGGTTTACTGAAAGTTTTGATATCAAATATAAAACATAAAGCATTTAACTTCATGCAAAGTGACTCATGTTCATGAGAACATCCCTGTTTGATACTGGCATTATGTATAGTCAGTGGCTCAGATTTCAAGATTAACTGATGCATTTTACAGTGGAAACTTACAGCCTTCATTAATACACTGTTTTTTAATAGGCAGCATCCCCACAGCAGAGGGAGATGATGGAGCAGGCAGCTGCACAGTTAGCTCAGGATAACTGTGAATTAGCATGTTGCTTCATTCAGAAGACAGCTGTGGAAAAAGCAGGCCCTGAAATGGACAAGAGGCTGGCAACTGTAAGTATAGAAGTGTCTATCCCTAGCCTCTGTCTGTCAGAGGGTGGAGATGGATGGCAGGAGAGAGATCACTTGATCATTGCCTGTTAGGTTCACTCCTCTGGGGCACCTGGCATTGGCCACTGTCAGTAGACAGGATACTGGGCTAGATGGACCTTTGGTCTGACCCGGTACGGCCTTTCTTATGTTCTTAGAGCATGGGTAGGCAACCTATGGCACGTGTGCCGAAGGCGGCACGCGAGTTGATTTTCAGTGGCAGTCACGCTGCCCGGGTCCTGGCCACTGGTCCGGGGGGCTCTGCATTTTAATGTAATTTTAAATGAAGCTTCTTAAACATTTTAAAACCCTTATTTACTTTACATACAACAATAGTTTAGTTCTATATTATAGACTTATAGAAAGAGACCTTCTAAAAATGTTTAAATATATTACTGGCACACAAAACCTTAAATTAAAGTGAATAAATGTAGACTCGGCACACCACTTCTGAAAGGTTGCCGACCCCTGTTCTAGAGGCTTCACATAAACAATACCTAGTGACAACTTCTCTATATTGCTTTTGCAGGAATTTGAGCTCAGAAAGCATGCTAGACAAGAGGGTCGTCGGTACTGTGATCCTGTTGTATTAACTTACCAGGCTGAACGGATGCCAGAGCAGATCAGATTGAAGGTGAGAACAGACTTGCTGAATTTTAATTTTTGATGTCTTCTCCCTCTCTTCCTAATCTTAAAACTGCAGGAGGAGGTGGCAACACTTAGCAGATGTGTGTTTCTTTGCCTTGGTCTCATGGCTAATAATCCAGCTGCTTAGTAGCTGAAACATATACAACTTTGCTTGTGAAATAAGCTATTCAATTCTCCTCTTCCCTTCCTCTCAACTCTGAGGATATTGTATGTTCCTTCTAGAGCTTGTCTACAGTACACTCCTTCAGTGGTGGTGGAGGATGGTCACTAGAGTGTCTTCCATCTTTCTAATCTATTTTTGCTTCTCATCACCTTCTAAGGTGACATCTGCTTCACTAAAGCTGCAGACAATTTTCAGTGGCAGAAAGAAATCGATAGGCTGCATACTTAAGTGCAGCAGCATAGACTGTGGGATTTTCCTGCTTTGCAGTTAAGTAGGGTGTGGGGAATATAGGATTCCCGCCAACCCTGCACTGAACTCATACCCGGATGTGTACAGCTTTGAGTTTATGCTCTATAGGTCAGTGGCTCTCAACCTTCCAGACTACTGTAGCCCTTTCAGGAGTCTGATTTGTCTTGCATACCCCAAGTTTCACCTCACTTAAAAACTACTTGCTCACAAAATCAGACATAAAAATAGTGTCACAGCACACTAGCTCAAAAATTGCTTACTTTCTCATTTTTACCATACAATTATAAATCAATTGGAATATAAATATTGTACTTATTTCAGTATAAAGAGCAGTATAAAATTTTAGTTTGTACTGATTTCGCTAGTCCTTTTTATGTAGCCTGTTGTAAATCTAGGCAAATACCTAGATGAGTTGATGTACCCCCCGGAAGACCTGTGTACCCCCAGGGGTACGCATACTCTTGGTTGAGAACTATTGCTATAGGTCACTTATTAGAACTAATTGCACAACTTGCCCTTTAGTTTTTTCTTCACTGTCAGTGCCAAATAAAGGACGTGCCACTTTTTTTTCATTATAAAGGTTGGTGGTGTGGACCCAAAACAGCTGGCTGTTTATGAAGAGTTTGCACGCAATGTCCCCGGCTTCTTGCCTACCAATGATTTAACCCAGCCCACAGGATTCTTGGCTCAGCCTATGAAGGTACAGATTTCTGTAACTGTGTGTTGGCTTGAAAATATCAAAGCCATTTTGATGAACCTTGGAGAGTTTCACATAGAATACCAGTGGGTAATCAGGCTTTAATGGCACGCAGAAAACTATTTTTTTGAGGGATGTCGGTGGCCTCTACAGCCAGATTGAAGGAAACTTAACACCATCCTCGCATCGTGTATATTTTTGTGTTGAATTCTGAAGTGCTACTCATGGATCTGAGAGGACTAGATATGTAAACTTTTGAGAATGAAATGGATAACAATGCTGGTATTTCTGGGAGCTTGTTAATGGACCAACTTGTAACTAAAGTGGGATATTTGGATGGCCTCTGCCAATTACACAACTTAGTATGTTACCAATATCTGACTGTACATTCAAGTAAAATATCACTAATCAAGCATTAGCATTTGAGTTAAGAGTCTTCTTTACGATGCATTTTTCTGGTGCCAGAGGTTCTGCTGCAGTCAAAAGATTAATTGGTATTTAATGAATTCTACATACTTGTTTTACTCTTTAACACCCCTCCCCCCCACACACAATAATTTATAATTAATCCTTGCCAAGTCTTACTAAACACATACACTTTTTTTAAAACAGCAAGCTTGGGCTACAGATGATGTAGCACAGATCTATGATAAATGTATGACAGAACTGGAACAACACCTACAATCCATACCACATACCCTGGCCATGAACCCACAAGCTCAAGCCTTACGCAGCCTGTTGGAGGCTGTAGTAGTGGCTCGTAACTCCCGTGATGCCATAGCCGCGCTTGGACTGCTCCAGAAGGTTAGTGTCAAGTTCTCCTGTGTCAGCTCATATGCAGTTCAGTTTGCTTTTACTACTCCTTTTGCCAGTAGATTGCCTATTAGCTGGCAGATGCATAGTTAGAATTGAACAAATATTGTGGGGAACTACTCAGTGAATTGTATTGAAGGACCACTACTGCCTTTTTCAGATGTTAAGAAATGAAAGAAGCAAAAACAGATTACACACAAGATGCAGACACTTGGCATCATGCACTCTAGGATGCCAAACTTAGGCAAGTCACCAAGGGGAACAAATTCCAACACTATAGAGGTTCCTCACTGAGACCCTGTAGCTGGGAGAATTAAGTCTGTTGAACATAGTTAAGATCAACTGGGATGCTCTTGCACTTAAAGTGCAAGAGCCAGTCTCTTAATGTGCTTCCAGATCAACTTGGATTCCTTTAAATATGCTCATCAGTACCTTTGAATTACACCTGGAAGTAGACAGAACTAATAGTGCTGAGCACAGGGGATATACTGCAATAATTGAAACATCAAGGATAACACGAAGTAGAGCATATTACAATACTCTTAACCTAGGGTCTGAGCATGGTATGTATGGCTTTAGAGATGACAAATGCAGAAGAATCTTGCAAGCTCTGTGAGGAAACTAGTATTAAGACACAAGTGCCACTGCTCTCTTACAATACAGGAACAATGATAGAGCCAAAAGTGCTAAAAGCTGAAAACCAGTCGTGAAAATAGTTTTACATCCTCAGTAGACGGTGTGGACACCCTCTACTAGTTTTGTCTTGACTAGGTCTTGGCAGGAGCCTAGACTGCACCTTGATCAGCTAAATTGATCTATAAGCTGATTGCCCTCCTAGTGTAATGCAGGGTAAGTTTTCTTTTTTCAGTTCTGGCTTAGCTGCCATGTGTTAAGCCTCACCTGAACTGGCCACTTCTACTAATGTAGACTGTCTGAATCCTTACTTCTATCAACAGAGGTATCTTCTCACCCAGTTTATTTTCATCCACGTTCTTATCTGAGCCAGACATAGAATTAGACTCTAGAACCTGAGTTTGATGAAAAGACATTGGCTTATTGATGTTGCAGCCCAAAGAATTGCAATTTTTTTCTTGCTGTTTAGTGATTTTATATAAAATCACTAAGATGTGGTAGACACCTGCAGAATACTTTGTTAAAACCTTTGTGGAGCATGAGCAGTTAGCTAGATGCCCTCTCTGTGGTAAACTTATACAAGACCTTTCTGGATATTATGGCATTATGAGCTGAGATCACAGGTTTTTGGATAATATTGCAGCTGCCACATTTTAAGGTTAACAACTGCTTTTGGAGAAGTACTTAAAGTTCATTGATTTTTCAGGAGGCTGTAGTGGAGGACTGGGTTTTCCATATGTGCTGACCAGCTGCTTCTCTTCTAGGCTGTTGAAGGCTTACTGGATGCCACCAGTGGTGCAGATGCTGACCTCCTGCTCCGCTACCGTGAGTGTCACCTACTTGTACTGAAAGCTCTGCAGGATGGCCGTGCCTATGGGTCTCCATGGTGTAACAAGCAGATCACCAGGTCAGTAATGGGAGGAAGAGAACGCTTGTTTGAATACCTCATACCTTGTCCTCTAGTCTTGTTGAGTTACCATTTGTGATTCCAGAACACTTGTGTGTAAAATGGTATAACTGTACAAAAGTAACTCCTACATAATTTTTCACTTCCAGTTTGTCTTGTATATGATGAACTAAAGCTAGGTGACTAAGTATTGCTCCTTTGCCCTAGAGTTTGATAGGAAGCTACTTTTAATAAAAGGTTTAAACATACCTCAGGCGTGACAGTTTTGTCACTTTTTAAATAGAGAATCTAGTTTGAATAAGTCTCTCCTGCATGTTGATGTGTTGATTCTACTAGAGACTGATTCCAGGAGTGCTTGGTAGGTAGATGTGCCACTTTCCATGCTTTGGAAATAGAGCTTCATCGATTCAGTGTAAAAAGCCTTTAAAAAGGACTGATGCCCAGAGCTAAGATTTGGTGAAGCTTTAGACTGCTCTGGGATGCAGTTGACTATTAAAATCAAACACCGACTTGGTGAACCCTGT
This sequence comes from Terrapene triunguis, assembly GCF_002925995.2. Lineage (NCBI taxonomy): Eukaryota > Metazoa > Chordata > Testudines > Emydidae > Terrapene > Terrapene triunguis. The sequence continues at coordinate 19,994,367 of NW_020664481.1, forward strand.
AGAGGATATCTCTGTTAGAGCTGAACAATAAATTAATGTCTCAAGTCTATAGCCTTCTTGAGGCATCACATTTTTCTAACAAGTCCAGCTAGGCTAAACAAGCACGTATAAAAAGGTGTCTAATTTTCTAGATGCTTGATTGAATGCCGGGATGAGTATAAGTACAATGTAGAAGCTGTGGAGCTGCTAATCCGCAATCACCTTGTTACCATGCAGCAGTACGATCTTCACTTGGCACAGGTGAGAGTTTACCTTTTGAACATACTTCATGTAATCCGTTCATTAAAGGGTTTATACTTCATATTCTTGACTACATTTTCCATCTTGGCAGTCAATGGAGAATGGCTTGAACTACATGGCCGTGGCATTTGCCATGCAGTTGGTGAGGATCTTGTTGGTGGATGAGAGGAGTGTAGCCCATGTAACAGAGGCAGATCTGTTCCACACCATTGAGACTCTGATGAGGATTAATGCTCACTCCAGAGGGAATGCTCCAGAAGGGTGAGACTGAAATACTGGTCAATGAACTTCTCTAAGGTGCTCAATAGTGATCTGATTTAAAATGGCTTAAAACTGTGTTCTTTTTGCATATTCTGACTTAAATTTCCTGTCAGAAACATTTCTGCACTAGATTCATCTAGTTCTGTCTTGATATCAATGATGTAGTTCTCCCCACCTGAAACTGTCTTCTATATTTAACACTTTTGCACATATACCTGTGTGCACTTTGGAAAAGCAACTGCAATAAGGCTTGCTTTCTTTGGGGTAGAAAAAGCTCTGCTATGCACTATATTCCAACACCAGGATATCAAAAAGATTCTCTTAGTTAGTATCTCACTCAGCCATTTTAGGTTTGTCTAGATTGGACAGAGACTGGTAGAGAATAAACCTGTATTAGCTAACATGTGGTTTCTAACCCAACTTAACTTTTTTTATCCTTAACAACCTTTCTGTTGCTGCTGCCAAGTATCTCTTGACTTGCTCTGATGGTCTGAGATCTTACATAAGGAACACTTTTTCAGTGCAGTCTACTCTACAATCACAGATCTGGCTACTAGGCAGTGGCATCTGTCACTGGTCCCTCTCCTCCTAAGGGCCCCACTAATCCATAGGAAGTGACGCTTTCATCCTGTGATGGGAATGATGGCTCTGCTAAAACACTGGCGTTCAGGGAGTAGGGCTGGGCTTCAAAATTTGACTTTCCCTATGAATGAGTTGGTAATTTCAATTGTATAGGGAAGCTCCTTCCAGAGCATTGTATTACATATAGCACAATGAGACTAATGTAAGGTATCAGAAGGGCAGTTGCTAAGTGGCTTGAAATAGGCTTTTAATTTATTCTCAGTAGCTTCACATTTACGCACTGTTCCCAAAAATAAAAATGTATAGGACTAATTCTTAATTTGGGTCTGTTTCACTAGATTACCCCAGTTGATGGAAGTGGTCCGATCCAACTATGAAGCAATGATTGACCGTGCTCATGGAGGCCCTAACTTCATGATGCATTCTGGGATCTCCCAAGCCTCTGAGTATGATGATCCACCAGGCCTGAGGGAGAAGGCAGAGTATCTACTGAGGGAATGGGTGAATCTCTACCATTCAGCTGCAGCTGGCCGTGACAGTACCAAAGCTTTCTCTGCGTTTGTTGGACAGGTAGAGCTTTTGGAAAGAAAGGTGCTTTTTATTCGACATAAGTAGGGTGTGATGCCCTCAATGTTAAAGCACAGTGTTATGTATCAGTGTTAAACATCCTTTTGAAGTTTTCATGAGTATGACCGCTATCAAAATTCTGTCTAGCTTATGTGCTACGGCATATGTTTTTCCTCATCACTGATGATAGAGACTTTAGTGGAAAATCTCTCCTCCCTTCAGTGAGTGCTGTTCCAATTCAGTTACTACAGCAACAAATGGTCAGTGCAGGTTGTGATTCTATTGGGTAAATCTAGTAGCAGGAGAGCTTCTATTGAGACAGATCTTGGTAATAGCTCTGACAGCTCTGTCAAACGAAATTTGGCTTAACATTGCTTCTCCCCTACACTTAACAGAAACTGTGTGGCAAAGTCAGTCTAGAGAAACCAATGTCTGGTGGGTGGAAGTGCATCTGATTGCTTTGTCCTACCTGAACAGAAAATGCTTTCAATTTTTATCCATTTGTTTTTGGAGGAAACTATTAAACTGGATGGGTTAAAATGGTTTCTAAACTTAAATAGTATAAACGATGCCATTCCTTTTGCTTCTACTTTGACATACATGACTACAGGGTTGCCTGAAGATTTGGAACTCCACCTGCTTGGGTGGGAGTAGATGGGGATTGCAGTGAAGAGAAGTGAGATTTAAGTAGGCCAGTGTTTCTACTGACTTTTACTCTTTGGATATGGACAAAAATGCAACCGTTTGACACATGTTTTAAACCGGCAGCAAGACTTCTGCTAAAACAGAATTTGCAGTTACAGCTGCACTTGCTACAAAGTCAATTTAGCCATGGCTGCAAGGAGAGGAAGTTCCCAATTTACTCTGTAGATTGACTGCTGATGTCACTTCCCACTTCAAAACTAAGCAGTGAGAACCTAGATATTCCACAGAAGACAGACCAGCCACAAAGCAACAGCTATATGAAACCTAAACTGGAGTTCAGGTGTCTCACTGAGAGGCCAGGGCAAGTGGAATGGAGTCCAGCTAAGGGGTATTGCTTTCTTTATCCATCTATTTGGGTCAGCTCTAACTAGAAGCCCCCACACCCTTTCTTAATATGAATAATCTAATCTAGTTTGTAACCTTTTCACTTGAGAGGCTGACAAGCATTGCCAGAGTTGCCGCTCTCAAACTTCCTGTACTCTCTTCAGTCTGGCTTCAGGCCAGGTCATGGCACAGATGTCCCTAGTTTAAATAGTCAATGTTTTCCTCGTGATGGATGGGAACTAAATTCATACTCCCTATCGGATCAGCTGCTTTGGCTACTGATGCCTGTGAAGTATTGCTGACATGGCTGTGAACTCTGACAGACGTAAAAGGATCGCTTATGTGGCTCCTTTTTTGTATGAGGGGACCAAGAAACTAGTGTGGTGCTTTGCTCTTTTTCCCTGAGTGCTTTTATGTGGCATAGAGAGGTACCTACTTTTCATGGCTTGTGTGGGGCTATTGAAAATGCAGCTCAATCACGTAACTATCTTCACTTTGTCAGCTCTACGTCTCCTTTTTATAGGCTCCAGGTGGTGGGGCCTCTTTGCTTCCCTGGTTTCTATAAGAGATTGGGGGCTGTATGAGCACTAGGAGGTTGAAGCTGTCAGGTAGCTCCTGGAAGGCCCTTGACTGTAAGATTCTATTCTCTGTGCTGGTCTAACGCAACAAGAATTTTTAATCTTCTCTTTCCTTGAGGTGGTGGTGCAGTATGGGTAAAAACAAATCTTGCACAACCTGGGCTACTCCATACACCCTCTATGGAAAGGACTTTACTACCCTACCTGCAGCCTAGAAGATCCCCCTTCCCTGTGCCGAAACATGTTTGTTTGAGTGAGGCAGATAACCCTCTGTAAAAACACACTCTAGCCCATAAAAGAGAGCATCTACGTAGTTTATGCTAACGTCTCACTTTCTGGCTGGCTGTAAATGCTATATGATAATGCTCTTTATAAAGATAGATATTGTATATGTTACAACTTGCACCATATTGATTTTTGTTTTTGTTTAACTTGTGCTGCCTTGCCATCACATTCGGTCTTTACAGAGTAACTTATGTTGTGTACGCTCTTTCTGCCTCTTGGCATGTAACAGCCCTTCATGGGTCTTGTCCATAACTCTTTGTAGCAGGTTTCTCTACCTCTTGTTTATCTCCACTCTGCATGAGCTATTTCAGTCCCACTTCTGCCCCCTCAATGAACAATAAGAAAACGGCTTTGGTGAAATTTTGGGCTACTTTACACTCTGAACAAATTTCATTAGGGCTGCTATATATTTCATAAGTCTTTATTTGGAAAGGCTTGAAATAACTGAAATGCTTTGCCGTAGTCTTGACTTTTTCCTTGTTAAGTTACATGACTTTTTTTTTTTTTTTTCTTTAAAAGCAGCTCTGGTAACAATTGGACAAGGGGATAGGGCTCAAAACAGTCTGTTGGCTGCTTTCATTAAATACTATCACCTCTTCCCCAACGCTTCCTTAAATCAAGGAGCACGTGTCTTACAACAAAGCAGGCATGTACCTGCACTTTTCAAAAGCCACTTCATAAGTTCTAGACACTTCCCCTGAAAGCTTGACATGGCTACTCATGCCAGCTTCACTGCAGTAGAATTTCCGCTGCTTTTAAGTGTAACAGCTATGCTGTCAGTGTAACTTCCAAAAAGGTGGTTTGTCCAAGAACTGCAAAGTTGGTGTCCACTACCAATCTGAATTAATAGCTTACTCCTGTTTAACCTTGTACTTTGGTAACACACTCAAAAGATATTTTTATCTAGAGATACAGGCACTGGCCATTGAAACAATGCAGAGTCTAGCGTTCCTTTTGGCATGATATGTTCCTATGAAAAAATTGTTCTTAACAGTGAAGTACAGTATCCAACTATGAGTTAACAAGTAGATTTGTAGCACTATAGTCCAACAAGGCATCAGGCAAACTTTACCACTCCCAATAACTCTGATGCAATCTGTGGGCTCCTAAAAGTGGGGCAACTTGAACTCTTGCCTCTACTTCTCCTCCTTCCAAGGCGTAAGCCACCAGTAGCAGAGGAAGGATACTGCTGCACTGATATTGAACCACACTTCATTAGCTCTGATGGTTGAAAGTAGGATCACATGATATTTTTCTCCTTTAGAAGCAGGTGCCATTGATAAAGTACTTTTATGTAGGAGCACAGCTTTAACTCTCTAGCTGTTCCCATCTGTTTTTGGGAGTAAATGGAGGAGGTAATCTCATAGCTACCTCTCTGTAAAAAGAAACAGGCAGTAGTTACATCCATGTTGCATGGCAGATGAATTATCATAAAACTGTTACTTGTTTGCTTCAGTATAACAGTGAAGTTTTTTTTTTTAAATTACCGTATTCTGTAGTTCTGAGGGTTTTTCTTGTCCTCGTAATAGATGCACCAGCAAGGAATCCTGAAAACGGATGACCTGATAACTCGGTTCTTTCGTCTTTGCACTGAAATGTGTGTTGAAATCAGCTATCGTGCTCAAGCCGAGCAGCAGCACAATCCAGCCGCCAATCCCACCATGATCAGAGCCAAATGCTACCACAACCTGGATGCCTTTGTGCGGCTTATTGCACTGCTAGTGAAGCACTCTGGGGAGGCAACCAACACTGTCACAAAGATCAACCTACTGAACAAGGTTGGAAATCCTCCCTCTTCCAAGCAGTACTTGACATTCCTAGAGTACATCACCTGATGTATTTCTGCTTATGAGCTAAGACATGGGCCTTAACTTGGGGTGGGGCAGACTGTCTGAGATGGGAACTAAAACTTTCAGATGACTCTTAAAATGGGGTATAGGCAAGGCTGCAGGCTAAGCTAGGTAGCTTTCTCTGTGATATAGAACCTTTGACCAATTTCAAACATGGTATCGAACTTCCTCCTTTGTTGCTGGAAAGGCCAATGCAGTCAGATTTTAAAAATACAAAAACAGCTTAAGGCTGAAACCCCCAACAAACACCATTGGCTGGGTGGGAACTCAGATCTGTTTGTGAGGCTGAGCTGCACACTTAATGGACAATCAATATGGTGCACTCCGGTTCCCAAAATGGCTTTCAGCTCTTCATTAGAACTCAGAATGCAGGCTTTGATTAGTGAAATAGTTTCTACAATTGACATGTCAAAAACAGTGAAGCTTGTTCGTTCATTTCTTTAGGTTCTTGGTATAGTGGTGGGAGTTCTGCTCCAGGACCATGATGTTCGGCAGAGTGAGTTTCAGCAGCTTCCTTACCACCGCATTTTCATCATGTTGCTGTTAGAATTAAATGCTCCTGAACATGTGCTGGAGACCATCAACTTCCAGACCCTTACAGCCTTCTGGTACGTACTTCTGAATGAATGGCTGTTGCTTAAGCTTTCTAATAGGGTGAGGACTTGGATTTAAAAGTAACTTGACAGCTCCATAGTGGCAGCTCTGATCATTTTTGTAACCATAGTATCGTGTATTGTCTAATTCATTATTAATGGAGGTTATTAGTAAAATGTAGATGCTAATGTCTCTTACTATGTACATTCTCTTACAACATTTGTGAAAACCAGTGTTACCACTGTGCTCTCTTAATCAGCTTTAACTTTTTCTTTCAGTAACACATTTCACATCCTGAGGCCTACGAAAGCTCCGGGTTTTGTTTATGCCTGGCTGGAACTGATCTCCCATCGGATATTTATTGCGAGAATGCTGGCGCATACACCACAGCAGAAGGTGTGGCTGCAGTTTATCTTCTATACATTATAAAACTCTTACTGAGAAGGGTGCCTAAGTGATTTGATGCTGTTTCACATCTTACTTTTTTTTGACATGCATTAGTAGCATGTCTTCACATGTAGTTTTCTGTATTCACAGTAACTAACAACTGTGTGGAGGGGTGACCCTGTTTCAATAAACTGTCAAGCTTTGGGTAACTGGGGAATTTTGTAAATAAGGGTTTCCACTGTAAACCAAATCATCAAATTTACCCATAAGCTTTCTGTCACTGTCAGAGGTTGTACTGTTCAGTGCTTTCCATGTCAGTTAAGCGGGGAGGGATAGCTCAGTGGTTTGAGCATTGACCTGCTGAACCTAGGGTTGTGAGTTCAATCCTTGAGGCAGCCATCTAGGGATCTGGGGCAAAAATCTGTCTGGGGATTGGGCCTGCTTCAAGCAGGGGGTGGGACTAGATGACCTCCTGAGGTCCCTTCTAACCCTGATATTCTATAGAGGAAGACCTTTTTTAAATACACATTCCAGGTAACCCTGAGACCCTCAGAAAACTGGAGCTGTACTGTAGTCATTGACTAGTCCTAGTGCAAATAATCATTTCAAACTTATATGGGGATAAGTCTAAACATGATGTATCTCTATTTTACTCTGCTTTTTACCAAACTGTAATAATCTAGGTTTAATTGCTTTTGTTTATACATTACTTATGTGATGTTTTTCTCTTGGCAGGGTTGGCCTATGTATGCCCAGCTGCTAATTGATCTCTTCAAGTACTTGGCTCCTTTCCTTAGAAATGTGGAACTCACTAAACCTATGCAAATTCTCTACAAGGTAAACAGTACTGGCTGATGCAGGTATTTTCCAGGAAAGCACTTTGAAGATGGGTTAGAGTGCACTGGAAAGTAACTTGTTTTTGTTAGCTGAATATAAACATTTAACTTTTTTATTTAAATCCTCTATCTTTTGTGAGTTAGAGGTTAATTTAAGTACAGTTTAGGTATTGACACTGGTCAGGAGATCAGTACTTGCACTATTAATCACAGGTAACTGATCAGAGTTCGATAGTAAGCTGAAACTTTGCTGTAAGACACTGGAGACCAGGGAATGGATTTGTCTGCTAGACGCTGCCTTATTAAATTCATTACCAGGAAGAAGAAACTTTGATTACATGATGCATCAGGAAGAAAAAGGTCTCCTCTTCCCTTTTTGCTTGTCTGGCTGTGGTACAGTTGCTGTTGGGGGAAGCTCAGAACCTGCTAATTACATGCCCCATTCTCTTTTTCTTTTGTAGGGCACTCTGCGTGTGTTGCTGGTCTTATTGCATGATTTCCCAGAATTCCTTTGTGACTACCACTATGGGTTCTGTGATGTGATCCCACCAAACTGTATCCAACTAAGGAATCTGATCCTGAGTGCCTTCCCACGTAACATGAGGCTTCCAGACCCTTTCACTCCCAACCTAAAAGTAGGTAGCATGCCCTCTCAAACTATCACACACGGAAACAATGGGAAACTTGATTGCATGGTTTCTTTTAAATACAATATGGAAGGGCGTGAAACTTCAGAAACAAAGTCCTATTTTGATAAACACAACAACCTAGCAGTTCCTAAAGTATTTAACACTTTGGATATGCAATTCATCATTGGAATTAATTAAATAGCCTGTTATAATTATAACTTGGTATAAAAGCGTTTAATTGAGTGCTACAGCAATATCAATGTGCTAGAGACTTTCCAAAGAGAGAGAGACAGTCCTCATCCTGTAGAACATAAAAGTCCAAGTCCCTAGCCCTGCAGTCTGATCCACATGGACAGACATTTGCACCTGTGGCGCTTCACTGATGCCAGTGGATCTTTGCATGGCTGCAGGGGTCTGCCTGTACGGATCCAGTTGCTGGATCAGGTCCTTTGGCTTTCTGAGCTCAGCTGAGGAGCATTAAATAGGAGATCCGGTTTCTCACAGTAAAATACCATAAGGGTTTTGGGTATGAAAATCTGAAGCAAATAGAGGCTTTCTTGATCATGCTTGACTACTAAACACTGGAGCAAAGATGTTGAGGCCACACTTAAGACCAGTGGAGGTATGATACTGGGATTAGTGCTCCCTTCTCTAGCATTCCAGGTGTGTGTACTACACTAGTTTACCTCCTGTTCGCTTATGTGTGAAACCTCTGACTACTTTGGAAGTCTTCCATGTTCCGTTTTTCTTAAAGGAAGAAAGTCAGTTAAACAGAGCTCAACTGACAACTTGCACGTCATTTCTTGCTCTGGTTTCTAGGAGTCGGAGGTGTACAGTACATTTCATCCACCCTGGTGTATGCTTGGCTGGCATCCAGTTAAGCAACCAGTGAGAGGAGCAATTGTCCTCTCTACTGGATCAAAAAAATGAAGTGATCTCTCTGCATGGTGTACTTATGACTCTCTTCTCAGAATACACATTAGTTACTTCCTGTCTCCAGTTATAATTCTTTTTAGATCAGCCATTCTGAAGTGTCAGTAAATTTTAATAGAATTACTGTTTTGACCTATTTAAATCCTGAAGACCATAGTCTTCTAATCCACATAATGGGTACAGCTGCAGCAGTGTGAGCTTCCCCACAAGCCCCAACATGTCATCCCTTACTGCATGAACCGCCTCTAGAAGTGGCAGGAGTGATGATTTTTAATGGCCCACTTCGTTTTAGTCTTCCTTGCTGGGGCTGCAGAAAAGAGAACCGAATGTGGGGGGCAGTTTTTTGATGTGGACTCATTCTCTGGGAGCTAGAATAAGACTTCCAATTCCACTTCACACAGATATCAGTCACTATCTTTGAATGCTACCAATCTGGGCTGATTTCAAACAGTTGATTTAGAGAGGTCAGGCTGTGTATCCCATTACCAGTCTATGACGTATCCAGTCTTCAGCAATTTATAAGTGACATCAGATTAAGAAACCAGCTATTTTGAAGTCTGAAAACAAAGATCAAGAGCTCCAGCAGTGCACCAGGGGAATTGAATTTCATGTTATACCTTCTGGTATAAAAATGTATAGATAGGAGTGGCTGGTATGATGAACTCAAACTTCCTTTCCTTAGGAAGTCTTGCAACCATAATTTTGGTTTTAAATAGCAGGAATTAGTTAAAGGATTACTAATGGAGTTTTTCTTTGGCAGGTGGACATGTTAAGTGAGATTAATATTGCACCACGAATACTCACCAACTTTACTGGAGTGATGCCACCTCAGTTCAAAAAAGATTTGGATTCCTATCTCAAAACTCGCTCGCCTGTCACTTTCCTGTCTGACTTGCGCAGCAATCTACAGGTTAGTGGATCCATCCCTGAAAATGTTTTTAGAGTCTGAGGCTGAAAACCATGTAGGAAGTGAGATAATGTGACTAACAGGTATAAAATACTGTGTACTGTTTGGAAGATGTGACGGGGATAAGAGCCTCCAAAAATGCTCTTTCCTGTTAGATACTCAGTGCATTTCCCAGTGCACAACAAATAGAAATCTTGGCTAATTTAGTATCACCAAAGATGATGTGGTGTTTTGACAGTGGGAGTGTTAACTGCAGTGATTCTCAAGCGATGTAGCTTTGAGAAGAGTCCATCTTAGTCCTGTAGAAAAATAGGACTTCACTTGCCATTCAGGGTACCATAAACTCCTCCTCCTGAAACTGCTTCAGTGCATAAATTGGCAAAAATTCCCCAAACAGTGTGTTCTGATGGCTTTCTCCTGCAGTGAGAGCCCCTGGTACCAGCTGGCTTAGGAGGTGTCCATGTCGGCTGTCTTTTCAGCAGTTCTCAAATCAGCTTAGCGCTTTTAACCTGGACATCCTGTTCATTGCTTTCCATGTCAGTTAAGTATAGGGCGAGGGATAGCTCAGTGGTTTGAGCATTGGCCTGCTAAACCGAAGGTTGTGAGTTCAATCCTTGAGGGGCTATTTAGGGATTGGGGGTAAAAATGTGTCTGGGGATTGGTCCTGCTTTGAGCAGGGGGTTGGACTAGATGACCTCCTGAGGTCCCTTCCAACCCTGATATTCTATGATCTTTGAGACTCTCACCAGACTTTATTGAATTCACCTCAATTAATCCGTTTCTAAAACCGATTAAACAAGTTCAAGTCAGAAGTTGCTTTTGAGTCACTTGTTAATGGAAATTCCTTTTTATTTGTGTAATTATACATTCAGATTGGTACATGGTTTCATGCAATTGCAAATGTTACATGTATACACAAACACTTCTGAAAAGGAGGCCATGGAAGCTAAGGCCCACTTCAGTGTATGTTACATGTGATTTCAGTAACTGCAAAGCTTGACTTGCAACAGAATTGGGTACTAAAAGTTGGATATTAAGACTTAGTTTAGGCTGTAATTTAATATAGAGTGTCTGTCTCGGGTCTGTCTCTCTCTAGTGTAGAGAGGTATTGGCAAGCACAATCTACAAAGTAAGAAACCCAAATTTCAGACTTTAGATTTATAATTAGACTTTGCTTTCTGCATAAAGCAGATATTTGAATGCTGAAAATCTCTCCAAATCATTCCCTTCACACAGTCCCTAAGAACTCTGAAGGATTGTAAAAAGCTAACCTTGTTCTTGTGCTGTGCCCACCAGGTATCCAATGAACCTGGCAATCGCTACAACATCCAGCTGATTAATGCACTGGTGCTCTACGTAGGCACTCAGGCTATTGCACATATTCACAACAAAGGCAGCACACCCTCTATGAGCACGATCACCCATTCAGCTCACATGGACATTTTCCAGAACTTGGCTGTGGATCTGGACACAGAAGGTAAGCAGAACTTCTCTGGATCACTTGTTTGCTTCTAGCCTGAAATGGTTCTTGAAACCTTCTTAGTTAAGAGAGCAGATTAGCTCTGGGTACTATGGAAATACCACTTAACTGCTAGTGCTTTTGTATTAAGCAACACTGCATTACAATAGAGTTCTGAATACACTAAAAATATTTTATTGGAACTAAACTTACCTGAAACACATTGACTATTCGCGAAGTATAAAAAGTTAATTTTGGAGTGAACTAGATCTTGACTCTCTTCTTAAAGAAATATTGATTCTTTCCTCTACTGGAGACTTATTTAATGTGCTGAGATCAGCTAGTCACCCTCCCACCCCCTTTACGCAGTATAATCCTTAAGTGCAATGAGCTTTGCTTCAAGATAGAGACAAGCGTCATGTTCTCTAGAGTTTGGAGTAATCGACACTAAAACTGGTATCTCTGTCCTGGGAGGATTTAATAAATAGCATCCATCCAAGATAAGTAGTAGAGGGTAAGATTGCAAAAGAGTTAGTTACACTTGCTTGGCTTGTGAAATATAAGAAGTGTTATCACAGGATAATACTTGGCATGTAACACTTCACTTTGAAACTTTCATCTTCCAAAGTGTTATGAATATTAATTAATGTAATAGATTCTAAATTTGGTGTAGGAATGTTGCTTTGGCTGAGAATTTTGAATCCGTACAATGAAAGAATCTTGTTCAGCCCTCCTGGGACAGCTGCAAACCTGAGGGGGTGTATTGCTTTGCAACAAATGTCATGAAGAGGAAGCCCAAATTCTTGGTACAAGAACTCCAGCTGGGATCAATGTTGTGAAGCACCCTAATTTTTTTTTGCTTTTTACTGAAGTTTCTTCAAACTGTGTAGTGCAGAACCATACATCTGAATCCGTAAGCAGTGCTAGGGTGCTTCCTTGTTCCATTATGTCAGGGGTAGGCAACCTATGGCACGCGTGCCAAAGGCGGCACGCAAGCTGATTTTCAGTGGCACTCACACTGCCTGGGTCCTGGCCACCGGTCCGGGGGGCTCTGCATTTTAATTTAACTTTAAATGAAGCTTCTTAAACATTTTAAAACCCTTATTTACTTTACATACAACAGTAGTTTAGTTATATATTCTAGACTTAAAGAAAGAGACCTTCTAAAAACATTTAAATGTATTACTGGCACGTGAAACCTTAAATTAGAGTGAATAAATGAAGACTCGGCACACCACTTCTGAAAGGTTGCTCACCCCTGCATTATGTTGTGTAAGGGAAACTAATTACTTCCTATTAAACACCTACTTTCTCTTTCCAGGTCGGTACCTCTTCTTGAATGCAATTGCCAATCAGCTGCGGTACCCAAACAGCCATACACACTATTTCAGTTGTACCATGCTTTACCTATTTGCAGAGGCCAATACTGAGGCTATCCAGGAACAGATCACTAGGTGAGGAGGGGCAGTTACAATCACAATCTTTATAGTTCAACTTTTCACTTTGCTTGAAATTAAATGACTTCTAGTCTTGGAGGCAGGTGTTATGTTGAGTTGTATAATGTTACTGTCTAGTGCTATAGAACAAGAACACCTAGTGCAATTTGATGCTGCTTGCAAGAGCAAATGTGTTCTCTTCACTGTGCTGTGTTGTAAATATCAGTGTCTTGTAGGAGATCTGTGTTGAGCCTTCCCTGTTTTTTTCTTTTTTTTCTTTGTGTACTTCAGGGTACTGTTGGAACGACTGATTGTAAATAGACCTCACCCATGGGGTCTCCTCATTACCTTCATTGAGCTGATAAAAAATCCAGCGTTTAAATTCTGGAACCATGAGTTTGTTCACTGTGCTCCGGAAATTGAGAAGTGAGTAGATAACTTTGTTTTGTATGGTTTAATTGCAAACTCATGCTCACTTTAGTTTATTCAGTCACATAATGGAAATATTAATGGTGATATTCCATTTCATACTAAGCTGACACAGCCCCATTGGATAAAATAGGTGACAATAAATATTACTACTTTGGCCTTGTAAAATGCTTTACATGGATAGATATCTAAGTGCATCCATGAAGCAGGTGAAATAATTGCATTTTACAGATTATGGGGAATGAAGCACGTCAGAATATGCTGGCAGAAGTGAGCCTAGAACTTGTCCTACTCCTAGGACAGTTTACTGTCCACTTGACTCTGGTGCCTCTGTTTACATGTTTGATTGCATAACCCCATGATCTCAAATTACATGGGAACATGCTATTGCATAAATCTCTGATAAATGCTGTGTTCGGTAGTGGAGGGTGGCTTTCTTTTTGAAATCTCAAATCACTGTATTCCTGTCTGAAAGCGCTATAAATCAAACTGGGAAAAGGACTATCCATTATGCCACAGCTTCCATGACTGCTACTTTAGAATAGCATCTCAAAATCCAGCTTGGTGCTAGGTGGATTGTGAGCTCTTGCATTCCTATGTTTACAGGAAATCCCAGTGTTGAAGGTGTCTCAAAATGAAGATTTTTACTGAACTATATAGCTCTGTCCCTCAACTTTTTTGCTCTTCTGTCCATGTTTAGGTTGTTTCAGTCAGTTGCACAGTGCTGCATGGGGCAGAAGCAGGCACAGCAAGTGATGGAAGGCACTGGTGCCAGTTAGATGAACTGCATCTTGTATTGTAAGCGTGCCAGCCTGGAGGTCCCCTTCCCATCAAACTGACAGAAGAATCCTTAAAGCTCTTCCTGACCTTCCCAGCCCCTCGATTTGGGTACACACAACAAGCCTTTGGGTGAAAGTCTGTGTGGGCATGTTCCAAAGTTTAAAGCAAAATTTTGACTCTTGGCCAAAATTTAGAAGATGCTGTGAATATCATTTTGAACTAGTGTAAATACATGGAACCGAAACGTTTGTCTGGACTTCTTGGGTTTGTGCAAATTGTGTTAAAGGCAGGTGGATAACTGGTGCCTGTCCAGCTTGTAATAAAGGGGCAGCTGCTGATGCCAAGCACTTGTCTAGGGCAGACCTCCTTGTCCTGACATTCCCGGACTCCCAAAGAATATTGAAAAGCCAGTTTTAAATATTATGTAACTTATTTTTTTTCTTTGTGGATGGGGGACCTTTAAATCACTAAGTTGTTTAAAAAAAAAAGTGGATGTGTTGGGATATGGGAATACTATGGAATGTGGGCGGGAGGGGTTGGGATTAAGGTCTAGTGTTGCTTCTCCCTCCTGCCCCCCAATCAACTGCTGACAGTGGGGGGAGGTAGCCTTCAGAGCCCGCCTCCTTTCTGTTGGATAAGAGAAACTTCAGGCCCTTCGGGAGAGGGTCAGCTGTTTTTAGTAGAGAGACCTGGTCTATAGCTTTTTTTTCTTTTTTTCCTGACACTTGTAAATTTTGGAAGGGGGGAGCTAAATCTAGAACTGTCCCCCTGTGGCCACACAGCATAAGTTTGTAAAAAGAACAAAGGACCAATACAGCCCATTTTGTAAGGATTTTGAATGTTTTGTAAATGTATTGGTCCATGTGTTGTATTTTGTAGCCTTTCTAGTTCTTGGGCTTTAGTTCTCCCACTTCTTGTATGTATGCATACTGTAGTTACACATTAAAGTCATGACATGCAGCAAGTGCAGCTCTGCTTATTCTCGGCAGTACCATTCTACTGGGTTTTCAAAGTTCTATAGTACAATACTACCTGGGCCAGGCCCATTAGACACACGTTTTGAACTTGAGCTAATGCTGAGAAAATTCAAGTAAACGTCATGTTTGGAACTCCAATCTCAAGGCAGAGGATGGTAGTGTAACACTAGTGAGGCTCTTTAGGTTAATCACAAATTCACATGCACAAATGATACCATTAGCAGGTTGTCAGAGCATCCAAACATGAGCTTTGGCTGTTTTCCTGGCTAGATTAGCCTCTGATGGAGAGGCTGTGTTAATATAGCATTATGGGAGAAGAGAGAAAGTGGATAAAGCAGTAAATTGTAGCTCAGTTGTCTTAACTCTTGGTGATCAAATGCATATAATTCCTGCATAAATCTCCTCGAAGGAATCTGATCTTATTAATGTGTAGCTGACTTTTAATTACTGACACTTAATAGGTTGGCTTTCATCCATCAAGGTTCAGTTTGACAACTTCATGGCTCCAGATGCAGGGCCTGCATGCTTCAAAGGCAAATAATCTCAAATCCTAAAAGGTGCTAAGACTTAAAAGGCTTTTCCCCTTTTTATCTTTCTTTATATATAAGGGAGAAAGCTCATGAAAGTTGCATGTTTGCTTGTCTCATAGCAAAATTTTACCTGCAAAGGTAAGCTGCCCATTTATTCTTTAAAAATTATGAAAGACTGGACATGAACAGCACCAGCCCTTCAAATGAATATTGATAAAGCTCTGTGGCCATTTCCCTGTTCTGAAAGGACCTTCATGTAAAAATGCCCACTTACCTTTAAAAAACCTCCACTCAATAGCCTGCAAACAAGTGCATGTTCACCTCAAGGTTGTCTCCCTTGGCAACACAGAAATAGAGCCAAGGACCCAACCATGGGGAACTCTGGCATCCCAAGCTGCCTCTGACCAGTGTCTTGTACAGCACCTCTCTACAGTACTTCAAAGGCAGTTCTGGCCGGCAGGCGGCCACTTGCACTGACCTCCAGCTGAATGTGATGAGGCCTTACTTGTTATTAGCAGGGATCCTAGTTTATGAAGAACATCCATTTTTCCATGATTAAAATGAAACCTGACAGCAGATACCCTCCCACATTCTGTGTTCCCCATGGTAAATGAATTTCTAGGATACCTGGTTATTAGTTGCAGATACCAAGAAAAAGCCTGGGTTCCCTTTTTCTTTCCTAGCTTGGTCTGCAGTAGGGTTTTGGATAACAGCACCTATGCTGCTGGTATCAACTAACTTAGTTATGCAGTTCAGCTGTAGCAGCCCATATCAAGAACTGAACTAAATAGTCATAGGGACAGGCCAAATGCCCAATGTATGGTTTCTCTCAAGCAATGCCTCAAAAGGCTGAGCCTGTTCCTACAAAATTGCTTAAAGCTGGCAAAGCAGAATGAGGAAGAGGGTCATAGCCAGCACCCCCAACTTCACTGCAACCAGGCAAAAGGCTGACTGATTCCTTCCCTTGAGTAGGCACACATATTAGGGTCCTGCCATGCAGTGAATTCTAGGTGTGGGTGAAGGAAGCAGGCCTGTGGCTAGAGCCAGGCCAATGCAACCATGGCTTAAGACCAGCACCACAAGCTACCTGCTAGCCAGTAGCTGAGGACAAAAGCAACAGTGTGCACACACCCTGTGGCCAATCTTACAGGAGTATTTCAGGTCACTCAAGGTGAAAGAGAAGCTCACTGCCCCAAATCATCAACTCCTGCAACACTTTCAATTGGTGGGAGAAATGCAAACCTATCCTCCATCCCCTGCCTACTTAGAAGAGGCTGCTTCTACTGCAGTGGTGAATAAGGGGAAATCAAGGACCCAGCTGTCAACTGGACAAGTACAAGTGATTGACTAAAACAGGTCAGCAACCTCTGGCACACTGGGCCAGTTTGTTTACCTGCTGTTTGCAGGTTTGGTTGATCATGACTCCCGCTGGCTGTGCTTTGCTGATCCCGGCCAATGGGGGTGGCGGGAAGCGGCGCAGGCCGAGGGAGGTGCTGGCTGCCCTTCCCGCAGCCCCCATTGGCCTGGAGCGGTGAACTGCGGCCAGTGGGAGCCACGATCGGCCAAACCTGCAGATGCGGCAGGTAAACAAACTGGCCTGGCCCGCCAGGGTGCTTACCTGGGCGAGCTGCTTGCCAGAGGTTGCTGATCCCTGGACTAAAAGGAAACCAGAAATACCCACCGAAAAGAAGACTGCAGAAGATGCACGCAAAAGCTCTGGTAAGTAAATCTCACTTCCCTGTGACACTTCTGTCATACCTTTATTTTAGCAAGCACAAAACTACAATTCCCCTCAGCCTGCAGCACCACCAGAGCAGAGGCTAAGGAACAGGGAATAGAGTCCAGCTCAAACTGGTGTACAAATTCCTTTTGCTTTCATAAAGGGCATCATTGGGCCTGCACAGCCTTTAGTATTAATAGGCAAGGGGAAAAAATCCATTTCACTAAGGAATCGGAGCCCTTTTAACTTAAGAAAACCCCATTGACAAAGAGCTGCACCATTTTTAGTCGTTCAGAGAAAAAGATGTGGCCTAGTTATTTGCATTCCTAGAGATGTGCCTACCTTAACCTAGGGAATTCCATGCTCTCTCTTCCTGAACAGGCTGTAGAATTGTAGGACCTTAAGATTCTGGCAGTGACCATCAAGGCCTCTAAAAAGTGGAGCATTTCCTAAAGACAACTTGTGTTGCCAAGCATCCCTTTACCTACTGCATGGCAGAGATGGCACGGCACAAATCACTTATCTGCCTTCCTCCTTAGACTGTCTGCAGAGAGCAGCCAAGCAAAATAGCCACCCCTCCTCACTGTTAGGACTGAGCGCTAATACCCCAGAGGAATTCTTGCCATCTCAAAAGCAGGTAAAAACATCCTGTCACGTACTGGCCAAAAAAGTGCATAGCGCTAAAAGCCCATGTTCATCTCAGTTGCACCCCAAAACACCTCAGGCTTTACCTACAGCAAAATTGAGTAACAATATGATGCTAGCTGCTAGCTCTGTCTCAGGGCATGTTGCTTGACTGTACGCAGAATAAAGTCCAAGGGAGAGAATTGAGCCAACTGTAGCAGATCCAGGGTTCTGAAATGTACTACCTGTAGTCTGAAGCTTGGGAAAAATCTGCAGCCCTACTCAGGCTTTGAACAAGTTACTGGCAGGGCAGGGCTGCAGGCACAGCTGCTTACAGAGTTTGAAGGCTGTAAGCAGAATGTTCTACTAATGGAAAACTCCCTGGTGACTAGAGTGAGCATTTTCTTAGATGCTTGTAACAGTGAATGAGAATCACTTCAAGGTGTCATCCTTGCATGTATAAAATCAGTGTTCTGTGACAATTAGTGGCCAAGGGGTGGGCCACTGCCTCAAAGTTAGCATGGCTAGACTGGGTTCTTGAACACGGGGAACCCTCCTGCATGTCACACTTACGGCTGAAATTTAAGGAACAGACTTTTCCCTCCCCAGTAAGACAGGTATGTAATTTATAGAAAAGTCAAGAGGTAGATGAAAAGCCAATACAGAAATACCAGGAGTAAGTGGGTCCAAATCAACTCTCATCCTCTGTTCTTCCTGAATACAAGTGGCCACCCCATCCATCCCACCAGTGGGGGAGAGAGCGCAAGGTGTACTTTATACAAGGGCTGCAATTCCCAGTTCAGCCTCTGCTAGCTTGTCAGCTCCAGCAATTGGTGCAAGATCCTCTTCTGCCCATAGCGCACTTGCAAGGCCCGCTGCTCTCTCGGGCTTAGTTTGCCATAAGCCACCTTGTCATTGAGCAAGTCCTGCTCTGCTTTCAGGTCTGAGCTGTAAGACTCCAGCGTCAGCAGCGCACTGTCATGGAGAAGCTTCTTCCATGAGGCTTTGAGTCTGGGTATTGTCTCGTTAGACAAAGTAAAGCTCTCTTCATCCTCTGTGTCTTCTTCCCAGCCCTCATGCTCTTTAAACTCTTTGAATTCTTCTGCAGCCATACACAGCACCTGCAACCAACCACACGGATACCTAGTCATTAGCTCAGGCAGTGACGCATGACTAAGGTTGAGTAGAATCAAGGTCCCAATTTTCAGCTACTCAACACTAGATCAGGGGGGAGGGTCTCTACCGCAGCTAGCACAACACAATCCTCCTGGACTCCCACGGATCTGCAGCGGGAAGGGGCACTGAGGAGGTAGTGAATAACGCAGCCGCAGGCTATCAAATCAGCTAGTTGGTTTAGTGCGGGGCCTTTGGCCAAGACACACATGCTGAGCATGCTTTCTTCAGTACAGGCTCTGATCTTCAGGGGCCTTAGTTTCCCAGCAGTACTTAGTTTTATTGCAACACTGTCATAGTCCTGAGGGGGGAAGGCTGGTGTGTGTCTTAAAATTCCCTGTGCCTGGACCCTTCACATGAAAACAGATTCTCATCTGATAAGAGATTAAATGTTAGTCAACTGTACTGTGAAAGCTTTAAAAAAAAGCAGCTCAACATTTAAGATCCTGATTTTCAGGGGTCTGCTTCCTAGTTTCAGTGCTGCTAGTGCACAGCTGGGGAGTGAAGGGGCCTTTTGGCAGGGTGTTAAACACATCCCCCTTCCCCGCTAGCTTCAGGAGGGCTGTCACAAGCATAGACCCTCCAAGACAGGAACTCCTCACTTAATGTTGTAATTCTGTTCCTGAAAAATGCAACTTTAAGCAAAACAATGTTAAGTGAACCCAATTTCCCCATAAGAATTAATGTAAATGGCAGGGCGGGGGGGGGGGGGGGGGGAAAGGGGGTTTAGGTTCCAGGGAAATTTTTTTCACCAGACAAAAAACAATATATTATATAGATATACACACAGTATATGTTTTAAACAAACAATTTAATACTGTTCACAGCTATGATGGTGAAGCTTGGTTGAGGTGGTGAAGTTAGAGGGTGGGATATTTCCCAGGGGATGCCTTGCTGCTAAATCAGTGGTTCTCAAACTTTTGTACTGGTGCCCCCTTTCACATAGCAAGCCTCTGAGTGCGACCCCCCCCCCTTATACATTAAAAATACTTTTTAAATATTTAACACCATTATAAATGCTGGAGGCAAAGCGGGGTGGAGGTTGACAGCTCGTGATCCCCCATGTAATAACCCCCTGAGGGGTCACAACCCCCAGTTTGAGAACCTCTGTGCTAAATGATGAACTAGCACTCAGCTGAGCCCTCAAGGGTTAACACATTGTTAATGTAGCCTCACACTCTACAAGACAGCAGGAATGGAGGGGAGGGGAGACCGCATAGCAGACAGAGATGCACACTGCCCCACTCTTAAATGCATTGTCTTTTTAAGTGGATCAGGAAGTTGAGACAGCAGCTGCTGCCCAAGGCTCTCTCCATATAGAGCAGGGTGGGGACACAGAAAGGGTAAGTGGAGTGTAGGAGCAGGGGGGAGGGGGACACCCTGACAGCCCCCCTCCTGCACAGCAAGCAGGAGGCTCAGGGAGCAGCTCCAAGGCAGAGGACAGGAGCAGCACATGGCAGTGGGGGGAGGGACAGCTGCAATTGCTAGCCTGTTGGGTGGCTGCTGCACAGGGAACTTAGGGGAGCGGGGAGCTGATAGGGGGGCTGCCAGTCCACCCTGGTTCCAAGCCCCCACCAGCTAGCTGCAACGGGCTGCTCTTCCTGCAAGCAGTGGACAAAGCCGACGTTAGAAGGGAGCATTGCACAACTTTAAACGAGCATGTGCCTTAATTGATCAGCAACGTAACATCGAAACAACGTTAACTGGGACGACTTTAAGTGAGGAGTTACTGTATTGATAGCCTGTGACTGTGCTCTCAGCTTCCTGGACAGTTTCGCCCTGGTACAAAACGGAGCTCTCAGCCACACTGAAGGTTACATTCCAAAGGGATGTTGAAATACAGCATGGCATTAACAATACAATTAAATGCCACATGGACACATCCCCTCATCTGTCACAGTGCTTCTCCCTCTTGAAGAGGATCAGAGCACGGAGACTCAACTACCCTAGGAAGCTCACACATCTCCTTCACACTAGACTCGAACTTGACCTCCATATAATCCCAGAGCACCAGACTCCATCTGTGCAAGTGGACCCTTTCCAGAGGGGATCATGCTCCCCCAGTTCTGAGTAAAGCTATAATCACAGGAAGGCAAAATTTCCCCATCCCCTTTATTCTTACAGCAAAAAATCCCTGTAACAGGTCAACAAACAGTATTTATAAACTCTTCCAGAGCAGCTCCATTCTCTCGAGGCAGAGATTCTACCTGTAACCCCACACTGAAGGTACAACAGCACAAGTCAGCCAAGCCTTTGGAGAACAAGACTCCATGGGGCAGGATCAGTGCAGCCATCAGACATCTGTCACCTAGCGCTGAACTCCCTTCCACCGGAGCACCACGCACCTTCAATGTCATGGACAGCTCTTCCTCTGTCAACACTTCCTCCCAGCCAATCACAAAGGCTCCTTCTTCCCCCACCATCTCCAGCTGGCAAAGGAAATCCCACTGCTCAGAGACCAGCTGCCGCTCCGCTTCAGTGCTGGCACCTGGTTGAGGACGACAGGAGAGACAAGTCAACCACGCCCACTACACATTGGGGGGGGGACAAAACTCTGTAGAGTGAGACACAGGCCAAGACTTTCAAAAGCCACTAGTGAATTTGTACCCCAATGTGCAATGCCTTAGAGGCCTGATTGCCAGGAAGTGCTGAGCACTTAAAACTCAGAGGCAAACGGCAGTTTCAGGGACTGTTTCTAAAGCAGAGGCAGATGTTGATTGTGGCTGCCTTGAAGCCAAATGTTGTGGGTGCCCCACGATGAGTTGGCTACTACACGCTTTGTTTAAAGGGCTGCAGATATGGCCTATAGTCTCCATCTACCAGAGTCATTTAGAATTAAGTTACCCTCCCTCCAAATGCTACAAGCCACTCACCTTGCAGGGCAGCCCTGCGCACAGTCACCATCTGGATGTCGGCAGTGTCGTCCGTGTTGCCGGGGTACGGCTCAGCAAAGCCATACATGTGCATGAGTTGCCAGTTGGCCATCTGGCCGTAGGTATTGAAGATCTCGTGGCCTTTGCTGATGGGCTGCGTGGTGACCATTTTCAAACACTCCTGTAGGCAGAGGGACGGAACGGGCACGCAGGTGAAGGCAGCGTCACGATCCTCCGAGTAAGAGACTCCGTCCTTATGGGGCAAGTCTGGCCAAGTTCCCCCTGCCACGACTGCAAGGGAACCACGCCTTGCTGGCTCCCCACACCGGGAGGAGAGAAAGTGATTCTGGGACACACCAGGAAATCCTATTGCCTGGCAAACCCAGGCGGGTTTCTCTGTGTCCCATCCAATACTTTGTGCAATAGGCTGACCTGGGGGAGTCAGTCAGTCCCTGGCAAACACAGAGGTGAGTGTAACATTAGCTGCTACCTCTCAGTCTCCGGTCCTGCTCCTGTCACATACAAGTACCTTGGTGGCCCACCAAGCCCTTTCCCCGCCCCGAGTCGCTGGGGTGGGAGCGTTTGCACTGCCATTACCCGTGCTCGTTCTATGGCAAACAGGGACATCAGGCTTCAAAGAGGGCAAACCAGGCCAGCATCATTCCCTCCAGGAAAACGTACTTCCCAGTGCTCAGGCCCTCGGCATGTCCTAGAGCCAAGCCCCCATCTCCCAACGTGGAGGCACCAACGCCCCCCCTCACAATCAGATTGGCAAAGGCGCCACCCTGCTGCCCCTGCAGAACCCGGGCAGATCTGGTCCTTGCATTGGGGGCCAGGAGCGTGGAATCCCCTAGAGCTACTGTAGCCGAGCGTTCCCTCCGCCAAGCAGGAGCAATCCAGGCCGCCAGTCCTGGAGCTCAGGCCCGGGTAAGAGGTGAGGTGCTGTGGGCTGTGGCAGGCAGGGCAGCAGACTGGATGATTTAACAGCCCCCCACCTGGCTCTGGAATCGATGAGTCTCAATGGAGAGCCAGGGCTGGGCTTCTCCTCCAGCACACCATCAAAGGCCAGAGGGGAACCACACCGTGGCTGGTCGTGATCAGATAGAACCAGCTGGATGAGTAATGAGTCATGGCCAATGCCTAGGGACACATACACTCTCCATTCCCGTGGCTCCCCACCTACTCACCAGGGAATATTCCAGGTTGGCATTGTGATTGGCCACGTGATTCAAAATGTCAGCCATGGGCACCATCATGGGTGGGTTGGGCTCCTTCTCATCCTCGTCTTCCTCATCCAGGGGCTCCTGGAAGCTATTTGGGAGAAGAGGTGAGGACAAGCCGATTCCCAGCCTTGCGAAATGAAGCCGTGGCCCTTAGCCCACCCTGGGCCCGTGACTGCCAGGGGCCGGCTGGCTCCCTCGGAGGGCACAGAGACGTGTACGCAGTGTGCCCAGGCGGTGGCAGCGCCAGAGCCACCTCCTGCCAGGAGAAGCCTAGTGAGGTGCAATCTAGCCCTCACGTCTGACTCCCCAAAGAGATTCCTTCAGCCCCTCTGGATGCAGAGACGTCTGCTGCGGAACTGCACCTCCCCGTCTCACCTGTAGGCCATGACGAACGCCACCAGCCTCCGGTACAGCTCCGGCGTGTGCAGCTTGGGGTCAAAGAGGTCCAGGTGGGACTCCATGAAGGGCAGGATGATGGAGGTGTACTCCAGCTGGATGTTGGCCAGGTCTTTGTCCACCGCTTCGAGGATGCCAGTGCCTTGTAGGAGCCTCACCCTCTCTTCTTCAGGCCTGTATCAAGGGACAGGCGTGGCAGAGACGATCCCCACCACCACCCAGGAAGGGATTGAATTAATATAGTTACCCCTGAGTCAAGTCTCCTGGATCCTCAATGGCCTCCCACTCCACTGCTGTCTGCATCTAGTGAGCCCAGACCCCAAGTTCAACCCACCGTAAACCCTGGCTCGCATTTAGGATGGGCAGCCACCTAGGCTGCTAACGTATCTAACAGAACCGAGCGACATCCATGCCTAGCCCCAGTGCTGCTGACCCTTGGGGAAACAGCCAAAGAGGGCAGGAGGCACATAGCCAGGAACAGAACTGAGGCCAGACCAGGGCTTTATCCCCGGGAGCTCACCGACTCCCAAGAGCCAGCACCCCAGTGGCAGGAGGGACCCACTGCCCAGGACCGAGTCTCGCGCAGGCGGCTGGATTTCTGCAGCCTGACGCTAGCGTGTGGTATAATCTTACCAGAACATGGGGTGATCCAGGCTGCTGAAGTCAGGCCAGAGCGAGAAGTAGGGACGCCAGTGGGAGTTGCTGGCCGTGTATTCATGCAGCAAAGACAGAAGGAGAGGCACCCAGCCAGACTGACTCTCCAGCGACGCTTGGTCTAGGGAGCCAGACACAGAGGAGACAGGAAGGAGAGGAGGGGAGGAACATGCTGAGATCCCAGGTCCTATTATTCCTTCACCGAGAGCCAGTGCCATTGGCTGTTAAGGACCAAAATCACTGCCCTGCTCCAGGCTCCCCGGCAGAAGGGGTGGGGTTGAGTTGGGGACTCCAGACTTGCTACTCCCAGGATGGCAGGGAAACAATCCCTTACCCCACTTGTTCATTAGAAGCTCTGCAAACCACTGCCCTCTCCAGCTCGAGCTCAGACAACTCCCCCTCCCCATGAGATTCCCCCAGGCTACAGGCTGCCTGAAGCAGACAAGAGCACGTTGGCCATTGACTAAGGCCCCATTTGCTGCCCCTGAAATTCTCCAGACTCCTGCATATTAATCACTGGTCTACCCACAGCAGGCGCGACCATAACATTTTATCCAATCTCCCTTTTTCCTGCCTCGGCTGGAAGAGAAAATGGGGGCCAACATGGTGACAGAGCAGCCAAGGGAACAGGAGAATCAAAGAGAACCAGGTTAGGAAAACTCCCGACTTCCAAGAACTTTGTTCCAACGTGGCAGCCAGTTGAAGTCAGCTGCAGGGCTCCTTAGCTCTACGCCCCGTGTCCTGCTCTCGTACCTTTTTCCAAGAGGGACCGGATGGAGGTGGTGTGCTGGGACAGGAGCGCGGCTCTTGGAATGGTGAAGAGGACTTCTCCGATCTGGAGGTCCTCTCTGGCCAACAGGCCGTAGTCTGACACCGTGCCCTCTTTGCTCACGTAGACCTAGGAGAGAGGTGCCTGTCAGGGCCTGTGGGGACCCCAGTGAAAACCTGCCTCTGATGGGACAGCCGTGAAGGGTTGCAAGGGAAATGAAGCCAAGAGGTCAGGAGAATAAGTCCAAGCAGCATCCATGGAAGCCCAGACAGCTAGACTCATCCCTCACGGAGGGATTTCCTGCCAATGTAAACAGGAGGTTGGTTTTTCAATAACAAACCTATAGCCAACCCGACGGCTGCACCCTTGCACTAGTGCACGTGCGAAGTAACTGGAGATCACCACCTCGTAAGCCCTCGCACTCAGCCTCGCTGCTTCCCTGCCCACCACTCCAATCCCCCCCCCCCCCCGAGAACGTCCACGGATGAGTGATCACCCTGCCCTTGGGAAGCCAGCCTTGCCCTATCAGCCCGACGGGTTGCAGATACCCATACGCCACACTCAGCCTGGGACCTCTGAACACTGGGACTCACACCTGGGTGAGGGTCACTCGATAACCGGCTTCCATCCTCCGGATCCTCCTACCTTTGGGCTGAGCTCCAACCCGACCTTCTCACACCAATCCAGGAAGCCAGAAAGGGCGTCAGCTCTGCCATCCTCCGCAAGGCTGCCCCCTGCAGCCACCTGCTAACAGAAATAAGGGGCAAGCTTAGGGAACAAGGACAGCTCAGGCCCTAGAGAGATCTCATGGCAGAGGACGGAGGGTAACCCTGGAGGCCTCGCTGAGTTCCAGCTTGGGTAAATTACACCACAGAGGGAAGCACTAGGCTCCAGTGGACGGAACAACAGATCAGACATTAGGAGACCTGGGTGCTATTTCCAGCAAAGCCAGGCTCACTCTGGCATTGGGCAGATCATTTCATTTCGCCTGGCAGCTGCCTACCCATCTTTGTAAACTGCTCTGAAGTCTATGGACGGACAGAGTATTACTACTAGCTCTCCCTATCGCTTCAATTGGATACCCTAGTTCCTTCACTTCCTGTCTTAAACGGCTGCAGTTCACGGTTACACATCGGTTGTGTTTCTGGACAGAGATGGCCGCAATCCTGCGGTGAGTGAAGTGCTTTGGGATGAAAGGGGATATTTATGTATGCGAGATCATCATCAGAAGACAGGCCAGTCATGCTTCTCTCTCCCAACATAGGCCCTTGCTGCAGCGAAGAAAGGAAGAATGACAGAAGACGGCTGTTCTCTGCCGTGACCAGAAGATTTGAACTGGAAAGTAAAAGATCTCAGAACCGTTTACAACAGGTTTAGTCACTTCTGCGGGTAGGTCGTCCGTTCTGTGGCACGTGCACAGGCAGAAGATTATTTGCCATTGCTCTTAGATTCAACAGGATCTAGCATTCTTCCAAACTGTAATAGTTACTGTTACCCTTACTTGACATGGCAGCTCCCCCCGCCACTGGTGAGTCTGTGCCCCAAAGGGAATAAAAACCCATCTCCCTCCCATGTACTGTTGGTTGAATTGTCTGCCTGGTCAGACCAAGCCAGCCAGACCACGGAGGTTAAGTCCGTTAATGGCTATTAGCCAGGATGGGTAAGGAATGGTGTCCCTAGCCTCTGTTTGTCAGAGGATGGAGATGGATGGCAGGAGAGAGATCACTTGATCATTACCTGTCAGGTTCACTCCCTCTGGGGCACCTGGCATTGGCCACTGTCGGTAGACAGGATACTAGGCTAGATGGACCTTTGGTCTGACCCAGTCTGGCCGTTCTTATGTTCTAAACTTACATTAAAGGAAAATGGCAAAAATTACCAAAAATTACCAAATTCTCATTGAAAGAGAGCATTTGAAACTGGATTGTTAATGAAAAAGTGAGCCAAGTAGCAGGGAAAACACAACGATCTGGGATTTCCCCCCCTCGATCAGAACACAGAGCTCCATTTGCAAGGATTTGGGGGGCCATTATTGTCAGTCACAATCACTCGGCTAGCCCGTGCAGGTGTCTAATCCTTCGCTAATCCCAAATGTTTCAAATGGCAGGGTGATCATTCCAGTCCAAAAGTTCATTCTAGAAGAGTGTGACAAAGGGCCTGTCTACACTACCGCTTACGTCAACGTCACTTGCGTTCCACACCCCTGAGCGACGTACGTTCCATCGCCATAAGCGGTAGTGTAGACAAGCTCAAAGCGTCACTTACCCAATGAGGGAGCAGAAACAAGACTGCACGGCCATTCATACAACACAGAACAGCCAACGGTCAAAGTGGGCGGTCTGCAAACAACCCACAGGGTAAAAATTCCGTAACAAGTATTAGACAAATCAGGGCTGGTTCGTGACTAAGCTGCTAATTAACGGGAGCTACTTTCCTAGTGAAAATGATTTAAAACCGTTTGACCAGCTCCAATGAAAAGATTCCACCTAAAACCTGTATTCGCTCCCTCTAGAGTCAAGTTGCTTTGTTCAGGTGTTTTTCTGACTCGTTATTCCTGCATATTTGTTGCTAACGTGAGCAAGGTGAAAAGGTCGGTCTGATTTCATTTTCAGATTTTAATCTTCGGCCTGGTCTACACTATGAGTTTAATTCGAATTTATCAGCGTTAAATCGAATTAGCCCTGCATCCGTCCACACAACGAAGCCATTTATTTCGAAATAAAGGGCTCTTAAAATCGATTTCTGTACTCCTCCCCGACGAGGGGAGTAGCGCCGAAATCGATATTGCCATTTCGAATGAGGGTTCGTGTGGCCGCAATTCGACGGTATTGACCTCTGGGAGCTATCCCACAGTGCACCATTCTGACCGCTCTGGACAGCAATCTGAACTTGGATGCACTGGCCAGGTAGACAGGAAAAACCCCACGAACTTTTGAATTTTAATTCCTGTTTGCCCAGCGTGGAGAGCACAGGTGACCACAGATAGCTCAGCTCATCAGCACAGGTAACCATGCAGGCCGATAATCGAAAAAGAGCACCAGCATGGACATTACGGGAGGTACTGGATCTGATCGCTATATGGGGAGAGGATTCAGTGCTAGCAGAACTACGTTCGAAAAGACGAAATGCCAAAACTTTTGAAAAAATCTCCAAGGACATGATGGAGAGAGGCCATAGTAGTGCCGCGTGAAAGTTAAGGAGCTCAGATAAGCCTATCAAAAAACCAAGGAGGCAAACGGTCACTCCGGGTCAGAGCCACAGACATGCCACTTCTACGCTGAGCTGCAGGCAATTCTGGGGGGGCAGCCACCACTACCCCACCTCTGACCGTGGATTCCGAGGCGGGGGTAATCTCAGCCACACCTGAGGATTCTGAGGATGGGGAAGAGGAGGAGGAGGAGGAGGAGCTTGCGGAGAGCACCCAGCACTCCGTTCTCCCCAACAGCCAGGATCTTTTTCTCAGCCTGAGTGAAGTACCCTCCGAACCCTCCCAAGCCAGTATCCAAGACCATGACCCCATGGAAGGGACCTCAGGTGAGTTTACCTTTTAAAATATAAAACATGGTTTAAAAGCAAGCGTTTTTTAATGATTAATTTGCCCTGAGGACTTGGGATGCATTCACGACCAGTACAGCTACTGGAAAAGTCTGTTAACGTGTCTGGGGATGGAGCGGAAATCCTCTAGGGACATCTCCATGAAGCTCTCCTGGAGGTACTCCAAAAGCCTTGCCACAAGGTTTCTGGGCAGTGCAGCCTTATTCCGTCCTCCATGGTAGGGCACTTGACCACGCCATGCTAGTAGCAAGTAATCTGGTATCATTGCATGACAAAGCCTGGCAGCGTATGGTCCCGGTGTTTGCTGGCATTCAAGCAACATCCGTTCTTTATCTCGCTGTGTAATCCTCAGGAGAGTGATATCGCTCATGGTAACCTGGTTGAAATATGGGAATTTAATTAAGGGGACAGAGGTGGCCCTTCCTACTGGGCTGTTTGCCTGTGGCTGAAAAGAAATCCTTCCTGTAGTAAGCCAAGCCAGGGGGGGGGCGGGGGGGGAGGTTGGCACTGAGCTTCTCTCGTGTGGCTAGCAGGGATCTTCCCTGATACCAGCCACGCGGTGGGGGAGGGATAAAGCGATCATCCCAGAGAACTGGGGGGGGGGGGTTAGTTTGTTTTCTGCTGCTGCAGGTTAACAGGAAAACCACAGCACTCAACGGGCTTTGCTTGGTATGTGGGAAAGGAGGGCGCAGAAGCCAAAAGACAATGGCTTACCATGGCCGCATGCAAGCCGAATTCTGTTGCCCGGACCTGTGTCTGTGATCTCTAACAGCAAAGCCACAGGCACTCAATATTAAGATGCAAAATGCGACCTTGCACAGAAATCACATGTGCTATGTAATGTGAATAGTGTTGTTCACCGTGAAAGAGTATAAGCATTGTTCTGTAAAATGTATCTTTTTAAATACTTCTCTCCCTTTTTTCCCTCCCTCCCTTCAGCAGCTGCAAATTTTTCAAGCCTCCCTCCTCCGTCCCGAAGGCTATCTCAGATAAGGCGTCGGAAAAAGAGGACGCGAGACGAGATGTTCGCGGAAATCATGGAATCCACCCGCAATGAAAGAGCTCATCTGAATGAGTGGAAGGACACGGTTTCAAAGTACAGGAAAGATGCCAGCGAACGTGAGGACAGGAGGGACCAACATGAGGAGAGGAGAGACGCTCGAGATGAGAGGTGGCAGCAGGAAGATCAGAGGAGGCAGGATGCAACGCTGGGGCTGCTGCGTGAGCAGACATGCTCCGGCGTCTGGTGGAGATTCAGGAACGGCACCAGGATCACAGACTGCCGCTGCAGCCCCTGTATAACCCCCCTCCCCCCGCACCATGTTCCATATCCTCCTCACCCAGACGTGTAAGAACGCGGGGGGGAGGCTCCGTGCACCCTCCCATTCCACCCCAGTGGACACCCCAAGCAAAAGGCAGTCATTATTTTAACCTTTTTTTAGTGGCCTTTTCCTTCCCTCCGATCCTCCTCCCAAACCCCACCCGGGCTACCTTGTCAGTTCTCTCCCTCTTTTTATAATCAATTAATAAAAAATATATGATTTTTAAATGATAGTGACTTTATTTCCTTTGAAAGCAAGTTGTGATCGAAGGGGGAGGGTGGGTTGCTTACAGAGAATGAGTCAATAAAGGGGGCAGGTTTTCATCAAGGAGAAACAAACAGAAATTTCACACTGTAGCCTGGCCAGTCATGAAACTGGTTTTCAAAGCTTCTCTGATGCGCCACGCTTCCTGGTGTGCTCTTCTAATCGCCCTGGTGTCTGGCTGCGCATAATCAGCAGCCAGGCGATTTGCTCAGCCTCCCACCCTGCCATAAAGGTCTCCCCCTTACTCTCACAGAGATTGTTATTGCTGCTTGCTGTGTGCTCCACAATGGGGAGATTTCTTTGGCTGAGGTCAGAGCGAGTCAGTAGCGATCGCCAGCGACCTTTTAAACGGCCAAATGCACATTCCACCACCATTCTGCACTTGCTCAGCCTGTAGTTGAACAGCTCCTGACTCCTGTCCAGGCTGCCTGTGTATGGCTTCATGAGCCATGGCATTAAGGGGTAGGCTGGGTCCCCAAGGATAACTATAGGCATTTCAACATCCCCAACGGTTATTTTCTGGTCCGGGAAGTAAATCCCTTGCTGCAGCCGTTTAAACAGAGTAGTGTTCCTGAAGACGCGAGCGTCATGAACCCTTCCCGGCCAGCCCACGTTGATGTCGGTGAAACGTCCCTTGTGATCCACGACTGCTTGCAGCACCATTGAAAAGTACCCCTTGCGGTTTATGAACTGGGTACCCTGGTGCTCCGGTGCCAAGATAGGGATATGGGTTCCATCTATCACCCCACCACAGTTTGGGAATCCCATTGCAGCAAAGCCATCCACTATGACCTGCACATTTCCCAGAGTCACTACCTTTCGTAGCAGCAGCTCAGTGATTGCTTTGGCTACTTGCATGACAGCAGCCCCCACAGTAGATTTGCCCACTCCAAATTGATTCCCGACTGACCGGTAGCTGTCTGGCCTTGCAAGCTGCCACAGGGCTATCGCCACTCACTTCTCAACTGTGAGGGCTGCTCTCATCCAGGTATTGTGGCGCTTCAGGGCAGGGGAAAGCAAGTCACAAAGTTCCATGAAAGTGCCCTTATGCATGCGAAAGTTTCGCAGCCACTGGGAATCGTCCCATACCTCCAACACTATGCGGTCCCACCAGTCTGTGCTTGTTTCCCGGGCCCAGAATTGGCGTTCCACGGATAGAACCTGCCCCATCAACAACATGATCTCCAAAGCGCCGGGGCCCGCGGTTTGAGAGAATTCTGTGTCCATCTCCATGTCCTCATCACTCTCGTCGCCGCCTCCTTGCCTCGTTTTTCTGGTCCTGGTTCAGCATAAACTGCACGAGAACGCGCAAGGTGTTTACAATGTTCATGACTGCTGTCTTGAGCTGAGTGGGCTCCATGCTTGCCGTGGTATGGCGTCTGCAGTGTTCACCCAGGAAAAAAGGCGCGAAACGGTTGTCTGCCATTGCTTTCATGGAGGGAGGGGTGAGGCTGTACCCAGAACCACCTGCAACAATGGTTTTTGCCCCATCAGGCACTGGGATCTCAATCCAGAATTCCAATGGGCGGGGGAGACTGCGGGAACTATGGGATAGCTATGCGATAACTACCCACAGTGCAACACTCCGGAAATCGACGCTAGCCCCGATACATGGACGCACACCGCCGAATTAATGTGCTTAGTGTGGCCGCATACATTCCACTTTATACAATCTGTTTCCAAAATTCGAAATCTGTAAATTCGGATTAATCCCGTAGTGTAGACATACCCTTCATAAGACCAGCCATACTGGGTCAGACCAATGGACCAGCTAGCCCAGTATCCTGTCTTTCGACAGCGGCAATGCCAGGTGCTTCCGAGGGAATGAACAGAACAGAGCAATTATTGAGTGATCCATCCCCAGTCGCCCATTCCAAGCTTCTGGCAAACAGAGGGTTAGGTACACCCAGAACACTAAACTAGGAAGAGTGGTAGATACGCTGGAGGGTAGGGATGGGATACAGAGGGACCTAGACAAATTAGAGGACTGGGCCAAAAGAAATCTGATGAGGTTCAACAAGGACAAGTGCAGAGTCCTGCACTTAGGACGGAAGAATCCCATGCACTGCTACAGACTAGGGACCGAATGGCTAGGCAGCAGTTCTGCAGAAAAGGACCTAGGGGTTACAGTGGACAAGAAGCTGGATATGAGTCGACAGTGTGCCCTTGTTGCCAAGAAGGCTAATGGCATTTTGGGCTGTATAAGTAGGAGCATTGCCAGCAGATTGAGGGACGTGATCATTCCCCTCTATTCAACATTGGTGAGGCCTCATCTGGAGTACTGTGTCCAGTTTTGGGCCCCACACTACAAGAAGGATGTGGAAAAATTGGAAAGAGTCCAGCGGAGGGCAACAAAAATGATTAGGGGTCTGGAGCACATGATTTATGAGAAAAGGCTGAAGGAACTCGGATTGTTTAATCTGCAGAAGAGAAAAATGAGGGGGGATTTGATAGCTGCTTTCATCTACTTGAAGGGGGGTTCCAAAGAGGATGGAGCTCGGCTGTTCTCAGTGGTGGCAGATGACAGAACAAGGAGCAATGGTCTCAAGTTGCAGTGGGGGAGGTTTAGGTTGGATATTAGGAAACACTATTTCACTAGGAGGGTGGTGAAGCACTGGAATGGGTTACCTAGGGAGGCGGTGGAATCTCCTTCCTTAGAGGTTTTTAAGGTCAGTCTTGACAAAGCCCTGGCTGGGATGATTTAGCTGGGGATTGGTCCTGCTTTGAGCGGGGGTTGGACTAGACGACCTCCTGAAGTCCCTTCCAACCCTGATATTCTATGATTCTAACACGGGGTTGTGTCCCTGATCATCTTGGCCAATAGCCATTGCTGGACCTGTCCTCCGTGAACTTATCTAATTATTTTTTGAACCCACTTATACTTTTGGCCTTCACAGGTCCCACAGGTTGACAGTGCATTGTGTGAAGAAATACTTCCTTTAGAAGGGGTAAATAACACTTCCGTATGTACTTTCTCCAGACCAGTCATGATTTTATAGCCATCCATCATATTCCCCCTGAACTCTCTTTTCCAAGCTGAACAGTCCCAGTCTTTATAAGCTCTCCTCATAAGCCGTTCCATACCCCTCATCATTTTTGTTGCCCTTCTCTGTGAGTTTTCCAATTCGAATCTATCTTTTTTGAGATGAGGCAACCAGAACTGTGCACAGTATTCAAGATGTGGGTGTACCATGGATTTATACAGAGGCAATGTGATATTTTCTGTCTTATTATTGATACTTTCCTAATGATTCCTAACCCATTCTGTTTGCTTTTTTGACTGCCGCTGCACACTGAGCAGATGTTTTTAGAGAACTAGCCACGGTGACTCCAAGATCTTTCTTGAGTGATAACAGCTAATTCAGACCCCATCATTGTATATGTAGAGCTGGGATTATGTTTCCCAATGTGCATTACTTGGCATTTATCAACACTGAATTCCATCTGCCATTTCCTTGCCCAGTCACCCAGTTCTGCGAGATCCCTTTGTATCTAGTCTCAATCTGCTTTGGACTTAACTATCTTGAGTAATTTAGTAGCATCTGCAAACTTTGCCGCCCCACTGCCCACCACCCATCTCAGATCTTAGAGTCTTAGAGTGTTAGAATCATAGAATATCAGGATTGGAAGGGACTTCAGGAGGTCATCTAGTCCAACCCACTTGAAGAACGTTTTAATTGAAGTAGATTTGAAGTTAATAAATACAGGGGCTGACTCTTCGCTCTCACCCGTAGCCCTGATAACAGTGACCAGCTGTTGGGCTAGCAAGTGTCAATATAAAGACTGAGAGACCAGGCCCCCTACCCGAGTCACACCCCGTTTCTGATAGAGATGGAGTCAAATCCCCGGGGGGGAGGGGGGGTATTTCCCCAGCCAGGCTCACACCAGGCTGCAGCTGAGTCCGCAGCTCCCTCCTCGGCCCTGCCCAGGCGAGCCTGGGAGATCCGCTTCTTCCTCACTCCGGTGTGAACGCGTCTCACTCCGGCAGCGGCCCCGGCCCGAGCCGAGCCCTGGGAGGAGCACGTGGGGCAGGCACCTGCCCCTTTCACCGCTACCCGGGGAACCGGGACCGCCCCCCGCCCCCGGGGCTTTTCCCCCCCCAGGGGTCCCCGGCACCGCTCGGGGGGGGGGGGGTCCCTCCCCCTGCCCCCGCAGCTCGCGCCGCCCCCCCCCAGTGCTGGAGCCGCCCAGGGGGGGGCAGGGTCCCGAGCCCCCCCCGCCCGCTCCCCCGGCCCGCTACCTTGGGCCTCTTCGCCGCCGTCGCCATGCCCGGCCTCGGGGTGGGACCGAGCCGCGTCCGCAGCGCAGCAAACAGGCGGCGGTCGCCGCTTCCACGTGGTTCCCCAGCACCCGGAGCCGCCTTCCGGGCTGGGGCAGGCCACGCCCCCTTCGCGTACGGGGGCCGAGATGGGCCAACAGCTGCTGGTCTCCCCCCCCCGCCCCCGGGGCTGCCCATGACCCAGCAGGGGGCTGGGTGTGTGGCAAGGGCTGGAGGCGGGGGCCAGGAGGGGGGGCTGGGAGAATGGGGCCAGGATCACCCCCCACCAGTGAAGTGGGGCCTCCCCCGGGGGGCAGCAGCAGCTAGAGGCAGCCCCAGGCCCTGGGGAGTGGGGTCATTCCGGCGGGACAAACCCTTCCCGGGCTGGGGTCTGTGGGGTCCATGCGCAGGCCGTGGGGCCTTGGCGCGTAGGGCTCCCGTGGGAGGCTCTCCCAAAACAAAGGGCGCACGGTGCTGTGGGAATGCAGCAAGCGGGGGATGGGGTGTGTGATTGGGGGGAGTGGGGAGAAGAGATGCCCAAAGGAGCCTGTTTCCCAGAGAGCAGGTGTTCAAGGCAGTCCAGCCGCTGGTCCCATTGGAAACACTTGGCCTCAGGGTTCTGGTTTCAGAAGTTTCCAGTTGCATTAAAATTCAAACCCTTTGCTGCTGCTGTTTGCAGTGAGAAGTGGGTGAAGTGAGCTAAATCTGTTCTCAGAGGGGATGGTTACGAGAGCAGCCCCGCCGGCAGGGGAATGCCTAGTGTGTGACTCCTACCAGAGCACGTCAGGAGCGAGGTGGCTTTGCGTGTGCCCGGCCCGCTGGCAGCAATGTAGGCACCTGTAGGGTTGGATGGGAGCTGATCAGGGTTTTGAGGAAGCCTGCGGAGAAGAGAATTACAAAATCCTAGTGTGGCACCCTAACCACTGGCCCATCCTTCCTCTACCGTCCCACCTTCCTTTGGAGGTGTCAGCGGGAACTGCGACCTACTGCAGCAGGCCGAATGTCAGACACTAACTCAGGCTTCTAGTGACATTGGAGAAAATAGCTCCCGGGCCATCCGTAAGGAATATACATACCTGAGAACTGTCCTACTTGTCTCTGCCCGCCCTTTCAATCTGACACGGGCGCTGGAAAAGCCACACACCCCATCACATAAGGGTACAGTACAATAAGGCTACTGAGACCAAGATTCCCAATCCCATTCAATCCCTTATGACCCTGCCCCCCTTTATAGCATACATGTTGCTAAAATTGAGCCTTATTCTGATGTAGCCCTTTTAGAGGGAAGTTGATGATTAGCCCCCCCCCCAAACCTCTCGGAGGGGCCCCCCCCCCCCCCCCCCCCCAGCTCCCTGCGGGGAAACTCCAGGGCAGACAGAAGAGAACAAGGTTTGCTGTTTGTTCTGAAAGGCTTCTAGCCAAACTCATTGCCAGTTTGGTTTTGGAGATACACAGGAACATGCAGCATTTTCCCCCTTTCGCTTCCCAACCCAACGTGCTTGCGAAGGGCCGGATTCTGCTGCTGGGAATTCAGTGTCATTGACTTCCGTGGAACCAGGATTAAGCCAGATTTTAGAGAAGTGCCACAAGCTCTTTCTTTGTCTCTTGGGCCTCTTGCAGAAATCATCTGCAAACACTTGGAAGGTGGTAAGGTGATAGGGAACAGCCAGCATGGATTTGTAAAGAACAAATCATGTCAAACCAATCTGATCGCTTTCTTTGATAGGATAACGAGTCTTGTGGATAAGGGAGAAGCTGTGGATGTGGTATACCTAGACTTTAGTAAGGCATTTGATACGGTCTCGCATGATATTCTTATCAATAAACTAGGCAAATACAATTTAGATGGGGCTATTATAAGGTGGGTGCATAACTGGCTGGATAACCGTACTCAGAGAGTTGTTATTAATGGTTCCCAATCCTGCTGGAAAGGCATAACAAGTGGGGTTCCACAGGGGTCTGTTTTGGGACCGGCTCTGTTCAATATCTTCATCAACGACTTAGATATTGGCATAGAAAGTACGCTTATTAAGTTTGCAGATGATACCAAACTGGGCGGGATTGCAACTGCTTTGGAGGACAGGACAGGACATCAAAATGATCTGGACAAATTGGAGAAATGGTCTGAGGTAAACAGGATGAAGTTTAACAAAGACAAATGCAAAGTGCTCCACTTAGGAAGAAAAAATCAGTTTCACACATACAGAATGGGAAGAGACTGTCTAGGAAGGAGTACAGCAGAAAGGGATCTAGGGGTTATACTGGATCACAAGCTAAATATGAGTCAACAGTGTGATGCTGTTGCAAAAAAAGCAAACGTGATTCTGGGATGTATTAACAGGTGTGTTGTGAGCAAAACACGAGAAGTCATACTTCCGCTCTACTCTGCGCTGGTTAGGCCTCAGCTGGAGTATTGTGTCCAGTTCTGGGCACCGCATTTCAAGAAAGATGTGGAGAAATTGGAGAGGGTCCAGAGAAGAGCAACAAGAATGATTAAAGGTCTTGAGAACATGACCTATGAAGGAAGGCTGAAAGAATTGGGTTTGTTTAGTTTGGAAAAGAGAAGACTGAGAGGGGACATGATAGCAGTTTTCAGGTATCTAAAAGGGTGTCATAAGGAGGAGGGAGAAAACTTGTTCACCTTAGCCTCTGAGGATAGAACAAGAAGCAATGGGCTTAAACTGCAGCAAGGGAGGTTTAGGTTGGACATTAGGAAAAAGTTCCTAACTGTCAGGGTGGTTAAACACTGGAATAAATTGCCTAGGGAGGTTGTGGAATCTCCATCTCTGGAGATATTTAAGAGTAGGTTAGATAAATGTCTATCAGGGATGGTCTAGAATAGACAGTATTTGGTCCTGCCATGAGGGCAGGGGACTGGACTCAATGACCTCTCGAGGTCCCTTCCAGTCCTAGAATGTATGAATCTATGAATAAAACCCAGTCTGACCAGTCTAGATTCTTCTCCAGAGTTGTTTACCTGCCCTGCAGTAATCACCCCCCTCCACCTCGCATTTTGGTCCCTGGGAGAAGGTTAGTACCCCCCACCCGCCACACACACAAAAATACACATAACACTGATAAATACAAAAGCAGGAGAGCTAGGTTCTTCTTAATGTCTTTATTAGTTTTCGACACAGTAATCCTTTCTACATCAACCATTTTCCTTCCATTTTACATTTTTGTAGTCGTCTGTAAATACCATGGCATCAATGCAACTTTCTGAGCATCAACCATCTTAATGCACAAAAATATAAGGATTCACCTCATACAGAAGTCTGAAATTCAGTAAATTCCACCTTAACCAGGAAAAAAGAAAAAACTCAAAAACAAACCCAGAACAAAATTACAGCCAGAACACCTTAAATGTTAAAACCACACATTTGTTACCAGTTGCTACAAGAACGAAAGAAAGGGGGGAAAAAATCCAATATATATATTATGTATAGGTATTTATATATATATTATCTGAAAGGACACACTAAAAAACAAAAAACAAAAATTGCAGCAGTATCTACAGTAAAAAGAATTCCTACTAGCTTTCAAACATTCACATTTAATGTTCAGAAGGAAGCACACGGAAAAACAGAGTCTGGAACAAACTAATACACAACAGAGAGTTTCTAGAATGCTTGTGGTGATGTCATACCATTTAAATGCACTATGTGTGTGGGTGTGGCGTGTGTGTTCTGTATTTATCCAGAGACGCACACTCTCCTAGATAGCAGATGCGTGAAAGAGACAGTGTGTCTGGAACACCATGGGATGTTGAATGCTGTCTCTCTTTTTATCTCTAATAGAATTTCTTCTTGCTGCTAGTCTGATCAGCTTTGGATCTGTTCCCTCCAGCTCCTAGTGTGGCAAGCCAGGCAGCTGCGGCGCCCTGTAGGGGCTGTGTGGTCACAAAGGACCAGAATGGAAGTTGGGTGTGTCAAAGGGACTAGAGACCCAGCATCTGAGATGGTGCATGCTCAGTACCTCATTAACTGGCTCTGCAGCCTTCCAGTGCAGTGAGCTGGCATTCACTGGCTGAAATGGCACAGAATGCCACTGGATGTGTTCCTCATGGGCTTCTGTAGTCCCTTGGACTTCATCTTATGGTCCATTTCCCCCCTCCTCTGGCCCAGGGGCAATGCAACAGGAAGGGAAGGGTTCTCATCCTGACATAAAAAATATGGCACTCCCATGCGGGCGTGGCTCACGCCCGGCCCACTGGTTTGTGGCCTCCCTTGGCGACTCACTTTTGCCTGGGACATGGTGGAAGGAGACAGTGGCTGATCCCGGGAATGTCTTGCATACATGTCAGCTCTTGTTTCTCTCCCTGCGCCCCAAGGCTGGTGCAAAAGGAACTGTTCTAGAGCCATGCAGAGGGACTGCACGCGGGCTGTACCCAGATGATGCTGGGATGGTGTTTTGGGGACAGATCCCCACAGCCAGGTGACCCTGCGGGGCTAATATGAAGTTTAGGCAGCCCTTACATACAAAGTACATGATAACGTAGCTCCCCTTACCCCAGACACTCTCCCAAGCACTCCTCACCCTCTACATACAAGGCGCTGACAACCAAGGGGATCCCATTGACGGGTGAGACTAGGGAAATTGCCACTCCCAACACACCAATTAGTAAACCCTGGAACAAACTGGCTAACAAGCCATTTACCGGATGGAATCAAAAATGCTCAGCTGCATGTCATGGGCCCTGTACTGCTAACAGCTCACAGATTCTCCTTTAGCTCGAGTGGGTAGGGCTGGGCTTTTGGAACAACAGGATCTGTGTTCAGTTCCCCGCTGTTGCCAGGACATTCTGAGCAGCCATACAGCACAGAGACATGGATTTGTTACAATGCAATTTGCATTCACATCCTGTGCACCAGATCCAAACCACTCTGAGCCCCAGCTCCTCGGGACGGATCACAGACAAGCAGGAACCTCACCAACTCGGAATGGATCCAGCCACAACACTGAGGAAGAACCAAGCCCTGGACAGCCGCTCAGCATGGAACGCCAAGCGACAAATGAGTCCAACACAATGAGAATGGGGCGTGTGGGGAGAGGTGTTGGCTCTGGGGGTTTCCCACCAGAATCTGGGGAGCAAAACACTGACTGATGCAGACTCACATATCCCCGGGAAAGCTGGTACCCACTTGCCCTGAGTCCACTGTGCCAACCACAGCAACACTGGCACAAAGCCAAGAAACCAGGCCTCACGCCTGCCTAGCAGTGGGCATAGGATGCCAAGTTCAAAGCCCAACTCACCTAGACTAACAGTAAACAGAACAAGCTGGGACAAATTACTGACTTCATTCAGCTAGTAAAGGACACACAGTCAGTGGGAGAGACGCATTTCTGGAGTCCAGGCCGCCCGCTTGTGGTATGCACACAACACCCAACGAAGGCATGGCCCAATCACGTAAAGAGGCCTCACCCATTCGCTAGAACTTAGCCCGGTTGTGGTAGGTGCTGTACAAACCACCTGGAAGAGGCTTTTGTCCAGTGCTTAATTTGTGATGAAAGAGGTACCAGGGCTCAAGCAATGTTTTTACTTTCATAACGGACGTGGCAAGCCCAGAAGTGCCAGGGCTCTGAACTGCCAAGCCTAGAGGTGCCGGGAATCAGCCCTGGCGAGCTCTGGCACAAATTAAGCCCTGCTTTTGTCCCTTGGGCGGGCTAGCCCCAGCACATGGCCTGTAAATACGACAATCGTCCACCAACAGAGCACAAAGCAGCAACAGAACAAGAGCAGCTGCCCCGTCAGCCTCTGGACCTTTCCTATAGGTTCCTGGAGCGTTTGCTTCTAACAGCCTTTCTGGAGAGCAGAAACAGAGCTCACGTTAAGGGAGGGAGAAAGAACCTGCAGAGGCAGCAGCCCTGTCCTGGAAATCACCACCACCCGCCCCTGCCCCAACATCCTGCTCCGGGCAGCACTGCTGGGCGCCGGGAAGGAGCTTTTCCCTTGTGAACCTTGGCTCGGTATGGGAGGGAGGGGGAGGCGCAGAGACTGCCGAGGAGTTTAGTATGGTTTTGGTTACTGTCGTTGATTGTCCTTCTTGCAAAAAAGAATTGTACAGGGGACGTGTGTGTGCACGAGTCACAAACGCACGCACGGGCACCCCTGGGCTCCGTACTGCCACGGAGCACCTGGGAGCTTAGTTTATAGCACTGGCTCACGCGCGACTATTCATTGGTTCGAAATGCGCCCGGGGCAAATTTAAGATCCTGTGAGTTGGGCGCTTTATCGGCACCAGAAAGGGCAGAGATCGCCAGGTTTCACTGAGTGTAGGTATTTCTTGGGGCATTGTTATTTTTATTATATGTTTTTACAGATCTCACCCCGGCAGCATTTGGGTGTTGGTGTCTTGTAGGGGAGGGGCTAATGCCCAGTCCTCATGACATGTCACTTCCTGCCTTAAAACAATTCTACTTCCTGTTTTGGATGGACAGGCCAGAGGGCAAGGAAGGAAGGCCCCAGGGAGCCATTCTGCAGAGCAGCTACCTTCCGTATTGCTCTTTCCATGGCTAGGCAAATGCTTAGTTTTCAGCATGACCAGGATTAAATCCCAGTGGGCAGCGACATTTTAAAACCCGGATTTCTCAAGCCCTTTTTGTTTCTTCCTCCCCATCTCCCACATTAACCCAATGATGCATGGACCCCACCCTGGGTACCGCTACCAGTGACACTCAACAACATGGAGTGTTTAACCCATGTAAACGCTGTGTGGGGCTTTGTCCCCCTCTAGTGGCCGAACCATTTATAGCCGTTTAGGAGTGTACTATGGCTAACTGAGGTGGGCTTTTTAGCTTAAGTGGTAGGGATTCATGCTTTTGGCTCTTGGGATCCTAGGTTCAATTCTCCTGGGGGCAGGTCAATCGGAGAAAAAAAAAAAAAAGACGGTGGCGATCACTGGAAGGGGGGCCATGCTACATTGAACTCTTAGCAGTTTATTTAAACAAACCAACCCCGATTGTTATGAACACCCCACCTCAGGTGAAAGAATTGTGATGAGCCTTTTGGTGACTATGGACCCATACGGGATTACGTGCTTGCTTGAGCTTTCCTGCCGCTGGCCAATTCGCGGACACTTCCCCCTGGTGACCTTAGGAACCTGAGCCTTCGGCTAACGCTACGTAAGTGGCGGGGCCGAAGAACCCTACGGACCTGACCACTGGAGAGATTTGTTACTGCTTGACTGACAACAGGATAACGTCACTAATTCAAAGTTGCAGCTATAGCTAGAGGTGGACTGAACCGTCGGTCTTACAGTGGTGCTTCCCATCTCCCCTTTTTTATGTAATATTAAAAGGAAAAAGGAAAAAAAAACCCGACGAGAAAGAAAATGAACCCCCGACACGGTAACTGTTGGAAGCCGAACAGGATGGCCGTTTGGATGGTGGCTTGATGCAGAACGATGCTAAATGTCTCCGGCGGAGGAGGAAGAGGAGGAAGAGGAGACAGCGGAGGGACCAAAGACCTCAGCACGATACCTCCATGGTGTGGTTGATCTGCCCCATGGCCTCGCTGCTTTCCGAGTGGGTGCAGGCCCGGGGGTGGTTGCCATCCACCGAGCTGGCGCTGGTGAGGGAGGCAGTGCGGGAGCGGGCCAGCCGGGTCATGCTGGCCGAGGGCACTGGGGGGAGGGAGGGGAAGAGAGGGCGGATGGGGATAGAGGGAGAAAAAGTTGGTTAGGGATTTCACCCGGGGCCTGCAAGGAGGACTCGAGCAGACACGACACACAAGCAAAGCCGACACTGGTGAAGTGACGGGCTCTCCAGCCCGCCGAGTGAAGCGCCATTCTCTCAGCCTCTGCATACTGAGATGCCAGCTTCCAACTGCTCAAGCTTGAAGCATGCGGTGTTACAAGAGACGAGCTGCTACTGGCCTGTGATGGAGGGCAGTGGGGGTCCATGAATCCATCTGTCACTGGGATGGGGGGGTGGGGGGAGACGACTCCTGCTGCTAAGCCCAGATACCTTTGGAGTTGAGCACTCTGGACTGTGTGGGAACAGACTATTAGAGGGGCTGCAGCCCAGCCTCCAATTCCCGGTAGGAGTTTGCACGAGAGGTTTTAACACGTGATATTTTGCCCCTTTGGGCAGTCGGGTGTCCTAAAGACTGAGGCTCTGGGCCTTAACACCCAACTGGTTCGCTAGCTGGTCTGTGTGCAGAGCCTCTGATATGGCCGTGAAAATCCCCACGCACAAGAATGCCGGCATGCCACCGTGCACTCACCATGATCGGGGCTTCGGTGAAACGTACCCCTCCTAGTGCAACGCACAAGGGGTGGTGACTTGTCTTGTGCCTTAAATGCAGGGGCAAGAGGTCTCAGCCTTCTGCACTGCTCCACCCAGCTTTTCAATCACTGTGCGGTGCCATTTTGCCCTATAGGGCGTATTATCCACAATGGGGACCCTGGGGGTTCTGCCTGGCACTGCGGGAAGGGAACAGTGACCCTACAGAGGGTATAATAGGGGAGACTGTTCAGTGCTAAATGGACATGGGAAATGGGATCCTTCCTGTCCCCATCCTGTCAGACTGGGACCCCCCCCACTGCTACTAGAACTCCCCCCAGAGCAGATGTCAGGAAGGAGACACCCCCGCAGCAATGAACCAGTGCAGCTACATTTTGTGAATGCGGCTTATTCCCAATGGATGTGGGAGTAAGAGCCAAAGTGGGATGGAAGCCACATTAGCCCACCTGTGCCATTTGTCTACATCCGGGGGGCCCTGAAAGCAGGCTGGTCTCTCTCTGGCTCTCATGCACTAGCCCACTGCTGGATTTCAGAGTCCCAACCCCACGGGGGAAAGCTGTAAGCCCACCACTCCCCCAACATCTGGCAGACACTCTTATGCCGTGATGCTGTTCTGAGATTCCCATCTGCATCAGGTTTGGAAAGACCCTACATGTGCGGCCAAGAAAAGCAGCTAATTATTCTCATGGTGGTGTTTCCATAGTCCCTAGCGCACCATCAGGTGGGCTCTGAATGCACTTTACCAGGACAGGACATCCCTAAATCTTCCCTGAAATAGGAGGCATGTTCGCCAGGACCCCCTGCTGCAGCTGAGCCGGCGTCCTGGGCCGCAGAGCAGCCAGGAGGCAAAGGACCCAATTCAGTGCAGCAGAGCCAGGGGAGGAGATCGTCAGAGAACTGATTCACTGCTCCAGTCCTGGCCTTTAGAGCAGCCGAGGGGTCTCCTCCCTGGTTTGGGGTCCCAGGTTAAGCAGCCTTCTCCTGCCACCCTGGGAGGGGATGGAGAAGTGGCACCGGAATGGTCCCAGGCCACAGGAATCATCCCCTCCCCTCCCCACTAACACCTCTCCAGCCTTTGCAAGCAGCTCAGGGCGGGTGTCAGGCAGGCAAGCGAGGGGCTCTTGGAAGCGAGGGGCAGTAGCCCTGGGACCCCTCGAGCCAGCCCACCTGCCAGGCTGCTTCTCCAATCTAGGTGGGGGCAGCAGCCTGGACCCAGCCGGGGAAACATGGAGCAGCCCTGAGCTTCCCAGCCGGGCTCCCACCCTTACTATCAACACGCACAAGCAAAATCCACAGCTGGCCGCTAGCCCCGGCGAACGGAGCACCCAGCGGCACCAGCCACGGCCAGCAGCAGGAGTGGAGGATGCTGCCATGAACAGGTGCCCCTTAATGCCTATTCCCAGCTGCGGGGAGAGAGCCCAAGGGCTCGGATTCCAAGCAGGGAGGGTGCTCCCCACCCTGCCTGCCTCCCCCAGCAGCTACTCCCCCGCCCCCACCGCCTAGTCCCGTCCCCATCCCTGGCTTGGCCTCTTCCACCGCTTGCCTGAGACTTTTCCACTCTGGGAAGCCTCTGCAGCTCTTTCTGCCACCGCTCCTCTCCTGGAGAGGGTGGGACTGGAGGGCGGCTGGGGGTGGGCACGGGAGCACAGCCCCCCCTCCCCTGCAGCGATGCACATGGAGTTGGGGGACGGGGGTGCATGCAGAGGATGGGGAGGAGGGTGAGCAGCAGTGACAGGGGTACCTGCTCCTCCACTCAGCCTCCGATCCTTCAAGTACGCAACTAAGGGAGAGACAGAGAGCGGGGGGGTAGGGGGAGACAAGAAACGTTGGGAGAGAAAGAGAGCGTCAGCATTCGATCTGCCCCAAAACCAAACAACTGGGACGGCAACCACAACACGGAGAGAGCGGGAGGGAGAGAGACAGATGGCAGGAAGGATTACGCACACACACATACACACGCACACACCCCGTCTACACACACACACACACACACACACACACACACATACCATCTCTACGCATCCACACACCCCATCTACACACACATGCACATACCCACCCTATCTCTACGCACACACACACACACCACACCCCCATCTACACTCACCCACACCCCATCTACACACACACACACACACACACAGACACACCCCATCTCTACACATCCACACACCCCGTCTACACAGACACCCACACACCGTCTACAACGCCCCCCCACCCCACCCCATCTTCACAGACACGCACACCCTGTCTACACCCCCAGACCCCCTGTCTACACCCCCACACACACCCCGTCTACACCCACACACCGTCTACACCCACACCCACATACACACCCATCCCCCATCTATACACCCCCCTCAACTACCCCCTCTATCTATACTCACACACGCTCGCTCTCTCCTGGGGGCTAGCCCAGGGATGTGCACAAGGCAAGGAAAGTCGCAATCTGACTGGACA
The DNA here is from genome assembly GCF_002925995.2 of Terrapene triunguis. Classification (NCBI taxonomy): domain Eukaryota; kingdom Metazoa; phylum Chordata; order Testudines; family Emydidae; genus Terrapene; species Terrapene triunguis. Next base: position 20,039,191 of record NW_020664481.1, read on the forward strand.
ACGCTCACCCCCACGTCTCTGCCTGTCTCCCAGAACCATCCAAGGGACCGCACGGGTCTCCGCTAGGGGCAGCCAGAATGAAGCGATGCTGGATCCTGGCCACCCCCCGGAGACCCCAGAGCGGCCAAGGCCTGAGAGAGCAGAGGGGTCAGGGGAATCTCAGCTCAGTCCCATCCTCCTCCATTCCCCCATTGTGGAATCAGAGCTGGCTCTGACACTCCCCAGTGCCAGGCCGGGTCCTGTGTACAGGCCCCTTTGTCCTGCTCGAAGGTGGCAGCTGTGTTGGTGGCAAGGGGGCTGCTGGGAGGCAGGCAGGGTAGTGCTGGGCCTGGGACAGCCCCCTCTCCGCATTCCCTCGCTACCTACGCTGCTTCGCAAGGAAGTTCTGATGCCCTTTGCTGTGGGGCCTGATCCTGAGGTGCCCGCAGCTCCCAGCAGTCAGTGAGAGCTCAGCACCCAGGGAGACCAGGCCCCTTGGGCTGGGACTGGCTTTTTAAGGGCTCTCTGCCCTCCTGCCTCCCTCCAAGGGACTACCTGCCGCCCCTGTCCCCGGAGAGCAGAGCAACGCTAATTAATCTGCAAAGAGCAGGGACTGAGCGCGGTGCCCAGAGAGCCCATGGGGAGGCAGCCATGTTGTCTCACTGATCTGTGCTTTTCATACGCACCCCCTGAGTGCCGAAAACCAGCTCGGTTCTCCCCCCTCCTGGGTTCCCTCGGCCCAGGAGCCTAGCAGGGGATTCTGGCCCAGGGCACACGCTCACACAACGGGCGGTGACTCTACGCAGGCAGGACAGGGGGCAACTTAATCGAACAGCCGTGCTGTCAGCACAGCGCCGTGGGGGCAGAGCACTGGCGTGCTGGGGGCTCCGGGCACCGCACCGTGCCAGGCTGAGTGTCACACACACACACACAGATGGGTACCCCCCTCCCCCATGCTCCTGTAAGCATGTGCCCATCCACCCACCTGTGCCCTTACACACACAGTGCAGTGGGAAAGACAACTGCACACACTGGCATGCACAAACGTTTACACACAGGCCCATGTGTAGGGCACATTCCCACCACCCTGCGCACACCCGTCCCCCCCAGGCATATCCACACTCACACCCACACACACCTGGCACCTGCACTTACTGTAACCCATCCCTTGCAGGAAGTACTTAAAGGCTTCGGTCAGTTTTCCGGGCTGTTGGAGGGGAAGAGAAGAAAAACAAGGCTGAAAGGGCAGGAGGAGACGCTGGCTGCTGCGGAGACACAGACTGAAGCCCTCCCTCACCAAACCCAGTCCAAGAGACCCCATCCCCGGCAGCCCCTCCCCGGTAACCCCCCTTCCCAGGCCACGAGGAGGCTGGGGGTGGATTTCCCCCTCTCCTGGGCAGCAGGGATGCCCCCGCCCCCCAGGCCGGGCTTAGCTTTGTCTCTGGCCAGCCAGGTGGACTCTGCACATGCCCCTCCCCCACTATTAGACAGGGCCAGGGGCCACCCCATGGCAGCAGAGCAGCGGGGGCAGCTCACTGAGCCCCTTGGGCAGGGATCCCACCGCCCCCTCCAGCCCCACACACACACACACAGACACCTCTGCCTGCTGCTCCAGGAGCGGCACACAGCCAGGGTGGTGTGGGGCTGAGGACCGGGGTGGGGGGAGGGAAGAGAAAGAGCGGGGGCGGGGGGCTGGAGGACTCACCTGTGTGACTTGTGGGAGCCCCCCAGAGTCGGCCATCTGGAGGGGAAAACAGAACTCTGTTAGCGGAGGGCCCCAGGGACACCTCTACCGGCACCCGGACTCAGAGTCCAGCCCCCCACCCCCAACCCACCCGCTGCATGGACATTTCGGTGGCTGCCGGGGCAGTCTGCAGGGACCCTCTTCCAACCTGGCTGCGCAGGGGGCACCCAGCGAGGTGGGCATGGGTGCTCAGGAGTGGCGGGGGGATGGACAAGGTGCCCAAAGAGCCCTTTCCCTGCTAGAACACCCCAGTCATCTGTGTGCGGGGGACAGGCCGCAGGGACACGGCGGGGCCATTTACTGCAGACCACTCCTGCGAGAGGTCAGCCGTGTCCATGGAGGGACAGCTAGCAAGTCCTGATCCCTGAGTCCAGCTAGCAGAGCTGTTGGGGGAGGGGCGGGCAGGAGAGATTTGGCATAAGGGGGGGAGGGGGAGCTGTAGGGCGAGACTGAGGGGCGTTGGCAGAGCTGGAGGGGGGGCAGGGCTGGTGTAGCAGGGGACTCCAGGGGTTTGAACGGAGCTGTGGGGGGGGGTGCAGGGCTGGTGTAGCAGGGGGACTGTAGGGCGGGACTGAGGGGCGTTGGAAGAGCTGAGGGGGGCAGGCTGGTGTAGCAGGGGACTCCAGGGCGGGACTGAGGGGCGTTGGCAGAGCTGGGGGGGGTTTCGGGAGAGGAATAGCAAGGCAGGCCAAGAGGCGCTGGCAGAAATCAGAGGGAGAAGTCTGCACCACTCTCATCCCCGGCTGATGGCCAGCCCCCCCCCCCCCCCCAGTGGGCAGACAGCTGACGGACCCAGATTACCTTCAAGAATGTGGTGTTGATTGGATCCAGCTTGGAGTTACACTCCACCTGTCAAGGAGAAGAGCAGAGCTGAGGAAGGTCAGAGAGCAGAGCGCTGGGGATTCCCGCCACACCTCCACGGCAAACGTTTTTAACCACTGGAGCTATTTACCAGGGGTCGTGATGGATTCTCCAGCACTGGCAACTTTAAATCAAGACTGTCTGGTTTTCTAAAAGATCTGCTCTGGGAATTAGGTTGGGGAAAGTCTCTGGCCTTGGAATCTATGAATCGAAGGCTGCCCCACCCTCTGACTCTGTCCCAGACTGGCCTCGCTCTCCGTGCGCCCAGAGCTAATTCTCCTTCCTGGGGCAAGAAAGCAAGGCAGAGAGAGCCAGAAAGTAGCTGAGGGATTCCTCCATTGGCCTTTGCAGTTGGGTTCTCCGAGACACAACGCCCTGTGGCTGCAGCATCCATGCCAGGCGGGGCTCGGCTTGGGGTGAATCTGGGATGCAGGCAGAGGCTGTGACTTGGAGAGAGCAGCCCTGCCTGCAGAAAGTGTCCTGCAAGGTGGGGCAACGGCCCCCCAGTGTCCGTAGGGAAAGACTGACTTACTCTGTGTCTGCCTGCAACGGGGAGAGAGCAGGGGGCGGAGAAGGGAAAGTGGCAGGGATGGGGGCATGCAAGGGGGAAACCCTGTGGAAAACAGGAATTCATTCTGCAAAAAACCGGGAGAGCAGGGAGGAGAGAGAGATGCTGAGAGAGAGGGAGAAGAAAGGGACGTACAACAAAGGAAAAAGAAAATCAAAACATCGACAAATTTTGTTTTTCAACCCGCTCGAGAAGAAACCGACTCTCAGGGAGCGAGGGAATGAGAAACCGCTCAGTGGAGAAGAGAGAGCGGGGGTGCAGCAGGGGGAGAGAATCTGGAGTCCTGCCTTAGTCTGGGGAGCCAGTTTAAATCTCCCTAGCGTGAAGGCTGGTGTATTGGAACAGCCTGAAAGTGGCACAGGATGCCGAGGGTCTGGGCAGGACACGACAGCGCCCTAGGAATGCCCGCTCCTGCCAGGAGGAGAAGGTGTGCTGGTGGCAGGCTGGGGAGGGGTGTCTCTTGTCTGTGTCTGGGCATCCGGTGACCCTCCTAGCAGGCAGCATGGGGTTTAACCCTTTACTCACCACCCCATCTTCGGCAGGCGCGTTGTCCCCCACCACCAGCATGACGGGGCAGCTGGAAACACCAAGAGGAGGAGAGTGGTCAGAGGCTTGGTCTTTAACACCCGGTTGCAATTCAGCCCCACTGGGACCAGCGTGCGACTTACCGAAGTGTTTTCGCATTGGGGACAGTCCCGGGCCGGTTAATGTCCAGGTCTCTGCGGCTGAGGGGGAGAGAGGGGGGCCAGAGGTTAATGCCCCAGAGCAAAATGGCAGAGCTCCCAGAATACTCATAGACAAAGCATGCCAGCAGCTTCCCCGGCCTGAAAGCGCCTCTCCGTCCGGACACAAGAGGGCAGCAGAACCCAGCCCAACTCATGGAAACGTGGAGTGATCGTCTCCGAACCCCAGCACATACCACAATGGCAAAGTCTTGGCACAAGCGCTGAGTTCCCAAGGTCAGAGGGGTTAACGAGACTCTTGGCCGTCTTCCTCCTGCCATTGCAACCATGCGTACCCCACATGGCCCCAGGCCTGCGGCAGGGCCAAACCACTTGCCTGACACCTGCTGCCCAGAATGGGGCTGACCGGTTTGGCCCACCACCCCCTGCCCAAAGCAGGGCTGGCTCACATGCCCAACCATTCCCCAGCCCAGAGCATAGAATCACAGAAGGGTGGGCCTGAAAGAGACTTTAACAGGGCATCTAGTCCAGTCCCCTGCACTGAACGCAGGACGACATAATAACTAGACCATCCCTGACAGGTGTTTGTCCAACCTGTTCTTAAAAACCTCCAATGATGGAGATTCCACAGCCTCCCTAGGCAATTTATCCCAGTGCTTCACCACCCTGACAGTGAGGAAGTTTTTCCTAATGTCCAACCTAAACCTCCCTTGCTGCAATTTAACCCCGTTGCTTCTTGTCCCATCCTCAGAGGTTAGAGAGAACAATTTTTCTCCCTCCTTGTAACAACCTTTTATGTACTTTATCGTGTCCCCTCTCAGTCTTCCCTTCTCCAGACCCAATTCTTTCAACCTTCCCTCATAGGTCATGTTTTCTAGACCTTTAATCATTTTTGTTGCTCTTCTCTGGACTTGCTCCAATTTGTCCACATCTTTCCTGAAATGTGGCATCCTGAACTGGACACAATACTCCAGCTGAGGCCTTATCAGCGCGGTGTAGAGCGGAAGAATTACTTCTCGCGTCTTGCTTACAGTGCTCCTACTAATACATCCCAGAATGATGTTCGCTTTTTTTGCAACAGTGTTACACTGTTGACTCATATTTAGCTTGTGATCCACTATAACCCCCAGATCCCTTTCTGCAGTACTCCCTTCTAGGCAGTCATTTCCCATTTTGAATGTGTGCAACTGATTGTTTCTTCCTAAGTGGAGGACTTTGCATTTGTCCTTATTGAATTTAATCCTATTTACTTCAGACTCTTTCTCCAGTTTCTCCAGATCGTTTTGAATTTTAATCCTATCTTCCAAAGCACCTGCAAGCTCCCATCTTGGTATTGTCCACAAACTTTATAAGTGTTCTCTCAATGCCATGAAGATATTGAACAGAACCTGACCCAGAACTGATCCCTGTGGGACCCCACTCGTTATGCCCTTCCAACATGACTGTGAACCACTGATAACTACTCTCTGGGAACAGTTTTCCAACCAGTTCTGCATCCACCTTATCGTAGCTGCATCTAGGTTGCATTTCCCTAGTTTGTTTATGAGGTCATGCGAGACAGTATCAAAAGCCTTACTAACGTCAAGATATACCACATCTACCGCTTCCCTCCATCCACAAGGCTTGTTACCCTGTCAAAAACAGCATTCAGGTTGATTTGACATGATTTGGTCTTGAGAATTCCATGCTGAATGTAATTTATCACCTTCTAGGTGTTTGCAAATTGATTGCTGGATTATTTGTCCCATTATCTTTCTGGGTACTGAAGTTAAGCTGACTGGCCTGTAATTCCCCGGGTTGTCCTTATTCCCCTTTTTATAGATGGGCACTAGATTTGCCCTCTTCTACTCCTCTGGAAACTCTCCTGTCTTCCAGGAGTTTTTGGAGATAATCACTAATGGCTCAGATATCGCTTCAGTCAGCTTCTGGAGTATTCTGGGATGTATTTAATCAGGCCCTGGTGACTTGAAGACATCTAACTTGTCTAAATAATTTTTAACTTGTTCTTTGCCTATTTTAGCCTCAGATTCTACTTCGCTTTCACTAGCGTTCACTATGTGAGACGTCCATTCGCTACTAACCTTCTTGGTGAAAACTGAAACAAAAATGGCATTTAGCACTTTCGTCATTTCCACATTTTCTGTTATTGTTCCTCCCCCCTCCTCATTGAGTAATGGGCCTACCCTGTCCTTGGTCTTCCTCTTGCTGCTAATGTAGTTGTAGAATGTTTTCTTGTTACCGTTTAGGTCTCTAGCTAGTTTAATCTCGTTTTGTGCGTTGGCCTTTCTAATTTTGTCCCTACATACTTGTGTTATTTGGTTATATTCATCCTTCATCATTTGACTAAGTTTCCACTTTTTGTAGGACTCTTTTTTGAGTTTCAGATCATTGAAGAGCTCCTGGTTAAGCCAGCCTGGTCTCTTGCCGTACTTCCTATCTTTCCTACGCAGGGGGATAATTTGCTCTTGTGCCCTTAATTATGTCTCTTTGAAAAACTGCCAATAATTGATTTTCCCTTTAGACTTGCTTCCCATGGCTCAGATCCCTGAGTTTGCTAAAGTCTGCCTTCTTGAAATCCATTATCTTTATTGTGCTGTTTTCCCTCCTACCATTCCTTAGAATCATGCACTCTACCATTTCACCATCATTTTCACCCACACTGCCTCCACTTTCACATTCTCAACCAGTTCCTCCCTATTTGGCAAAAATCAAATCTAGATCAGCCTCTCCCCTGATGGCTTTCTTCACCTTCTGAAATAAAAAATGGTCTCCGGTGCATTCCTAGAACATGTTGGATAATCTGTGCCCTGCTGTGTTATTTTCCCCAACAGATGTCTGGGTAGTTGAAGTCTCCCATCACCACCAAGTCATGTGCTTTGGATGTTTAAAAAAAGCCTCATCCACCTCTTCTTCCTGGTAAGATGGTCTATCATAGAGTCCAGCCATAACATCACCCTTGTTTACACCCTACCCATATGTCCCACTGCCCAGAGAGGGGCCAGCCTACATGCCCCCACCACGCCCTAGCTCGAAGCAGGCCTGGTACGCATGCCTCTCACCACCCCCCTGCCTGGAGCATGGCTTATCCAGATGTTGCAACTCCCCCCTGCCCAGAGTGGGGCCAGCCAGCACACCGCACCACTCCCCTGCCAGAGTGGGGCCTAGCCATGTGCCCATTGCTCCCCTACCCAGAATGGGGCTGGCCCATGCCCCTGCCATCCCACTTGCCCAGAGCAGGGCTACTCCCCTGCTGGGAGCATGGCCTATCTGTGTGTCCCACTGCCCAGAGCACACGAGCGCAGTGACAACCTCCCCCCAGGACCTTGGGCACCAGGTTTGCCATTTGTTCCCTTTAGCTGGGTTTTCGGTGATGCTCGACCCAGCTGCAATTTGATTACCGCCCCCAGAGCCCCTAAGCAATGGGGGTGCCCAGCTCAGGACCTGCCTCTCGCAGGCAAACAGCCCCACTCCGGCCATGGTCCCGTTGGGAGTGGGTGGTGGCCAAGCTAGAAAGGCCAGACATGCTGGGGGCTATTTCCCATGCCTCTGGCTGCTGTTCACCAAAGCCTGGGTCTGGGAGGGTGCTGGGTGCGAATCCTGCTCTGCGTATCTGGCTGGGGGCAACACGCCATGTACCACCCTGGCTCTCAGAGCGTGGCCTCCTGCACCTCGTCCCTAGGGGGCCAGGAAGCAGCAGGGCTCTATGGCTACCCTCATGGGGTCTCGTGCTCCTCGACCAATGAGCTGCACACGATGGTCTTGGGCTCTTCGTGGCACCAGTGGAATCCTCAGCTCTATTGCCTGCCATCTCCAAAAGCTGCCACCCTCCCATTCCCGCCCTGGTGCCCATCGCCCTGCCCCACCCAGGCCCCAGCTAACAGTGGCCATTAGCCACGAGGCACAATAGGGTCACCCCGTGAGGTCCTCACCCTCTGCCTGGTCTGCACGACAGGAGACGCGTGCCACTGCGGAGAGGTGAGGGGGCCAGTTACCTGTTGTACATGTTCCAGAACAGCTGCAAGTTGTATTGGTTCACCACACTCCCAATCTGCTGCCGATAGCTCTGCACCAGCTCCGTGTTGCTCACCAGCTCTTCCTGTGCAGGAGGGGCGAGAGAAACGAGAGATCAGCTGGCCCGCGGCAGGGAGGAAGGGCTCGGCATGTGTGGTATGCAGGAGAGACAGGCTGGGGGGGACATGGGGACTGATCTGAGTGCAACAGGGGTAAAAAGACCCAGTTTCCCCCAGGATCACCGGGGTTGGGGGGCCCCTAAGTCCTAGGCCCTCAGCCCGCAGAGCATTCACACCCTGCAGGGCTGTATTTGCGGGAGGGGAGTGCTAGTAACTAACTCCCGAGATTGGCCTCTGGCTGCCGCCAGGAGACGGACCGAAGCTGCAGACCTGGGATCTGGAGTCTGAACACGGCCCAGTGCCTGGGTCCAGGACAGGGGTTCAGCCCGCTATAAAGGTGAGGCCACTTGAGACACTGGGAGTCAGATCTGGCTTCAGTTTTCCAAGAGTTGGGGCTGGCTCCTGGGGATTGGTTCTGACCCATCCCGGTAACTAGTTTGTGCTGAAGAGGCTGTAGTCTGGGAGAGGGGTGCCAGCCAAGGGAGCAGAACATGCATCACCTATGGGCTGTGGGGCCCTCCAGCTCTGCATCCTGGGGGAGACGCCCCACGTTGTGCCCTACAAATCCAGTTGTCGATGGGCCCCTCCAATCCATCCTGGGCACAAGCGGGCAAAGCACTCACATCTGTGCTCTCTTCGGGGGCCTGCATCTCATGGCAGCCCTGCAGCTCTCCTCCCCCCATGGCAGGGGCAGGGACACAGCCCCGCTACAGACAGGACCAGAGAGGGAGGCATCTCTTGGCCTGTTCTTCCCCCATAAGTCACAGCAGCATGGCCAGGAGACAGCAAAGCAGCCTCAGTTGCTGATCCAGTCCAGCCGTTAGCTGGCTGACTCTCTGTCTGGACTGGGCACTGGCCCTCTCTCCACCAGAGTCTGATCTGAGCAGGGTAGCTGTGAACGTGTCCAGTGCTCTCCCCCTTACCTGGCTGAACAGGTGAGATAACACGGTGTCAGGCAAAGAGCTGGTCAGGCCAGAAAGCTGCGGACAGAGAACACTAGAAGCGTTACGCTGATGCCAGGCACTGCTCACTCCCACCCCTGCACCTTCGCCACGGGACCCCTCCTCGCGATGTTCACTGGAGACAGGTAGGCGTCACTGGAGCCCCGAACCTGTTGAGCCGGCGGGGAAGAGCAAACAGCTGCTCCGGCTCGGACCAATCGGAGCAGAAAGGGAAGAGGATGCTCTGGAGCCCAGAAAAATCTGCTGCTCAGCAAGTGAAGAGGAAGGGTCAGAGACCATCCTGTAGCCCAGGGAAGAGCCAGGTGATGGTATCTGCGGTGAGGTGATCGCCCATGCCTGGAGCTTCTGCACCCTGGACTACCCAGGTCCATGTCCCCCAAGGGCTGATCTCCTTGGGGATGCTGACTTCTTTAACCCCTAGGGCAGTGGTCCCCAAACCTTTTTGTCTGTGCCTCCCTCCTCCACCTTACCTGGTCCATGCCCTCCTGGGAGCCACAGTCGGGGCTAGGGGCTATGGTTGGGAGTGGGGCCAGTGCTGCAGCTGGGGCATCGGCCAGGAGTGGGGCAGTAGTCAGGGCTGGGAGCCAGGGGCCGCGTCCGGGAGCAGGCTCGCAATCGGGGCTGGGGGCTGCAGCCAGAAGCGGGGCCGGGAGCTACGGCTGGGAGTGGGGCCGGGACCAGCTGGTGGCTGAGGCCAAGGCCGGACCTGCAGCTGGGGCTGGGGGCAGGGCCGGAGTGGAGCTGGGGCCAGAGCAGAACTGGGTGGGGCTCCCTCCCTGCCCCCAGTCGGCGCTGGCCAGGCCCCGCTGCACACTCCCCCCAGGGGGGCACACCCCAGAGTTTGGGGACCACTGCACTAGGGGAAGCAGGCACGGCCCCTGCACACTCCCAGGACAGCTCCATGGGTGGATCTGCAGGCAGGATTCGGCCACGGGAGACTATTTTAAACCCAATGATTCGCGTTATTCCTTCCCACTCCCAGCTCCCTCCTCTCCTGAGCACGGAGGCCTCAGTCAAGGCTGTGCCTGAGGAAGACACTGTGTGGTGAGACCAGGCAACACGGGCTGTGGTTAGTCTGCAAGCTGGGGAGCCACAGAGAACCACAGGGTGTATGTGTCCCCAGCAGCCTCATGAACGAATTCCCTTTATATTCATTACAGCCGAGCCCCGGCTCTCCTGTGCCCCAGGAGACCCTGCTCCAAGTGATTTCAGCCCAGCTGGCGTCTGAGAGGTGGACGCTGCTCACCTTGGTGGCTGCCCAGTCAATCCAGCCTTTGCCGTTGGGGTCGATGTTCATCAGGACGAGCCCTTCCACCAGATCCGGGAAGATCAGCTGCAGCCAAGCAGACACAGAGCTATTGCTCACGGCCGTGGTGCGACGGGAGAGGCCTATGCTAGGGGGGGCAGTTAGCAGATGTGTGGAGATCCTTTACTGACAGCGATGCCCTTCTCTGGGGGCAAGGGATGGGTGGGAGACCACGTCCTCGGACAGACCCTCCCACCACCTTATGACACAAAACAGGCCAACCAGTGCCAACGAGGTAAAGGCTTTGCACACCACGGCTCTGCCCCTCTGCCCACAGAGAATCTAGAACAAGGCAGCCAGGCTCCCTCCCTGCAAGGCCTGGGAGCAGGGAATGGTACTGAGATGGCTCTGGTAGATAACAGCCCCCTGCTGCCAGACAAGGGGAGGGCATCCACGCTCCGCCTGCTGCACCTCCCCGCACTCTTTGACACCAAGGAACTGCAGGGATAGAAGGAACTGCCCTGAAATGGCAGAGGCCCTTCCTGTCGGCCTGAACCCAGAGGGCTGTCGCAGGCAGCTCCAGGACCCAGCCCCAGCCTCTCGTCCGTGTGACTCATAAGTGCCTACAAGATATCCCCAGCTCTATGGCTCCCGAACATCCAACGTGAACAGCACCATCTCCAGCTCTCTCAGCGCCCAGCCAAAATCACCCCCTGGATGAAGAGCAGCTGGCTAAAGCCGAGCTCTGGCGAGATGCTGGTTGGATGCGGGACGCACTTTGAAGCACTTGTCTCCTCTCTCAGATTCCCCACTCCTAAGAGAATCTGGTACCCCAAGGCTATGGGCTGGCATTGCTGGGGGCTCCTCAATGCTATTGGATATTCAAATAGCCACAGTGGCAAAATACACCCACTTTGATTGGCCAGGAGGTTGTGTTCCATCCTATCAGAAACAGCCGTGGCTACAGTGATCCACACATGGATGACCTCCTTGATTACTGCAACTCCTTCCATTCAGGAACGAGCCCCATACCCTGAGAAAGCTCCCGCTGGTGCAAACAGAGCAGCTCTCCCTCTGCCCCGTGACCTCCCTCAGAAGTGGGTCACACCTGCCCTGCTCTATCGGATCCTGGGTCACTGCAGAACGCTCCCAGCCAGGGCTCACTTACAGCAAACTTGGCCAGGACATAGGCTCCTGCTCCCACGCCGATTCCGATCACGTACTTGAACCTGAGAAACAGAGACAGAAGTGTCCCTGTGCAGCTCCCAATAGTCCTTGCTAGGCCAGTCTGGCTTTTTAAGGAGCCTCTAGGTAAGGCACCCGGAGCAGCAGAGAGAGAGGGAAATGGGGCTGAGGCAAGAGGAGGCAGTACCCATAGGGCCCTGGCTGGGTCTCCACATCCTGGGCTCTTTTCCTGGCTCTCAAGCCCTGTGCAAACAGAGTTCCTCGTAGCGTATAGGAATTGGGTAGCATCCCTTTAAATAGGTTGCGAGCCCTCTGATAGTGCTCACCATATTCTGGGTCTTAGAAGCCGCCAGAAACAGCTATACATGACATTCCTTCTCGTCTGTTAATAAACCTGCCGCCCGTCTTCCCTCTCTCGCTTTAATGGCAGCGTCTGACTAACAGAGCCCGTAAAATCAAGGCCAGACGGGTAGGGAATATGAGCATCCTATGACTGTCACCGCAGCGTCGTCCTGAGCCGCGAAATCCAGCCTGAGGGCTGGCACTGCACCTCGGAGCGAGAAGGCTGCTGCCCACGGAACCTGGCCAACTGCCGTGCTAACCCCCTCACACACTGCTCCGCCAACGTGCCCCTCACCTCGGGGTGAGACAGGCGTTCAGTCCCCTTGGCAATTCCCTGACGAGTGGGGCCCTGAAGGAAGCCAGCTAGAGCCAGACGTCAGGGTGGCTTTGGTGAGGTGGGAACTGGAGACCTCCCAATTTGTTCCCCACAGGGCACCGATCAGCTGCTTACTACTGACCTGGGCTGGATTCAGACCCATGGGCCAGAGGGGACAGGCCCTGGGGTGCTGTTCCAGGCCCCTGAAATGGAGGAAGCAGCTTCCCTTATTCCGTGCCGTGAAGGTGACAGCACAAACCACTAGCAGGGGACAAAGAGCGTGAGTCTCTTTTGGCTCTGAGGTGACTCCGCACGGCTCTCCCAGGGCGTGGAGGGGATTGACCTGTCTCACCAGGGGGTCGCCGAGCCATGGCCGAAGCGCTGACTGTTCTCAGCTCCAGCCAAGTGGACAGAGCAGGAGAGCAGGGAACAGGCTGTGAAGCCTGGAACCCCTAGTGACCTGGTGTTCTTCGGTCAGTGGTGCAGTGCGGGCGTGGGTGCTTTGATCCCCGTTTTTCAGCCAGGCCCAACCCTGCATCGCTTGTGCATCCCAAATGCCACATTATGGTTTCTACCTCCCTACGCCCCCTGCCTGCCCCTGGCATTTTTCTTGGCATCCCACCCCTCCCTGCTGGCCCCACGCCACGAGGTCACAGGCCCCTGACACTTACCCGAAATGCTGGACCACACTAGGGAGCATGGCAGCCAACTGGTCCATGGATGGAAACTGGTACCTGGGGGCATGACGGACACACAGTGAGAAAAGCAGGGTTGGGGCAAGGCCCCAAAGTGCCCATACAGGGGGAGCCCAGGTCTTGGGGCCAGGAGAGCCCAGGCCAGGGCTGGGAGAGGCTCTGGGCACCTACACAGCTCTCCAGGGAGGGACAGCTCTTCCCCTCCCACTCCGCACTGCCTGGCCCCTCCCTCCCAGAGCAAGGCACAGCCCAGCCCTTTCCTTCCCCCCTCCGGGACAGACACAGCCATCCCCTTCCTATTCCTCCCCTCCCAGGGTGTGGGCCATGCCCAGGAACCCACCGGTCCGCCTTCCAGCCCCTCGGCCTGGCACAGCCCTCTTCCTATGGCTACGCTAGGAGCAGTGCTGATGTGCTTGGGAGGAGGAGGACTTCCCCATGATCCCGGCCCTTCTAGGGGGTGAGGAACCTGACTCCCCTTCAGAAACGGGATGCTCTGCTGGGCCCAGGATGAGGGAGGCAGAGTCCCAAGTGCGTTGCTCTGCAGCGCCTCCTAGCCGCTGGTACAGGCTGGACGTTCCCGGCAGGAGAACCCACCTTATGAACCAGGGAAAGGAGCCGGGAAATCAGACCGAGACCCTGAGCATGAAGAGCTGGGCTCCTCCATGAGCAGCATCCCAGACAGGCGGGCAGGGCTCGGGTACCTACCCCTGTGGGAACTGCGACGCTCCGGCCTGCTGCCCTGGTGCATCCACGTGACACACCACAAAGTGCTTGGTGATCTCCTGCATGTCCTCGAAGTTGAAGAACGTGTTGAAGCACAGCTTGTCTGCACACGGTCAAGGGGTAGGAAGGGGTCAGAGTCCAAAGGACAAAGGGGAAAAAAGATCAGAGGCAAAACATCAGCAACCCTTTAATTAGGCATGGAATGATGAAATTTTTAGCAGTAAATGCCGGTAAACCGTCCATTTCACCGTACATGTGCAAACCAATGAAAATATTCCCGTCGATCCTGATAGAAATGTACAGACTGGCAAAGTGAGAAAAATGCTGCCTGCGAACAGGACATTTACACTTGGGATATTTTGACGTGTTACTGTAATGAATTGTCTGACCCCCCCTATTGTTCAGCCCATCCATAATTTCCTGCAACGGTAACAATGCAAATCAAAAAATGTTTAAAAATGCTTAAGAATAAACATCGACACTATCCGTCGAAATGATAAAACCATAAAAATGGCATTCTGCCAAGCCGACATTTAATCAAGATGAAGGCTAAAGAAAACAAACACATGGAGAGACAAACGCCGAGAGACAAATCCTGGCCATCAGCTGCTGCTCTCAATATCTAGCCAGGCTCTGAGGTGCAGAGCAGATGTGGTATCCCAGGTATCTGACTCCTGGATGGGCCTGACTCGCCTTTCACACCTGCCCCACACTAACACTGCTGACATCAAGGGTGTTACTCCTGATTCACACTGGGGTAAACGAGATCAGAATCAGGCCTGTTCTCTTCTCAACATCTCGTGTGGCTTTCCCTGCTATGCTTTACTCACCCATCGCTAGGGGAGACAATGTGGTCTAGTGGTTAGCACACAGGTCTGAGAGTCAGGATTCCTGGTTTCTACTCACTGCTCTGCCACTGACTTCCCATGTGGACTTGGGCAAGTCAGCAAGGCCAACATGTTCAGACTTGGGGGCCAAAAATCAGGCACCTACATAAATGACCTGATTTTCAGAGCGGCCGAGCATCTGCAGAGCTGCATGGCACTGAGAATCAAACCACTCTTCGTGGGGTCTGTCTAGTCATTTGGGTGTCTAATTACAGGCACGCACATTTCAAAACTGGGCCCGTGGCGTGGGATTTTCCAAAGCATCTAAGTGACTTAGGCGCACATGTCCCACCTAAATGCTATTGGGCTGAGCTTGTGCTCCTAACACCCCTGGGCTCTTTCAAAACTCTCATCCCCTAACTGTTGTAAGCCTCACTTACCTGGCCCCTGGGAATGCCCGTCTCACAGGGGCTGGTTAAGCTTGTTCCCATCCCTCCCTCTCTCTGCATGCTGTTCCGCTCCCCCCTCTGCAGTGCTTCCAAGGTGACCTTCCCGCAGCAGCAGCGATCAGGTGACATCCATTCTGCTCCCATCCAGTCCTCCTCCCTCCACACAGCCCCAGCCAGCTTCTGGGAAAGAGCAGGGGCTGCTTTCATACCCAGGCAGGCCTTCGGTGAATGCCCCATCCCGAGGGGAAGCCACCGGGAAGGTCCCAAAGCCCCCATCACTTAGGAACTCTTCCCTCCTCTCACTGTGCCCAGGAGAGCCCAGCCTTGGGCTCCTTGTCACAGCTGAGCAAGGAGGACAGGAGAGACGCCCTTCTCTGGGCAGGGCTCCCTTTGGATCCCATCAATGTTCCCCTCTCAGTTCCAGGGTGAGCGATAGAAGGTCCCTCCTTTGCTCCCAGCTCTCGTCTGTCTGAGGAGAAAGTCTGATTCAAACCAGAGCTGGCTTGCTGTGCCCGGGCCCACAGCTTAGGGTTACCATATTTCAACACTGAAAAAAAGAGGACACTCCATGGGGGCCCTGGCCCTGCCCCAACTCCGCCCCTTCCCCACCCCCGGCCCCACCCCTTCCCCGCCCCCATTCCAACCCCTTCCCCAAAGTCCCTGCCCCAACTCTGCCCCCTCCTCTGAGCACCCTGCATTCCCCCTCCTCCCTCCCGCTCTGATCTTGGTTGGGGGTTGCTAAGTGCTTCCCTGCTCCCCACTCGCCCTGCACCCCCCCACCCCTGCAGCCTCTGTGACCCCTGCTCCCCACTCACCCTGCAGCCCCTGCACCCCTCCCTTGCCCTGCAGCCTCTGTGACCCCTGCTCCCCACTCGCCCCCGCAGCCTCTGCGCCCCCCGCCCCTGCAGCCTCTGCGCCCCCCTGCCCCTGCTCCTCCTCGCCCTGCAGCCTCTGCGCCCCCCACCTGCCCTGCTCCCCCGCTCACCCGGCAGCCTCTGCCTGGCGGGGGCTTCGGAGGCTCAGCGGCGACCGGGGCGGCGCAGGTCCCTGCAGCCCCGGCACACACCATCTCCTTCCTGCCGCCGTCGAGCACGTTCCCCGGCCTGTCCCCGCTGAAACAGCTCCCGCGGCGCTGGGTTCCAAGCCGCGCAGGGCGACGGGGCCGCAGGAAGGGTCCCCCAGTGGCCAGGGGGTCCCCGCCCGCGAGGGAAGCCCAAGCCGCTGGCTGGGCCCGGCCTCCCCGTGGTCAGGCGGGCTTGGCTGGGGCGCGCGGTCCGCCTGGCCTGCGGGGGCAGCAGCGGCCCCTCCGCCGCCTTCTGCGGCTGCGCCCCCCCCTCCCCTCCCCGCCTGAGCTCGCTACAATGTAGCCGGGGTGACTGGGCTGCGTTGCGGACCCGGCGGATCGTGCTGGGGCCGGGCGGACCCTGGCTTATGCCTCATTATTTCCCCGGACATGTCCGGCTTTTTGAAAATTCCCCCTGGACGGGGATTTGAGCACCAAAAAGCCAGACATGTCTGGGGAAATCCGGACGTATGGTAACCCTACCACAGCTGCTTAGGGAGGCCTTGCCAGGCCACAGAACTGAACACAACCCACCAATGCCCCTGAAAACATTCACACCGGGATCCCAGGGGGAAAGAACAAACCTCTGGACTCCTCTAAGCAGCTGGGACGAAGCGGACGGGACGGGCAGCGAACACCACGGCCTCCAGCTCTAGGCCAGTGGTTTGAACATGACCCAGGCTGCCGCGAACCCAAGGCTATTCCGACCTACTGGCTGTTCCACTGCTTTCGGGAGAGGCCAGTCTCAGGCCAGCTCGGTATACTGGGATTGCCATCTCAGCAGCCTGGCCAAGAACCAAATGGGTCATGGAGACTCTCCCACATTCTCCCCAGAGGGTCAGGACTCCACTCCCCAACCCAGTGCTCTTTGCCGGCACTGAATTCACAGCTGACCAACCGTCCAGCTCCCCTCTGGCAACCCAGCAGCATTGGGTGTTGGGCTGGTTCGCATTTGCTGGCTGCCTGCGTCCCACTGTCCTTTCAC
This sequence comes from Terrapene triunguis, assembly GCF_002925995.2. Classification (NCBI taxonomy): domain Eukaryota; kingdom Metazoa; phylum Chordata; order Testudines; family Emydidae; genus Terrapene; species Terrapene triunguis. Next base: position 20,055,949 of record NW_020664481.1, read on the forward strand.
CCGGCCCATCTGCTGTGCTGGTGTGAGCGCCCCGGGTAGGGGATCGCTTTCGCTGTCAGGCTGCTCACAAGACTGGAGTGGGCGGGGAGGAGAAGGGAAAGAGAGTGTGATGCGCGCATGGGCCCCACAAGCCAAGACACAGGCTGGCAGGGCTGATCTCGACCGGGTCCCTTTGTCTGCCCCCGAATCCCCCACTGCTTGGGCCTGGGAGGGGCAAACGCTTTTAAACACTAGCAGGCTGATTCGGCACAGCCTTGTTCCTCATGTCTCATGGTCACATCAAACCATGTTTGCCAGCTCTGCGCTGTTGTACTGGGCAAAAAACGAGGCAGGCGTATCAGACCTCCCTCCACCTCTCCTCTAACCTCCTCCCTGTTGTAGTCCGCAGGCTGGAGGCAGGCATTGCTTTCTGCAAGCTGTGGGACTGTGTTAGTATGGGAGAAGTACTACTGATTTACACCCATAGAAGTGGTAGCAGAATCGGAACCGTTTCAAACTAGCTGGCACATCCCGTCCCGGAAGGCAGCATTCACCACACTGCAGCCACCAGCAAGTCTAGATAGAAGGGGGCATGGAGGAGTTTAATATCAATATTCACTTGCTTCCAATTAACTGCAGTGTGAAATTCCCTTTGTCAAAGCAGGGCTCTCTCAACAGCCGTTTCATTTAGGATGAACAACAGATTTATTATAAGGTAAGGAAAATGCCATGTGATTACTCAACAGCTGCATGCTGTGGTTTAAACGACCATTTCTACGCCATTCTTAGTTGAATATATTTTGAAGAAGCCAGATGGTGATTTTTAAATATACAAGTGTCTCACATAATCCAATATGAATGTGCTCAGAGATTTTGGATTTTATAATCCTACACAAAACGTCATCTGCCAGTTTGGGATTTGGGCTCCTCTGTACTCGGCCTATCGCAATCACCATGTACTATTTTATTTTAACAGCAACTTTGGAGGGTCTTCACTGTTTAGGAGGCAATAATTCTATCCTGGGTTAATTCTGAAGTAGAGCCGGGCAAGATTTTTCAACCAAAACTTTTTTTCAGCAAAAAAATGCAGATTCAGTGGCACCAAAATGTTTCACAGATTTGTGTTGGATTTGCCGAATGGTTTCAGCTGAACCCCCCCACCCCACCCCCAAAGTGTGGAAAAACCAAAAAGGCTAGTTTCAACATTTTTAAAAACAAAACTTCTTGATTTTTCAGTTCAAGATTTCCCTTAATTAAAAAAAAAAAGTCAAAAATGTTTTAAAAGGGTCAATACTGAAATGTGCAAAACACTTTGTTTGGACAAAATCAAAACTCTCTGACCCCGAAAAAAATGGCTTTCAACTTTCTGATTCGGCAAGCATTTCAAAAAAGTTTGGTTTTGGTTCAACCCGCAACAAAATTTCCCCCCGCCCTGGTTTTTCGAAAGGGCCAGAGAACTGAAAATCTATTAAGCACCCAACCCTACTTTGAAATCCTCAGGGCTCCCTACCCAGATATGATTATTGCTGAGTCATTATTATACTCAGCAAGGCTTACCCTCCCCAGAATGGATGCAACCCTTTGGTGTTGTTACTTTGTTTCACAATGGAATTGGATGGGAAGGGCTTGGATTCTCTCGGAAGGTAAAAAACAGCAGCTGTTGTAGGGACAGGAGCTGTGGCAGGCTGTAGGGATTGCAGCAAAGCTAAAGGACAGGCATGAGAGTCTAAATCAGGGGTAGGCAACCTATGGCACGCGTGCCAAAGGCGGCACGCGAGCTGATTTTCAGTGGCACTCACACTGCCCGGGTCCTGGCCACCCGTCCGGGGGGCTCTGCCTTTTAATGTAATTTTAAATGAAGCTTCTGAAACATTTCAAAAACCTTATTTACTTTACATACAACAATAGTTTAGATCTATATTATAGACTTATAGAAAGAGACCTTCTAAAAATGTTTAAATGTATTACTGGCACGCGAAACCTTAAATTAGAGTGAATAAATGAAGACTCGGCACACCACTTCTGAAAGGTTGCCGACCCCTGGTCTAAATCCTGCAGCCTCTGACCTCACTGGCAAAGCTCCCATGGATGTCAGTGTGAGAGGAGACAATCAATCTGAGCTGAGCTGGCATCCCTGGTGCCAGCTGCAGCTTGGAAGATCTCAGTTACATATTCACAGTTTGAGAAACCACTGTATGGTGCTTATGCAAATCCATGTAATCTAATTGATTAATCACAGCTGCCAATTAGACTACAGCCATTCACATAGTCAGTGGATACTGCTCGATAGCCATACAGTGATGATGCTGGCCCCACTGTAGTCAATGGCAAAACTCCCATTGACTTCAATGGAACCTGGATTTCACACACACTCCAGTATGGGGAATTGCGTTAATACAATTTTGTATCAGGAACTGTGTACTGGAGACAATTCCATCTTGGTGTAATCAAAAATAATCAAGTATCAGAGGGGTAGCCGTGTTAGTCTGGATCTGTAAAAAGTGACAAAGAGTCCTGTGGCACCTTATAGACTAACAGACGTATTGGAGCATAAACTTTCGTGGGTGAATACCCACTTCGTCAGACGCATGCAAAAATAATCAATTCACCAGGAGACGGCGATGGGATAGGAAGGACAAGTTGGTGGGTAGGGGGCTGGATTGGGACTCAAAAGACCATGTCTCAGCCAGACTCTTTGGCTGCGTATATGCTGCAAACCTCCTTCCCCCCCTCCCCCAGCGGCAGCAAGTCTCACAACCCAGATTAACTGACTCAGGTCCTGAGACTCACACTACGGAGCTAAAAATAGCAGTGTAGACGTTCCCACCAGGGTGCTGAAACCGGCGAAGGAGGTGGGTCTCAGAGCCCGGGCTCCAGCCCCAGTGGGAATGTCTATGCTGCTATTTTTAGCCCTATACCGTGAGTGCGAGTCAGTTGACCCAGGCTCAGACTCACTGCCATGGGTTATTTTTGCAGCGTAGACGTACCCTTTGTGTGACCTTAGACAAATCACTTAATAATTATAGCTAGTTCTGATATGGCACTTTTCATCTATAGATCTCAAAGCATTTTACAAAGGAGGTCAGTCTCATTATGCCCATTTCACAGATGGGGAAAGAGAGGCACACACAGGGGAAAGTGACTTGCCCCAAGTCACCCAGCAGGCCAGTGGCAGAGTTGGGAACCCAACCCAGGTCTCCCAACTCCCATTCCAGTGCTTTAACCCCTAGGCAATACCACTGTGACTTGGTCCCTACTCTGCAAAATGGGGATAAAGCCCTTCCTTACCTCACAGGAGTGTTGTGAGAATAAAATCTATTCAGGATTAAGAGGTGCTCAGCTATTGCAGGGCTGAGGACCATATACATACCTAGATAGATAAATAAGTAAAATACATGCTTTCCCTTTCATCCCAGGTGCTTTATGAACATTCACTTGGACTCACAGCTACAGTCTTGGCCCTTTAAAATTCCTCTGTTCAGTTTTTTGAACAGGAACTCAGTGTTATTCAATGGAATTCACCCTTGCACGGCAGGCAGGGCCAGGGTTGAGGGCTGTACAAAATATTTGCAACAAAATCTGAAATCCTCAAAAGTAGACTTGTGCAAAAAAAAAACAAAAAACAAAAAACAGATTTTACAAAACTGTCCCAAATTTTACAAAGCGCCTGGGAAAGGTGGGGGTTTGCTATAAATAAATACAAAGAATTTTCACTCTCAAATTGTTGCTTCCGTTTTAAGGCAAATAGTTAAAGGTTTTTCAAAAGTCACCGTGTCACTTCCGCCAAAATCAGTTTTTCTCATCCAAATATGTGAAATTTTGAAATGTGAAAAACTTCAATTTTGAAAGGAGGGGGGGGAAAGAAACCATTTCAAATAAAAGAAATTTTGGGGCCATAAAATGATCTAGAATGAAAGTGCAAATCATTTCTTCTCAAACATCAAAATAAAAATAACAACACCCTTGCGAGACAAAAATGGGAACAATAATCTTAACTTAAGAACATAAGAATGGCTGTACTGGGTCAGACCAAAGGTCCATCCAGCCCAGTATCCTGTCTGCCGACAGTGGCCAATGCCAGGTGCCCCAGAGGAACTGAACCTAACAGGCAATGATCAAGTGATCTCTCCCCTGCCATCCATCTCCATCCTCTGACAGACAGAGGCTAGGGACACCATTCCTTACCCATCCTGGCTAATAGCCATTAATGGACTTAACCTCCATGAATTTATCCAGTTCTCTTTTAAACCCTGTTATAGTCCTAGCCTTCACAACCTCCTCAGGCAAGGAGTTCCACAAGTTGACTGTGCGCTGTGTGAAGAAGAACTTCCTTTTATTTGTTTTAAACCTGCACCCATGAATGTCATTTGGTGGCCCCTAGTTCTTATATTATGGGAACAAGTAAATAACTTTTCCTTATTCACTTTCTCCACATCACTCATGATTTTACTTCAGGTGGGAAAACTCAGACAGAGAGAGTTAAATGGGCCTTTCCCAGTGCCACACAGAGTCAGTGGCAGAACTGACCCAGAAGTCCTCACTCCCAGTCCCCATCCTCTAACCACTCCATTCTGTTCCGTCCCAGTGCCACTCACAGAACCCATCTGTGCTGGTTCTCGGACCCTAAGCCAAGAATACAGACTGCAGCTTGATTCCAGAGGTGAAATCCTGGGCCCAGTGAAGTCAGTGACAAAACTCCCATTGACTTCACCGACGTTAGGATTTCAACCCAGGTGCAGAATTTCTGGAGGACTTCAGTCGGAAGCCAATTGGGCCACCGGTGGTGACTGTGCCATCACCCATCATCACTGGCTAATAAAGTGCCTGGCTCCAGTTCATCTGGGTTTGCTCTGAGATCAGGGAGGAGTGGCTGTCTCAGACCCACACAGCCAGCAACCCCAACTCTGACAGCAACAGGCAAGGAGCCCCTCAGCTAGACTCTCCAGTCTCTCCTGGACTCGGATTAGTTTCTCCTGCCCTTCTTTTGTAGGTGGCAGCCTGACTCACGGATTGCTTCTAATCCCCCTCACTTTCCGCTTCCACAGAACCTCTCTGCTCTCCGCTGAGGCTGTGCTCAGAAAACCTACATGGTAGCCGCCGGTGGCCAGGATGGAAGGGTGGCACTTACGGTTGAGTCCAACATCATGGTAGGTCAGGATGGCCGGGCGATTTCCCTTTGGGGACCCCCGAATGACCACATGCAGCAGCCCATATGGGGTCTCGATATCATGCTCCTGGAAGAGAGAGAGAAGAGACAGGGTTACATGTCGCTCCTCCCTGGGGTCACCCTATTACCCAGAAAGGAGGAGACCAATAACAAAGTTCTACCGGGCAACGCCTGCCCTCACCAGCTCTCCCACTAGCAGAGCCATGCAAGCCTGGCCATGAATCATGCTGGGATGAAAATAACCAGTGACAGCAATCACTAGAGACACACTCTGCCTGCAACAGATACACACCTGTCACTGACAGCATCACACGTGTGTACGCTGCCGTGCACACAAGTCTTTTCACACACACAGCACACATGTTCACTCTCACGCACTGACACGCAGCACGCTAGCACACTTCTGGTGCCCACTCCGCCAAACAGGTGTACCCTCACACGTATACCAATGCATGTGCTCACACGCACGCTCCTGTCAAGTCTTCCCTCCTACAGACGTTCCCCAAACTGACTCCCATAAATGCTCATAAACTTTGCAACCATTTTCATGGCATTGGAGCCGATCGACACAAATGTCCCCCACATCCTTCCCAAAGATAGAAAAGAGGCGATGGATTTTTAACAGCCACGTCCCAAATCCACCACCTCATCTGCATATGTGACTCACACCCAAATCACCAACTGGAAACACACATGGTCATTTACATGCACAAATACCCAACTGGCGCGAGCAATGGGACAGACAAAGTATCCAAAACCATGCCAGATATCCCCCACTGGCAGGAGGCTCTGGATTATAGCAACACGGATTTGCTTTGCCATTTTGCATTTTTAAAAGGCCAGATGTGGATCTAGAGTAGATTAGACAGGGCTGTCCTGCTGTCTTCCAGACCCAGGAAGGACTTGAAGTATGCCCCAAAGATTAGGAGCCAATGAATTGCCAGACTGGAGCAGACCTGAGGTATCTAGCCTAGTGTTCTGTCTCTGACAGCGGACAGAACCCGATACTTCAGAGGAAGGCGCAAGAATCTTGCAGTGAAGAGATGTGGGATAATCTGCCCTCGCACATTGGTCTCTAATAATTAGAGCCTGAATGAAGCTCTGAAGAACAAGGTTTAAGCCCTTCCACCATGTGTATCATCATTAATTCTGATAACTCTGACTATTCTCGTTATCTATACAACTGTTCAATCCCTTTTTGGAATCTTGCTAAATTCTCGGCCTCAATGACATCCAGTGGCAGTGAGTTCCACAGGCTAATTGTGTGTTGTGTGAAAAAGGACTTCTTTTCATCAGATTTGAATTTGCCACCTTTAATTACACACACACACACACACAGCAATTCCACACAAATCACTGCATTTCACCCGCTCCTCTATTATTTAACTATACGACGCCATCAGGATACAGGGACCGGTCATTCTCATTGACTTAAATAGCAGCAGGCCCATAATATGTATGAAAGAGGCTAACCAAAAATAATCCTTTGCCCTTCTAGGGTCTATTCCAACCAAGGACGCCAAAGCTCTTGAGAAACATTAGGGTGATGTTCGCCCCATGGTGAAGGCTGGCCACAAAACCACCTGAACCATTTAAATCCTACTAAATCCCTACTTAAACCCCCTCTGCACGGGGTGCCTTTCCCCCATTTGTGAATTAAGCTTTACAACACGTCAATGAGGCAATCATCATGATCTCTTTACAGATGGGGAAACTGAGGCTCAGCAAGGGACAGTGACTTGCCCATGGTCACACAGTAAGTCCGTGGCAGCTCCTGGCACCCATAAAATGCACAATCCTTCCTGTAAATGTCAACTTCATTAGGCTCTTATTAGCACAGATTTCTTGACACTCCAGAGAGTAGCGGCAGCTTCACCTAAATTAATCACCTAACTAATTAATCAACCCTCCTTCCTAAACCATCAGAGAGTTAAAGGCATGACAAGGCAGCCTTGGGACACCAATGTCGGTCTCTATGCTGCAGTTCTAGCATTTACCAGAAGCCCTAATGAAATGGGAAGATCCGAAATGGGTACACAGGGAAATGTCGTCCTGCCCCATTAAGCTTCTTGAATTAGCAGCTCAACAGTCGCAGAGAAACAGGGCCCAAATCCTCAGACGGTGGAAATCACCATAGGTTAATTTACATCAGCTGAGAATCCGGCGAAGGGAGGGTCATCACAGCAATGCTGAGACACACACCGAATTGCAGACAAGCAAATCTAGCGCCAATTCACTAGCTTGACAGCAGATACAAGAGATCTGGGAAGATGACAGGGACCGGACTCGGAGTGGTTTTTAGTGACAATAACGGGACAATTGTCCAGACAATTATAGCTGACTCAACCGCATGATATCCACGTGCCTGACAAGTTAAAGACCCCAAAGGGTCTGATGTGACCCAGGAACCTCTTAATGCCAACCGGCAAGCAGCACCAAAGGGGTGCAGAGAGGTTGCCGGGATCTCTTGGGTCGGGTATGTACGTTATAGTTCACCAATAAACGTCACATGACGTGTCAAATGAAAGCCGATGTCACACTGGTCACCAACATTGCCGCGAAACGCACAAACAGAGGCTGTGTAAAGAGTTACGGATGTATACTGAAAATTGTGTTCTTGGAGTGTGTCTGGGGACTGGTCTCCAGCAAAAGTGAAAAGCAGGCTCTCTTTCAGATAAGAAATATTTATCTAGCTGGCTCTTGACGTATAAATTAAGTATTGTATGTTTCACAATGGTTCTCCTCTCACCTGTCTGAACCGACCGGTAATGAAGGATTGTAAGAATTTCAAAGCGAGAAAATTACAAGTAAACACTGCAGGGGGTGGGGGAGAGGGCTTTTCTTGAGGTACACATCCAAGGTTTGCTCTAGAGTATCTGGGGAACAAAGACGACAACCTGTCCTCCTTCTCCTAGCAAGTAAATGGGCAGCGGGTTTTACTTCATGAAAGAGGAGTCTCAACCAGGCATGGCTGAGAATGCTGAAGAGAACTTTGGGTCAATAAATAGACAGGGGAGAACGGGTTAGTTAAGTTTAGGCTCTAGAAAGCATGTTATGATTTTGTTCTGTACGTAACCACTTGTTCCCAATGTTCTTACTCACTATCACGTGAATCTCTGTGCTTCGATGATCAATTTATTCTTGTTTTCGCTATATCTCAGTGCTGTAGGGTTAAGCCAAGTGCTGGTCCTGAGATGTGTTCCTTTGGGAAGAGCAGGCCTGGTAGTTCTGTGAGTGTCCAGTGGATAAGGGGCTGGACTATACAGGGAACACGCGAACACTCAGGGGTTGATGTGTGCCTCTTGCCACCTGCACAGAGACGGAGAGGCCTGCAAAGAGGCTGCTGGTGTCAGGGAGCTGACCCAGAGCAGGCACAGACAAGACTTCCTGTTGCTCAGGGCAGGTGGTGGTGAGGTGCCGCCCAACCCTGGGTAACGCTGGGTAACGTCACAGTCACTCCTTTCCTGCCCCATTGATAGGGATGTTTTTGTTGCTGAGGGAAGGCTGGGCCGTTGCGCTAGGAAGGTGCTATGGGTCGTGATCATTCTAATCTCCACCACTAGGGAGTCCCACGGTGCTGAGCCGGGGGCTGGGACAGCCCTGTTTCCTGCTCCCTCATGTCTCACGCTGGAGGTTGACAGTTCCCTCATTCCAGTGGGAGGTCACGGTGCAGGGTGAGGAGGATCCTAAAGTCATGGCGGACATAGAGGCCTCCGAAGAGGGGAACCAACACTGGGAGATGAGCTGCTCAGATACTATAGTGATGATGAGCACAGAGTTAGGAGAGAGAGAGAGAGGGCGATTACGGGGCCCTTTATCCCTAGGTCACTGGTTCAAACCAGGCCTAAATCAGCCATCACGATCACTCAGGTTTCTGCTGTGGAATGAGCTGGGGAATCTCAGTCGAGCTTAGGTGTCCATCTCACAGACCCCATTGCGCCTGGCACACTGTCTGTCTCAACTGAATGGGCTATGGCGTCCTGTAGCGGGGTGGTTACCCGCTCCTGCCCTGAGGGGTTTAAAACAGCCCTGGAGGAGGGCTGTGGAAGGGCAAGAGGCCTGGGCTGATTGGGAGGAAGCAGGCTCAGCTGGGGCCACGCCCCAATCAGGGCCCAACTGGCCCTATATGAGGCTGGGAACCAGGAACTCAAGTAGAAAGTCTCTCTCTGTGGTCAGAGGGAGAAGGGCCTGGCTGCAGGGAGCTAGAGACAGGGTACTTGAGTGGAGCAGGGCTGGGGAAAGGCTGAGGAGCTGGGGAACTCCAGCCTGGAAAGCCCCAGGCTGCGGCCTAGCAGAAGGCCAAGGGGTACTAGGGGTTGCAGAGGGCAGCCCGGGGTAGGCCAAGGCAGCAGGTCCAAACCCAACCTTGCCAGTGATGAGTAGGCTGATACTGCAGTCTGCCCCAGGGCGTGGGGCTAGACGATGACTGACAGTAGCCTTATACTGAGGCAAGGTGGGGATAGTAGTGTGGGTTCCCTGGGGAGGGGAGACCCTAAGACTGAGGGGTTACTGCCAGGGGGCAGCACCCAGAGAACAGGGCACCGGGTCCGGGAGGGACATGGGGGCCAAGCGACAGTGGGACACCGGCCTGCAGAGGGCGCTCCTGGGTCGAAGAGCTAATTCCCGGAGACGACCAGCAGGAGGCGCCGCAGGGGTGAGTCCCACAACGCTACACGTCTGAAATGCCCTTTCGCATGGAGACTGCCAGACCGGGTCACAGCCGTGCTCAGCTCCACCCACTCCAGCCCTCCTCCCCCTCCCCATCCAGCAGCGGCCACAGCCAGCCGCTCCTGAGGAAGGCACAAGAATCCCCCCAGCAGCAGTTAGGGGCCCACCTGCCCCAGGGAACACGTCTCCCCATTCGCTAGAGGTTGGCTTATGCTCCTGCCTAGCGGTGGTCCCTCTGGGCTGGCATTAAGCTGGTCAGGGCTGCCACTTCCCTTGCCCTTGAAAACTGCCAATCACACCTGCACCATGATCTCCTTGCCAGCCAATCAAAACACTCCATTCCTGCCTATTGGAGGAGGAGGATACTGTAAGCAGCCAATCGCAGACAGCCTCTGTTGTTATTGGCTGGAACAGGCAGGTCTTTCAGCACCTTCCTCCAGCTCCCGCTCCCCCGTCGGTCCCCAGCGCTATAACCAGAGAGGCGGCAGCACTGGCAGGAGGACAGATTCAGTGCAGCCACGCCAAGCCTCTCTGGGTTTTTGGGTCACAGGCACATGTCCGGAAACAACGTCAAGACAGCACGTGCCGGGGCTGCAAACTGGCCATGGCAGGGGTTTGCCCAGAGCGCCTGTCGGGAGGACTGGAAAGCTGCCAGATTCCAGAGCAGGATGCCGGGCTCAGGACATCAATGTTCCCTTTTAACGAAAACTAGGGCAATTAGTGAACCGGATCTGCAGCCAGAATCAGCAAGCACTTTAGTGTTCGAGAAAATCATTCTCACTGGAGACAATGGAGCCTGCTAGGAAGAAAGAATCATTCCTAGCACTGGACGGGGGTGAGTGGGTGGGAGGATGGGACTGGAATCGCACAACACGGACTGTGGGGTTAAAACAGGAAGCTACATCCCAATAAGCCACGATGCTAAAGGATGCAGTGAGCCCTGGCCCCGCTCAATCGCAATCAGCAGGCGCTAGAGACGCTCTAATTCCAGGTTCTCCCTCGGAAAGAGCCCTTGACCCTAATCTGTCTTGCTGTGGAGGGGGAGCCCTTGTCAGACAAAGAGTCACTTGAATGGTTTACAAGCCAGATGACACCCTGAGCTTTTCATACTGCACCATCTGCTGCTCCATCTCCCAGCTCCGCTGCACGGCTGCTGAAATGGCTGAATCCTACTCCTCCCAACAAAGCTGGCCCTTGTCCTTCCCAGGACCGCAGCAGCGAGGGGACAGCGTCCCAGTACATGCCGCTCTGTTCTCCTTCTCCACCCCCTAAGCTGCCTGGCCTCCCGGCTCAGCATTCGTTCCAGTTCCCGGCCCAGTCAGATCCAGGGCACAGACCCAGTTGGGTCTGCTTGCCAGCTCCCACTTGCCCTGTTAGGAGCCGTGTTCCAGCTGCCTGCTCTGATGGGATTGCTTTCTTGACTGGAGTATTGATTCGGGGCAGGGATTAATGGAGGCTTGGCAGTACTGCAGCATGCACCAAAAGGGAGCGGGAGCTCTGAGCTCTGCAATGCGCTGGAACAAACAGGAGGGAGGCAACCAGCCCCAGGATTTTGATCTACGGCGTTCGCTTCTTTAGTTTAGTCCCCAGTAAAGCGCATCAGAGAGGCGCACAATCCGAGGGGTAAACGAGGGTGCATAAGGGAGCTTTGTCCACAGCAGCGGAAAGCGAGGACATCTCTGGCCAAACCTTCATCCGCTGTAACAGAGCTATTCTGCTGCTGTGCCGTCGGACCCATCTTCCCAGGGAACCTGATCTTTTCCATGATGCCTTTCCTTTTTGTAGGGGAGAATGGTGTTAATTCCCCCCACTGCTGAGAACCATCCCCTTGCACAGCTCCAGTGTCTGATTGGTGAACGCCCTCTAGCACCGAGCACTCACATATAATAGGATTAAAGAGGGGACCCAAGCCAACACCCACACCACACCCAGCGTCGGGGGGGGGGGGGGGTCGAAACCTCAGTCCAAATCTGGATCTGGACTTTCCAGTTCTAGTGAGTTGACCTGAAATCTAAGGTCCACTCGGGACTTCGCTGCTGCTGTTGATTTTACAGCTCTGCGCTGACGGGCAGCAGTATAAAACCCTGAGACAGATCAATCAGAAGTCCCCAGACTTCAGGGCTCCCTCTTCCATTCTCAGTGAACCCCCCGTACATTCTCACTCCCATCAGTGAGGGGGTAGGGATGCCACCGTATTAGGCCGAGGGCGTTACATCCCCAGCTTGAGTCCCCCTCTGGGCACCTGCCCGTGATCCCAGCCATGTGGGTATCGCCATGCAGAAGATCCCGACTGCACAGTGCGCCTGGCCGGGTGAGAATCATTGGCTGCATTCCAGGGAACGCAGGCCTGGGCTCCGGGACGGACACGGGGAGCCTTCTTGATGGAGCCAGCCTTTCATTGCTGCTTCAAGTGCGGCCATGCTGCCCAGACCTGCCCTTTGGGGCTCAGAGAGCAACAGTTAAAAAGAATCAGGTTCTGGCGGCTTCCCAGGACTGGTCGAGTCACTCAGCCGGGGTGAGGGGCATTGGGCGCAAGGGGAGGATTTCAACTAATCATTCCACAACATCTCTCTCTCTCTGATCCTTGCTTCCACTCCATGCCCAGTGTTACAGGTCTGCCGCCCCTCTGTCACGAAGCTCTGGGGTGGAGGGGTTTGCTTCTTTTGTCAACAAAGCCTGAGCCTGCTCTTAATCTCAGCCAAGGGGTCACTCCCCACAGCGAGGAGATTTCAACATCTTCAAAGCGGGGGACTGTGTGTTTGTACAGCACCTAGCGCCAGGAGGTTTCAGTCCTGACTTGGACTTCTGGCACTGCCACAGTACTTCAGCACCCGTCGACTTCGACTGGGGTGGTGGGTGTTCAGCACCTCGAAAACTAGGCACCAGAGCAGAGGAAAATTGGGCCCATGGTATTTCTTTGCCCTTGGGTATTTCCCCCCGAAATGTGTATTTTGCCTCACAAAGGAGTCACAAAAGTATCTCCCAAATCAGTGATCTAAGATATATCACATCATTGCCATTCCTTTAAAAGCACAGGGGCCAGGGCTTGCTGGATGTCCTCCCCCCCCCCACGGCCCCCTCCACACCCTCCCTCCCACTCATGGCTGCCATTTTGGATTCACTCTGCCCAAAGTGGCCACGTTCCCATGGTTACTTGGAAGGGAAGAAAAGCTCCACCAGGCCCCGGGTCTTAAAAGCTTATGAGAAATGAGGGTTTCCAGAACGGCAGCTGCAACGGGGCGGGTCACATGTGCGGGGCTGGAAAACGATGCCCAGAGACCCAGGCCTGCTGGTTTAAAGCAGTAGCGCTATGCTTACAGCGGTGTGTTTGCAAAAATCCCCCACCACAAAAACGTGCGGGCCTGATGCTGTCCCCGGGGTGCATGCCCAGCCCCGCAGGAGCAGAGCCACAGACAGTCCCATCCAGCAACTTTCCAAGGGTCCATCTTTCTCAGCCAAATCGCATTCGGCTTATGGAAGGGTTTGCTTTAATTCCAATCGGTTAAATACATAAAAACTAGGAGACGGGAACGTTAATGGGAATTTTGCCACCGAGGCTTAGTGGGAACAGGACAGGGCAGGATGCTTGGGCACCCTTGGCTTGCCACATGGGAGTCTCAGCACCCCAGTGGGTGTGTAGCGTCACACACCAGCGCTACGGTGTGACTTACGGGTCAGAAGGCCTCTCTGGAGATGAGCTTCTGGGCTTTGCTCAGTGTTAGAGAATGGGGACGGGGAGGTGGCATGGACACTTTACCCACTGCTGCTCTCAAGCTGTGACCTCTGACTCAGAGCTTAGCTAGGAGGATGAAGAGGAACAGCAGGAGTATGTATGCAGCACCCAGAACAACGGGGCCCTGATCAGACTAGGACCTCTAGGTGCCACAAAACTTTGTTTGGGGCATTGAGAACACCCCTTCTGCAGCCACCTCTTGGCCCCGCTTCCTTCCACTGTTTTGAGAGCATGTGTGCAATAGTGCACTCCCACATGCAAAACACCTGATCTGTACGCGCAAGCCAGGGCCAGGCACGCAGACGCATCTGCAAGCCAATCCCCTCCTTGCTCAAGCATGTCAGGTGTTTTGCACATGCAGCTTACATGTCCCCTAGCAATACCGGCCTGGATTGCTAGTGTGCTCTCTGCTTGACCTCTCGGCTTTGTGCAGTGCTTTGGCTGGAGAGTCTGCATTTCTCCAATGCACTTCACAGTGACCCTGTGCTTTTCTACCGAGCCCTTTGGCAAGGAGCTCCAAGGACTTTATACGCTCTAATAAGCTACACTTCACGGCTTCCCCCGCCCCCGTTAGGCAAAAAGAATCATTCTCGCTAGGGAAACTGAGGTACACAGAAGTTAAGTGATTTGTCCAAGGTGTTCCAAGAGTTCAGTGGCAGGATTGGCAACAGGATCCAGAAGTCCCGACTCCCAGTCGTCTGCTCTAACCCTGTAAAAAACACTCCCTCTTCAGCTGTTCCTGACAACATTCCAGCTGCAACAAAGAAAAAAACCAACCCCTCAAACGGTTCTCCGGCTGCTTTGTTAACGGGTGGCTTTGGGATGCAGTTTCAGCTCTGACTGGCTCTCAGTGATGTCACCCCCCTGCCTGTGTTCTCAAGGACGTACTCGGGTTAGGGACTGCCCCTTACTTTTGTCCATTTTTTAGAGCTGTGCCTTTCGGACGAGTCCCCTCACCACCCACTTTGCTGGCTTTAATAGAAATACACCCCGGGGGGAGGCTGGCCAGGTGTACCTCTTGCTTTAACGCAAGGGACCCGATCCTGTCCTCCCTGGTGTCCATGCACTCACTGACACTGCATAAGGATAACTCACGGTTGACCTGGACCCAGTGTCTGTCTGGCTAGGAAAGCTCTCTGCCATCACCTTAACCAAACTACTGAGCTCTCTGGTTCAGCCAGTACGTCCCCCTTCCCAGCCGGTCACCTTGGGCTTCGCCTGCTCCTCCTGGCTCTGGGGCAAGGATCACAGCTGGCTTGCCCTCCCCGTGCCAAGGCAGAACGCGTCTCTTCCCAAAGGGGCAGAGGCAGAGGGGAGTTCGGCGTTACACGCACAGCCATCTACACATAGACGGACCATGGCTCTGGAAGGGAGGAAAAGGGGAATCCGAGCCATCAGCCACAGAGGGCGAGATGCTCAGGATCCCTGCTCCAAGGTTGGCCCGTCCTCCAAAGGAGGCTGATCAGCTCCAGCCAGCTGCTCAAGGTCTCAATGGGGCCAGAGGACGGTGCTGAGCCTCCAGCTCATGAGTGCCCCCTGCACACCCCGTCCTGACCACCCGCTTGTCTCTGTCAAAGTGTCATTTGTCCTGAATCCTCTTGACCCCTCCGGGAGGCAAGTACATATCATCCCCACTTCCGTCCCTACTTCCGCTCGGCAATTATATTCCACTTCTCAGCCACAGATCTCCCAGGAGGATCATGATCCCCCCCTTTTACAGACAGGGAAACTGAGGCACAAAGCAGAGAAGGGACTTGTCCAAGGTCACAGAACAGGGCAGAGCAAGGAGTCAAACCCAGGTGTCCTGACACTCAGCTCTGAGACCTACCTGCCAGCCCACCTGTGCCACGCTATCTCTAGCTCGTCACTAAGAGTTAGCACATATGCTAGTAGCACTCATCCCCCACCTTATGGATCGAAAATAGGAAGCTACCGCTGCACCTTCCTCTCCAGCCACGCGGTTCCCTAGCGCCAGACATTTCTACCCCGGCCCGGCTCCTTCCAGCGCAGCGTCAATAGCGCAGAACTTCCCTGCCCCTTTCCCAGCGTCCCCCTGCAGCTTCATGCACGCTCCACCCTGCCTAGCAACACTGCTGCGTACCTGAGCCCAAAGCCCCAGGTCCCCCTGCATCCCCCTGGGCTGAGCAGAAGAGCCCCTTCGCACGCTGCTTCCCTACATGGTCGGGGTGGGGGAGACCGTAGCTCCTCACGAATTAGCCCAACATAGGTGTGCGGATGCTGTTGCGACGGGGAGAGAGACCGAGCCCGGGTGGGCGATATGGGGAGCACCATCCAGGCACTGGCTGTGCAGGGCAAACATCATGGACCATGGGTCTCATCATGGGACGCCACGTATGTTTGCTGGTCACAGGGATGATCCATCACACTGCGGCGGAGCATGTCAAGCCCAGCCCTGCGCATCTCTCCTCTCGCCTCGATGTTCCAGCCTGCACAAGGTTAGCCACGAAACCCGCTCCAGTGCTGAGCCCCTCTCCCCCGCCTGCTGCTCACCCCCCTCCAGCAGCGCCTGTTGTTGTCATTTGCTACTGCAGTCCCTGCAGAGTGGGCTCGGCTTTGATGGCTGCTGATACGCGCAACAAGACATGCAATGCCCTCCGTCGCCCTCCAGCCATCCCGCCCACCTCTCAGGACACAGGCATCCCAGCTGGGAAGGACACAGGCATGGCTCTCCCCGGGATCCCAGGCATGCTTCCCTGCACCGGATCTCTCGAGCCGGAGAAAGACACACATGCCCATCCCTGCTGTAGCTCCTGCATTCATTTTCCTTCCCTCAGGGCTGCAAGGACCAAGGTGACTCTCTGCAGCACCTGAGCCCAGTGGGGACAAAGACGCTGGGGACTGAGCACCCCTGCAATCTGCTTGTGATTGGGGGTGGGGGGAGATGGGGAAATGCACGCGTTAGAAAGCAGACGAGATTTCTTTGGCCCCACTGCCTGTGCTGGCTTGTGAAAGGCAGCCCTGGCTGGTGCAAAGATCCTGTGTGGATCGTGGGTGCTATCGCCTGGGAAAGCCCTGCCTGACACCGGGGAGAGGTGGGGGCTGTACCTACCCCATCCCAGGACTCTGGCATTGTGAGGAGCTTGTCCGGCGCAGATTCCTCAGGGGAGAGAAGGTAGCACTGGTGCCAGTGGCCCACCTCCTGATTCCCCGTCCTGAGTGCAGAGAGCTGACAGGCTGGGTATGAAGTCAGCCTCTCGGCTTTGATTTATAAATCAGCTCCATCCCCTTTATTAGCCCCTCCCATTGCCCCCTTCTCCCTCCACCAGCTCTGGCTTGGGAATTTTTCCTTCTTTTTTATTGCAGGCAGTTGTTGAAATGGAGCCCAGGAGCTTAGCGATTGGCTGCTGAGAAAATTATTCATGCTCCAATTGGCTCAAAATACCCGTTTATGGGGGGGAGGGGGAAACAACATCATTGCAGATCATCACTACGCCCTCCATCTTCCTTGCCATGACAGAGAGACTCACACAAAAGGACATGTGCTAACATGCATGCCCACAGAAACACACAAACACAGAGATGGAAACATGCACAAGCATGTATACAGACCCACATAAAGGGAGGTACATTAACATGCATGCACGCATCAGAATGCCCACAGAGATGCAGATCCACAAGGTCATGAACATGCCTACATGCAAACAGACAAACATGCCCACAGAGACATGAAAAACGTGCTCACGCACAAACCCACACAGGTAAGGACACCCGTGCACTGCTTCTTTAGCACACGGAGCATTTTTAATAGGCCTCTCTCTGTTTGCTGTGACAGTGCAGAGTAGTACCTGCTCTCATCTAAAGCAGTGGCTCTCAACCTTTCCAGACGACTGTACCCCTTTCCGCAGTCTGATTTGTCTTGAGTACCCCCAAGTTTCAACTTACTTAAAAACTACTTGCTTACAAAATCAAACATCAAAATACAAAAGTTTCACAGCCCACTAATACTGAAAAATGGCCGACTTTCTCACTGTTACCATATAAATAGCAAAATAAATCAACTGGAATATAACTATTGTACTTGCATTCCAGTGTATAGTATATAGAGCAGTATAACCAAGTCATCGTCTGTATGAAATGTTAGTTTGGACTGACTTCGCTAGTGCTTTTTACGTAGCCTGTTGTAAAACTAGGCAAATCTCTGGATGAATTGATGTATCCCCTGGAAGACCTCTGCGTACCCCTGCTTAAGACCACTGCTCTAGAGGGACTGGCTCAACCTGCTGAAACATCAGGAGGGCAGAGCTGTTAAAATCCAGTGGATTCAAGTACTTTGCAGGAGTGGAGGTGGGAGGGGGCGGGGGGTAGATCACCAAAAGAAGGGACCAACCAAAGGATCAACCTGGAAAAGAGGCCACAAAATCTAGGATTCTTAAGGGGCCTTTGCATACTGGCTCACTGGCACCTCCGCTCCCCCTCCCTCAGTGCTCAGCTCAGCATCTCTGTCAGCATCAGACCCTGCTCCTTGCCCAGTTCATTCTCTGCTGGGCTTCCACTCTTGACTGCAGGGCAAGGATTGCTTAGCCCGACAAGGGGGCTGCTTTGGCCAGGGAGTCAGAGTGCGAGCCCATGACTCAACATCACAGTGGGTGGCCGCGACATTACCCAGGATACCATCTGGATTGCTGAACAGCTGAGCCCTATCGGTTCTCCAACCCAGCATGCCTTTCACACTGCTTCACTGTGAGAACCACCACTCCTGGTCTGTTCACACACAGCCCCCAGCGTGCAAAATCACTCCCAGCTGAATGATACGAGCGCTTCTAGCCAGCCACTCCTGAATTATATTACAGAGCGACACCAGCAAATTCTCAGTCCCAGACTTGTCCCCAGGAATGTGCATCTTGTATTGCCCTGCTCTTTCCTTCTGGACAATACAAGCTCACAGAAAGTCCGTCATTTCATTTACAGAAAGTGATATGCACAAACCCTGTTCTCTCAAATGGAGTTTCCCCCCACACTTCAATCCGAACACACGCCGGTTCAGATAAAACAATAATACAAGTTGATTAACTACAGAGAGATCAATTTTAAGTGATTACAAGTAATGAGGCATAAAAGTCAGAATTGGTTGCAAAGAAATAAAAGCTAAAACACAAACTACTACCTAAGTGAACTTGAAGCACAAAGGTTTTTCTCACCACATGCTCACAGCAGACAGGACCTCTTCCCCAGTTCAATGATGCTTCCTTTGTCTTTCAACCATTGTTGATGCCATGAATAGAGATAAGGGAGAGCAGTGATTTAGGGCCTCTGTTCCTCATTTTTATATCTTTTCCTTCTCTTTGAGAATCGTCTCCAACTGGGGTTCAGGCAACAGCCAGTCTGTTTACATGGGAACCTCCAGCTGTTCCACTGCCAAAAATGTAAATTTCTCAACCCGCCCTCCCCCGCCAAAGAATGGCCACTTAACCAGGTGATAGTCCATTTGATTGTGTTAACGCCTTGCTGAGGCGCTAGTTTGCCTTTTGTCTCTGAGGAACTGGTCTATATCTGCTTTTCTAAACTTGGAGCAGGTCTCAGTAAAATCATACAATAGAATTTTATAACTTTGCATACAAATTTGCCACATATCTTGTACCAGAACAATAATGATCAGCCAATTATGAGTTTTCAAATGATATCTCACAAGGCATACTTTGTACAAGATTGATCATAGTTTTGTAAAAGTGGTGAACGTAAGGCTACAGACTGTCACAGTGGGAGGAAGGGTTGTCAATGAACTCCTTGGGATCCGTCATTTTGGACAGCCCACTCCAGTCTGGAGAGCTCTCTGAAGGGGGTGCTGGCTTTGACATGGACTCCCACTGGGAATTATCCAGAGATCTCCAAACGCTTTGCACGTGTGACGCAAGTGAGATTTTATCCCTGGTCTCCATTGGCACAAGGCTAGTGAACTGCATTAGCAGGTCCCCTCCTTTCCTTCACCACCTCCTCTCCTCTGCAATGCACTGGCAAGTGGGTGATCTTAGCGAGGTTAGTGCCAGGTAACAGAGCCAGGAGAAAACTGCAAGCTGGCAGCTTTGAGTGTCTCAGTGGTGCTGATCCTGGCTCAACTCCTGGCCTTCCCCCTTCCCTTCCTAGCTAAAGCGTGGGAGAAGGAGACTGACTGAGTGAAGAAAACCCTGATAAAGAATATTCAGGATGCTATGAGATTAGGGTATGCATCAGAGCGGGCTACATAACTGATGAGAATCTGGATTTCCATGGGAAAGTCATGTGAGGGGGCGGGATCAATATCCCTAGCCTTTCCTGCCTAAAAATCCATTGGGGGCACCAGGTGGGTGAGGGAACCTCTTTTACTGGACCAACCTCTACATATAAAAATCCATCGCACATTCTCCTCCCCCTGACAGAGCTGCAGGGCCTGGGTGAGGATTCTTGCTGTCCTAGGCAGACGCCTGGCCCTCCCAGCCCTGTCGTCACACACGCGAGAAGCAGCATCTCCCTTGTTGCCGCCTTGGATGTTTTGCTGCCTATGTGTTAGAGACGAGCCTGCTGTGCCCGCTTGGGGAAGAGAAGCGGTGCCATTCCTTTGCAGCGCACAGCAACGTGAGAATCATTTTCAGAGGGGCACCCTGCAAACACTGACCTGCTTTCAGGGGAAGACCAGCCAGTCTTTCAGGGACAGAGGCAAGCACAGCTCTGCTAACGCACCTCAGCCTTGAGCTACAGCACCACACGCTGTTCCAGACCCGGCTCCCCCAGCCCTGCCAATGCTCCTCCATCCTGACCTGTAACTGCCCCTGCCAGGCTAGCCACCAGCCCAAATACAGACCTGCCGACACACCCAGCTCCCAAGGGGTCAGGGCCCAGATATCTGGCATCTGGGCCCTGACCCCTGGGGAGCTGGGTGTGTTCAGCCACTGTACTGACATTCCAAACCCTGGAGAGCGCCTGCTTGCATGGGAGAACATCCCTCATCACACCACCACCTCGGTACAGCTGTAGCCAATCATTTTAGATTATTGGTCATTTATGGTGTGTTGTTACAATTAACTAACATGTCATGTTACATGTGACAGGTTCAGTCACAGAGACATCCTTGGGACTGTCACCTGATGTGCTGAATTTATCTCAGACCATTTTCCCTGCCAGCTTGGGACTCCAGAACCCGGTCTTGTTGAGCCAGACACGCTAGCCTGCTGCAACACAGACCCAGGTCTGGTCCACGCCCCCAAAGCTGCAGGCTTTAACCAAAAACTGCTCAGCAAGCTACCTTCTCCAGCACCCAGACACCCAGCTCCCAATGGGATCCAAACCCCAAATAAATCTGTTTTACGCTGTATAAAGCATATACAGGGTAAACTCAAATTATCTACCCTCTATAACACTGATAGAAAGATAGGCACATCTGTTTGCTCCCCCAGGTATTAATCACTTACTTTGGGTTTACTAATAAACAAAAGTGATTTTATGAAGTATAAAAAGTAGGATTTAAGTGGTTCCAAGTAATAACAGACAGAACAAAGTAAATTACCAAGCAAAATAAAACAAAACACGCAAGTCTAAGCCTAATACATTAAGAAATTGATTACACGTAAATCTCACCCTCAGAGATGTTCCATTAAGCTTCTTTCACAGACTAAACTCCTTCCTAGTCTGGGCCCAATCCTTTCCTGGTACAGTCCTTCTTAGTTTCAGCAGGCATCTTAGGTGAAAAGCAGGGGCTTTCTCATGACTGGGACGTCCTTTGTCTTGTTCCACCCCCTTTTATATCTGTGGCACAAGGCAGAAATCTTTTGTCTCTTGGGGTTCCCACCCCTCCTTCTAAATGGAAAAGCACCAGGTTTAAGATGGATTCCAGTATCATGACACATGTTCACATGTCCTGTGAGACCCCCTCCATTCTTCCAGGGCTGGTCCCCACGTACACAGGCCGGCTTGCAGGTAAATAATCCATTTACAACCAAGTGTCCTAGTCAATGGGAGCCATCAAGATTCTAAACCACCATTAATGGCCCACATGTCGCATAATTACAATAGGACCACAGAGTTATACTTCATATTCCTAGTTTCAGATACAAGAATGATACATTCATACAAATAGGACGAACACACTCAGTAGATCATAAGCTTCGTAATGATACCTTACAAGAGACCTTTTGCATAAAGCATATTCCAGTTACAGCTTATTCACACTTATAAACATATTTTTATAAAGCGTATGGAGTGCAACGTCACATCATATTTAATCATTGTATGCTAAATAGAGTTAAATTGTTGGATTATAGAAGTATGAGATTGATCAGTAGTCAGAAAGATTAAGTATGTATTAGGTATCTAAGTAAGTAGGGCTGAACGCAAGGCCTGTAAGATTTTAGATTAGCCATACTAGGCCATAGACTTAAGAAAATGCTTGACATATGTAAGTGACCAAAAATGATCCTATGCCACATGATTATGGGAAAAGATGTACCAGTGGGTGATACTGTTAATTTTTTAACAGTAAGAGTAATGTTTTGCTTACAAGATACCCGGTAGTCACATTTTTCTAACACATGCCATCACCGTGGGGTGCAATATGTGCATACATGCTAATGAGGTATAGTCAGAATCACATTATAAAAAGAGGGTGCCCAGAGTAGGACAATTGAGCTCTCTATGGGAAACTTCAGCAGGAACGATCCCTCTACTGATGATCAAACCATGAGAGACCCATCAGACCCTAATGCTATCCAGAAGGATGTGAGTAACTTGTGCACAGGACTGGACCCATGCATATACAAATTCTATCACCATAACTTTAACTGTAACTTTAATAAAACTTGTAAAGCAGACTAGACCGTATACTTGTAAATGAACGGGTGGTCACTATCCTTGGGCTTAGGTCTTCCAAATCTGAAGCAAGTAGCAGAGATGACTTTCCCTCTGTTGAGGTTGAAACTGTAGCTACCAGAGCCGAACCCACGGTGGTGTAATACAGCATTACTAAATTCACTGTAAATACAACACAAGGCTACACAGCGAGGCTGGAAGTACTAGAATAGGCTGGTCTCATGGTATTCCTGCCTCAGTGGAAGTCAGAAAACCAGCAAGAAACGCCTGTCATCGACATCAGAGACCTGGAGAACTGCCTCTCTGTGGGTTCTTATCCCAACCTCCTGAGCTTCACCCATCATCGGCCAGCACACACGGAGAAATAAACAAAGGTGGCTGTAATTCAGTTTTGCTCCCTCCCAACGGAGAGAGGGAAGAAAGTGTGTTTTGATCTCACCCCACCACCCCCAGAGACCCAGCTCCAGATACTCAAGGGAACACATTCACAGCAGTGAAGACTGTAAGCCCATGAGCAGATTTTGCAGATGACTATATGCCAGAATCGAGACACTTATGAGTTGACTGCAACACCCTGAACTTTATTAATGATTATCCCTTACATCTGGGTAGCACATACCGTGCTGAAGCACCTTGCAAATTATCCTTTCACAGGAATCTATTCATCCACCACTGAAATGCAGCCATCTCTGGGGTGGAACAGGGCTGCTGTCTCACAGAGCAGAACACCACAGTACATGAAGGATGAGAATTTCTTTTGGACAGGAAGTGAAGATGATTATCACATCCAACTGAAACTACAAGGGGAATTTACGGAGGCAAAACAAAATTACCCATGTTTAATTTCTCCAGCCTAGTGCCATGCAATCTGTAATGACCAGAAGTGTTCCTGATCTTGATTATACACCTCATCCAAATGACAAACCACTCAGTGGCTTTTAACACCCAGCAAGAAACAACTGGCCCATGAATCCTTGCTGATCTTAAACACAAAAAAGAAGCTTACAAGAAGTGGAAGATTGGACAAATGACCAGGGAGGAGTATAAAAATATTGCTCAGGCATGCAGGAGTGAAATCAGGAAGGCCAAATCACACTTGGAGCTGCAGCTAGCAAAGAGATGTTAAGAGTAACAAGAAGGGTTTCTTCAGGTATGTTAGCAACAAGAAAAAAGTCAAGGAAAGTGTGGGCCCCTTACTGAATGAGGGAGGCAACCTAGTGACAGAGGATGTGGAAAAAGCTAATGTACTCAATGCTTTTTTTGCCTCTGTCTTCATGAACAAGGTCAGTTCCCAGACTACTGTACTGCGCAGCACAGCATGGGGAGGAGGTGACCAGCCCTCTGTGGAGAAAGAAGGGGTTCAGGATTATTTAGAAAAGCTGGACGAGCACAAGTCCATGGGGCCGGATGCGCTGCATCCGAGGGTGCTAAAGGAGTTGGTGGATGTGATTGCAGAGCCATTGGCCATTATCTTTGAAAACTCATGGCGATCCGGGGAGGTCCCGGATGACTGGAAAAAGGCTAATGTAGTGCCCATCTTTAAAAAAGAGAAGGAGGAAGATCCGGGGAACTACAGGCCAGTCAGCCTCACCTCAGTCCCTGAAAAAATCATGGAGCAGGTCCTCAAGGAATAAATTCTGAAGCACTTAGAGGAGAGGAAAGTGATCAGGAACACTCAGCATGGATTCACCAAGAGCAAGTCATGTCTGACTAACCTAATTGCCTTCTATGACAAGATAACTGGCTCTGTGGATGAGGGGAAAGCAGTGGACGTGTTATTCCTTGACTTTAGCAAAGCTTTTGATACGGTCTCCCACAGTATTCTTGCCAGCAAGTTAAAGAAGTATGGGCTGGATGAATGGACTGTAAGGTGGATAGAAAGCTGGCTAGATAGTCAGGCTCAACGGGTAGTGATCAATGGCTCCATGTCTAGTTGGCAGCCGGTATCAAGCGGAGTGCCCCAAGGGTCGGTCATGGGGCCAGTTTTGTTCAATATCTTCATTAATGATCTGGAGGATGGCGTGGACTGCACCCTCAGCAAGTTTGCAGATGACACTAAACCGGGAGGAGTGGAGATACGCTGGAGGGTAGGGATAGGATACAGAGGGACCTAGACAAATTAGAGGATTGGGCCAAAAGAAACCTGATGAGGTTCAACAAGGACAAGTGCAGAGTCCTGCATGTAGGACGGAAGAATCCCATGCACTGCTACAGACTAGGGACCAAATGGCTAGGCAGCAGTTCTGCAGAAAAGGACCTAGGGGTTACAGTGGACGAGAAGCTGGATATGAGTCAACAGTGTGCCCTTGTTGCCAAGAAGGCTAACGGCATTTTGGGCTGTATAAGTAGGGGCATTGCCAGCAGATCGAGGGACATGATCATTCCCCTCTATTCGACATCGGTGAGGCCTCATCTGGAGTACTGTGTCCAGTTTTGGGCCCCACACTACAAGAAGGATGTGGAAAAATTGGAAAGAGTCCAGCGGAGGGCAACAAAAATGATTAGGGGGATGGAGCACATGACTTATGAGGCGAGGCTGAGGGAACTGGGACTGTTTAGTCTGCAGAAGAGAAGAGTGAGGGGGGATTTGATAGCGGCTTTCAACTACCTGAAGGGGGGTACCAAAGAGGATGGATCTAGACTGTTCTCAGTGGTACCAGATGATAGAACAAGGAGTAATGGTTTCAAGTTGCAGTGGGGGAGGTTTAGGTTGGATATTAAGAAAAACTTTTTCACTAGGAGGGTGGTGAAGCACTGGAATGGGTTACCTAGGGAGGTGGTGGAATCTCCTTCCTTAGAGGTGTTTAAGGCCCGGCTTGACAAAGCCCTGGCTGGGATGATTTAGTTGGGGATTGGTCCTGCTTTGAGCAGGGGGTTGGACTAGATGACCTCCTGAGGTCCCTTACAACCCTGATATTCTATGATTCTATGATTTCTATGAATGAGAGGGGGACATCTTCACACTACATCACCACTTCATGCAGGACCTGCCTTTTCCCTGGAGATCTCCCACAAGTACCGATGAGCCACAAACTTGCTTAGCTTAGGTAACAAGAACACAGGCCAAAGCAGTACGGCTGCAAGGACATTAGTGCTAGAGCAAGAGGCAGAGAGAGAGAGATTCGGCATACCACAACATAACGCCATAAATAAATGCAACTTCCCTGGCTTGGGGAGGCTTTCAAAGTTTTCTCAACTTTTCCACTGAAATCACTAGGATAGCATGGCTAAGGACAACAGAGCTTTGTGGGTCGGGCTAAAAGCAAAGAACAGTTTGGGGGAGTGGTCTCAGTAGAAAAGGACTTGTGTGATTGGCCACTGATAGCTTCAAGAACAAATTCTCATTGGGTATCCTTTAGGGATGTTCCGGCCAAATGATTTATTATTCATGCTGCCCCTGTCATGGTTCAGGCTGATCCCAACTCTGGTACGTCAGAAAACAGGAGCTTTCCAAAACATCTGGGAGGCATTTGTTGCCCTCCACGTGTGGAGTGTCACTACCTAGATAGATCTGAAGGGGTAGCGTCCCCTGAGTCCCAGCCATCTGGGTAGCAACACACAGTGAAATCACTGCCTGGGAAGGTGGGGGGGGGATTCCTTGGCTTTGGGGACCCTGGCTCTGTCCTAGTGCTTTGGCATGAGGTCACCTCCGACTCCTGTCAGCCCAGCTTCACCTTGTAACGGAAAGAGAAACACAATGGCCTCTCCCCATAAGAGGGACAGACACCGCCACTGGGGCTACATCCTCACCCCCGCCCCCCCCCCCCATGCCAAGATCTGGATCCCTCACTGGGCTGCGTTAGCGTTTAACTCCCAGCTAAGCCGGATCCCTGGCAACAAGGCATTTACTGCACTAATTTGCCTTTGAATTTGGCATCAACCACCCACCCGTTGAGCAGCGTTCCTGAAACTCCCTGAGCTGGGGGCTCAGCGGCAGGGGAATGGGGGAGACAAGCAGGCATGGAACAGCGCCAAAGGAAAGGAGAGCGCACAGGAGGAGGTGGAAGTGTCCACCCAAACAACGCAGGGAGTACGGAGGGGGGAGGGAATTGGGAAAAATAATCCCAAGGAGGAGGAGCAAGAGGGAGTGAGAGACCGAAAAAGCCACGGAGAAAAGGAGTGAAGGGTAAAAAAGCAGAAGAGAAGGGAAAGAAAAACCAGGGCAAGCTGGAAACGAATGAATGAAAACAGGCGAGGAAGCGCGGAGGGGAAGCAAGGAGCCAAGAGCGCCTGCCTTAGCTCAAAGGGCAGCGCCCTCTCGCAGCTGGCAGGCTGATCCCACTAATGCCGCTGCCTCTCCCCATCTGTCCCCTCCGCCCTGTTTGCTCACGCGAGACGGGACCTCTGGGCAGATCCCTGTAAAGTTTTCTGCAAGCTGAGGGCTACGGATTTATGCTGCTCCCAGAGAGGGTACAAAAGCAGCGCCGTGAGTGCAGTCTCCCACAGCAGATCCTGGTGTGCCAGGGCCCCCTGTCCCCCTTTGCGGGAAGGCTCAGCAGTGAGACTTCACCCCTGGCTAACATGGCGTATCCCCCACGGGACTCTCAGGAGGTTCATGCCTCTGCTGACCATGGTCCTGAATGGAACAGTGGCCTCACAGACAGGATGCTGTGGGCTGCCTGAGGCGGGGCTGGGGAGGGATTTGGGTTTGATCCGGTTCAGAGCAAAGCCCCATAGTGGCCCATGGTTCCACCTCCCACCGGGAACCGTGAGCACCACTGAAATCCTGCCATGGTGGCTGGCGGCAAAGCTCACCAGCCCTTGGGAAAGCTTTATGGGTGCCTTCAACCCCCGGAACACCCCCAAGGGCACAAGAGCTGCAAGGGGCCTGACAGAGCCCAGCAAACAGTGCTGGCCTGAGAGCTTTCTGCCCAAGGAAGATCAAAGGCTTCGGAGGGCTCAGAGAATGCACGAGGACGGTGGGACACTTACAGGAAAGTCCTATAGAACTGAAGGGGAAAATGATCTTTTTCTGTATGATGAGGATTTATCATTTGTATTGCATTGGCATCTAGGAAGCACTCATGGGCCAGGCGCCCATTGCGCCAGGCGCTGTACACACCCAGAACAAAGACTGCCCCAAAGCTCTTCCAATCTCGAAGTTTCTGGACCATCCTTTAGCATCTAAGGCCTGGTCTACACTGGGGGGGATCGATCTAAGATACGCAACTTCAGCTACGAGAATAGCGTAGCTGAAGTCGACGTATCTTAGATCGACTTACCTCCTGTCTTCATGGCGCGGGATCGATGGCCGCGGCTCCCCCGTCGACTCCGCTTCCGCCTCTCACCCTGGTGGAGTTCCGGAGTCAACGGGGAGCGTGTTTGGGGATCGATTTATCGCGTCTAAACGAGACGCGATAAATTGATCCCCAATAGATCTATCGCTACCCGCCGATCCGGCGGGTAGTGTGGATGTACCCTAAGAGAATTCTGTCCCTGCTCTAAGGTGCTCAGAAAGCCGAAAGAAAGGGGCTCATTCCCTAATTTGATTCCATAGGTTTTCAGCGGAATATCTATAGAATCCTACTGCATTTCTATACGGCCCTACTGATTTCATTCCTATTAAATTCTACAGGACTTTTCCACGAGGGAAGGAGCTGGTTGGACTGGGTGGGGAAGGTGTGTGATCCTAGTGGACTGAGCACAGGACTGGAGTCAGGAACTCATGGGAGCTGCTCCACTTTGGCCCCTGACTTGCTCTGTGACACTCAGCCTCTCTGGGTATGTCTACACAGTGAAGGAAAACCCGTGGCTGCCCTGTGCTCACAGGGCTCGGGCTGCAGGGCTGTTTCATTGCTGTGTAGACTTCCGGGCTCAGACTGGAGCCCGAGCTCTAGGAGCCTGTGAGGCGGGTGCACTGCTAGAGCCGGCCTCTCAGTGCAGAAGGATCCACACCCCACAGCACCAGTGCTGGGATTCACACCACCAACCTCCAAGCGCTAGTGCCCAAAATCTGACTCCTGGCCTCCGAGCACAACCCGAGGAGACGCATGTGAGCTAACGTCCTACTCCAGCCAGTCTTCCCCACTCATCCACAGCCCAGTTTCCTTGGCTCAAAATATATGGATCTCCCCTTCCAGAATAGAATCAGGATTAAGCAGTCGGAAATGAACAGGCAAGTGTGTCGGTGCCACTGTACTCTCCTGGATGGTATCGGAATGGCAGTATTTGTGTCACAGCCCCGGTACTACTAACCCTCACTGGCGATTCACCTTTAGCTGAAGCGGTAAAGGCCCATGCTTTTGGAGCAGGAGGGCCTGAGTTCTACCTCTGCTGGCTTAAAGAGGCCATGAGTGGCTGTGGTCTGTAACCTAATGACAACTAGGAAGGCCAAAGGGGTGAGGGGTTGATTTTTGCTTAACCATTCTTTTACTGGCTGCAGCTGTTTAGGGGACAATAGATACCCCCAAAGAATCTCTAACCGGCCCATCCTGTGGCTCCTAGGGACTGCCCAGGGTTTACTGCAGATTTTATTTCTTAGACGGCTCATTTAAATTAATTGTAACTCAAACAATTAACAGATTTGCTTGCAAATGCTCAGACAATGGATTCTGTCTTCAAAGAGCCAGCGCTGGAAGGTTGGAGAGGACCCAGTGTAGCATCCACGCTAACACAGAGGCTGCAAAACTCAACTCGGCTTTAACTATAGATTCATAGAGGTTCAGGACAGAAAGTACCATTGTAATCATCTAGTCTTACCTACTGCGTAAGAAGTGTTTAGGGCCTTTTTTCCTTCCGGCTCCACTAAAAAGATCATTTTAACACAATTAATATTAACCAGGGAGAAGGATCTCGGGCCCGAATAGGGAAAGAACAGCGTAAAGAATACTTAGAGAAGTTCCATCTATTCAAGTCGTCAGGACCTGATGAAATTGACCCTAGAGTCAATTAAGAGACGAGCTGAAGCAACCTCTGAATCATTAATCATCTCTGAGAACTCCTGGAAGATGGGGGAGGGCCCAGAGGACGGCAGAAGGACAAACACAGCACCTATCTTCAAAAAGCGGGGAGAGGGGGACCCCAGGAATGATAGAGCAGGCAGCCCAACTTCAATACCCAGAAAAAGACTGGAACAAAGTATTAACCAGTTTGGTCAAAGGTGGAGAATAATGAGGTGATAAGGAACAGCCAGCATGGATTTGTCAAGAACAAACCATTCCAAGCCAACCTAATTTCCTTCTCTGACGGGGCAACCAGCCTAATGGATGGGGGAGAAGCAGTAGAGGTGGTACAGTGGGAGTTCAGAATAAGCCTTTTGGCACGGCCTCGCATGATCGTCTCATACACAAACGAGGGAAATGGGATGTAGATGAAATCACTAGGAGGTGGATGCACAGCTTTACCATACTCCAAAAGTCACGGTCAAACTGGGAGGATGGATCGAGTGGGCTCTGGGATGAGGTTTCCAACCCCTTGCTAAGGCTGGGAGAGGCTGGAGCAGCACTGGGCCAGGAAAGCTCTGCCCCGCTGGCACTGCCAAGCTTGCTCTGGGGGAAGGGGCAGCATAATGAGAGCTCAGCAGCCCAGGCCGGAGTGGGGAGGAGAGAAACCATTTCCAGGAGCAGCAGGAGCTCTTACTGAGGAGGCCTGACTGAGTCTTTTCCCCCTCCTTGGAGGCCGCCCCAGAGATATAGAGAACCACGTGCAGGGCACAAGAGGGTCCCTGCATCAGCACTGAGATCCTGGGGGTTTGGAGCAAAGAACTATAATCAAACAGCAGCCACGCCTGAAACGGAGACATCAGGTGGGACAGGAAGAGGCCCAGGGGAAGGCGAACAGGAGGTGGGCCAAGCGTAGGCCAGCCTGCACGGTCACATCTTCAGAGCCCCGACCTAGTAAGGCCTAGGTCCTCCTACCCATCCCAGATTCCTCTACGCCTAGCCCTGGGATGGGCAGGACTAGAGAGCTACCCACAAGAAAGCTGATCCAGCTGAACCTCGTCCAGGGGATGCCTGACGCATTGAACGGACAGACTAGAGCAGCAGGCCCTGACCACTAGGCCTGCTGACCGGACAGCCCACCCCACTACAGGATCCCATAGGAATCTGTCTTGGGACTGGTATTAGTCAAGATTTTTAATTAATGGCTCGGATAATGGAGTGGAGATAATGCTTATAAAATTTGCAGTTGACATCAAACTGGGAGGGTTTGCTACCACTTCAGAGGACAGGAGGACAGGATTAGAATTCAGAACAATCTTGATAAATTGGAAGAATTGGTCTGAAATCAGCAAGACGAATTTCAATAAAGACAAGTGCAAAGTACTACACTTGGGAAGGAAAAAATCAAATGCTCAACTACAAAATGGTGTAACTGGCTAGGCAGTAGTACTGATGAAAAGCACCCGGAGGTTATAATGGATCACAAACTGAATACACATCAACTATGTGCTGCAGCAGCGAAAAAGGCTAATATCTTTCTGGGATGTATTAACAGGAGTGATGTATGTAAGACACAGAAGTTGATTGTTCCACTCTACCCAGCACTGGTGAGGTCTCAGCTGGAGTAGTGTGTCCAGTTTTCAGCACCACACTTTACGAAAGATGTGAACAAACTGGAGAGAGTCCAGGGGAGAGCAACAGAAATCAGAGGTTTGGAAAACGTGACCTACAAGGAAAGATTGAAAGAACTGGGCATGTTTAGTCTAGAGAAGAGGAGGGTGAGGGGGGACTTAATAACAGTCCTCAAATATGTATAAGGCTGTTATAAAGAGGACAATGATGACTTGTTCTCCATCTGCACCGAGGAAAAGACAAGAGGTTGAGTCTCCAACAAGGGAGATTCAGGTTAGATATCAGGAAAAACTTTTAAAACTCTAATGATAGTTGAGCGCCAGAACCAGTTACCTGGAGAGATTGTGGAATCCCAGTTATTGGTGGCTTTTAAGAACAAGTTTGACAAATGCCTGCCAGGGATGGTCTAGGTTTCCTTGGGCCTGCCTTCGCGCATGGGCGGATGGATTAGATGGTGCCGTCTCTTTCAGCTTATGTTTCTAGGATTCTGCGATGCAAGTCAGAGGATCTCCCCCAGAAATTCCTGCATTATACCCAGAGCTTCTATTTGAGCTAGAGCAGGTCTTTTAGGAAGAGATCCAGACTTGATTTAAAGGCTTCAAGTGATGGAGAATCCACCACATCCCTGGGTAGTGTTCCAATGGCTAATTACCCTCACTGGGGGACATGGATCAGTGTTCCCGTTGCATTCCCCATCAATACCAGGCCTGGGCAGTTAATGATCCAACCAGCAGACCCAATTGGGTGAGGAATCCTGGTCACGTGCCACCTGAGGCATGTTGCGCATACGCTAAGATTACCCTCACTAGTAAAAATTTGCACCTTGTTTCTGGTCTGAATTTGTCTAGCTTCAGCTTCCAACCATTGGATCTTGTTCCATCTTTTACTGGTAGATTAAAAGACCCCTCTGCTGTCAGAAATCTTCTCCACATGAAGGTACCCACAGACTGTGATCTAATCACCTCCTCCCCTTCTCTTTGTTAAAAGAAGCTCAGTGAATTCAGTTTAAGTCTTTCACTGTAAGGCTGTTTTCCAAACTGTTATTGGAACTCTTTCCCAATCGGTCAGTATTGCTTTCAAAGTGTGGACCCCAGACCTGGATACTTTATTCTGCTAACGGTCTCACTAATGCCATATACAGTGGCAATACCCCTTTCTACTTGATATTCCCCTATTTATATATCCAAAGATTGGAATTGCTCTTTTAGCCACCGCATTTTGCTGTGGGTCCACGTTCAGTTGGTGATCAACCCTGACTCCCAAGTCCTATTCGGAGTCACCACTTTCCAAAATACAGCCCCTCCTCTTACAAGTGGGACCTGCAACAGCTATTGCAACTGCACGCAATCTATTTGGGGTCCATGCTGCATTAGTTCTATGAATGGGTTATGTATGATTATGTTCTACTCCATGGGGGAAGGGGGTTCTGACAGCTCTTCCAGGCACTAAAAACAGTAGGGAGTGATGAAGGTGAATCCCTGAGACTGAACGACCCTAGAGAGGTACGGCTCCCTGGAGTGGTTTGCAGAGACTGGTTCAAGCTGGTTTTCCAGAGATGAGGAGACAAAGAAAGGGCTTTTGCGTATAAAAGGATGAGCATGTACTGAGACAGGGCCTGGCACACGGCAGTGCTGATCCAGCAAATGGCCAGACCTTCTGTCCAAAGGGGGCCCCCAATCCTGGCGGAAGGGTTGGAAAGTCTTTGGTTGACGAGGGTCCCATAAGAGTGACCTCCAGTGAGCTTTGAGCATACTTATATAAACAATATATGTTCCTATCGGTTTTCTCTGTAGTGCTTTTACCCTAAGAATAAAGGTGCTTGCTCAGAAGGAGCTGTGGGGTAACTGTAATTGCTGGCAATTCACTGCCTGTGGAGAGAGAAAGCAAAGCCCAGGAGTTGGCCTTTAGGCAAACTAGCTGGCTGAGGCTATCACAGTTTCACGGTAACAGCATCTGTATTAAGGTTTCTGCCTCCCAGCCATCCCCTCTCCTGGGTGGAGACCCTCATCTCCCTCCCTCCTGACTGGGGGTTTTAAGGCTGCTCAGCTCCTTGCCTTACACTGCTGATAGTCCCAGAATGCCAGTCTGCCTAAAGGAGAGGCCTCGTGCTTAGCTTTTTCTCCACGAGCTAGGAACAGCAGATTGCCAGCAGTTACAACCGCAGACTTTACCGTCAATGATTTTATGTTTTCCTACACATCATGGATCAAGATATTGAATAGCACTGGGCACGGAACAGATCCCCGTGGGACGCCATTAGCAATGTCCCCATTGGATGAGGATTCTCCATTTACCGTTACTCTCAGTTCGATCAGGTAGCCAGGTTTTAATCCATTTAATACGTGCTGCACTGATTTTGTATACTGCTAGTTTTTCATTCAGAATGTCATGTGGTACAAAGTCAAATGCCTTACAGAAGTCTAAGCATATTATATCACAGTTACCGCTGTCAATCAAACCTGTATTTTCATCAAAACATATCAAGTTTGTTTGATACGACCTATTTCTCATATGACCATGTTGACTGATATTAATTATGCTGCCATCTTTTAATTCTTTACTGATTGCATCCCATATCAGAGTTCCCATGATTTTCCTAGGGATCGAAGTCAAGCTAACCAACTTATAGTTAACTAGGTTATCCCAATTGCCTTTTTCATATATTGGAACACACCTAGGTTTTTTTTTTCAGTCCTCTGGGATAGCCCCTGCACTCCAAGCACTGCTAAATATCAATATCAGTGTCACAGAGAGCTCCTCGGCCAAGTCTTTTGAAATTC
Source organism: Terrapene triunguis (assembly GCF_002925995.2). Classification (NCBI taxonomy): domain Eukaryota; kingdom Metazoa; phylum Chordata; order Testudines; family Emydidae; genus Terrapene; species Terrapene triunguis. The sequence goes on from NW_020664481.1 coordinate 20,089,585, forward strand.
TTGGGCGCCAGTTATCCAGTCCTGCAGATGTGAAAAAGTTTAGTTTTAGCATTTGCTGTGTAATATCCGCCCCAGTTACTGCCAGAATAGAAAGTACTACAACCAGTTTCTCTATGAACATGCACAAGTAAAATCCCTGGAGCTTAACCTGGTGCTGAAGAGGCACTCAGACTACCATACCGTGCCACAAGAAGGTCCCACCAGTTCCTTGTCTCAGGCTGCAAGAACTCTTGCTCATGCATTCTAGCTGGTTACTGCCTTCGTGCTATGTTATGGCCAACACCTGGTCCGTCCACTTCTGGAGGGCAGGAGAATGGGCTCAGAATTGGGACTCGTTTGGTCACGTCAGGCTGATTGCTGAGCACGTGAAACTCTTCCTCTTTCACCACCGCCGTACACGTGAGGACAGAGGGACAGCTGCTGACGGACTGATCTAGAGACCAATACATTAGCCAGATTCCCGGAGAGGAGAGTGCTAATTGCAGCAGGCTGCTGCTGCATTGCACCCAGCGATCACAGGCAGGGCAATCATTGTCAGTTTCACAGCTCTCCGGAGTGACACGGCGGATCCTTCCCATTTGTGCTAATTCTCAGAGAAAGCAGAACACCCAGCAGAAACCCTCCCCCCAGGGAGCACGGATTTCAGTGCAATGGCAGCTGGTGCCAGACTGACTCCCCCTCGAGACCTATGGGAGAGGATACTCCTGCACGCAGAGCCATGCCACTCCTGGGGGAAGAACTTGTTCCCTCCATTCCTGGGGCACGGGGAGCTGCTGTCCCTGAAAGCCTCTGAGGTCACTGCCTTGTTATCCATTCACTCTCCTGAGGATGATGTGACGCAGCTGATTAATGCTCTAAGCACCGTATCTCATCCCCTGCAGCGCCCGATTCCCCAGACAGCAAGGCCTGCACTCAGGGAATCTGGACTACAGCACCCTGCTCGAGGGCAAAGCGAGACGGGGGCAGATTCTCCTCTCACCCTCGTGAAACTAGTGCCTTAGTGGACTTGCTCCTGATTTACACCAGTGTCCGTGAGAGGCTAATCAGGTCCAGAGAGCGCTTGCCTGCATGGAAGGGACCTTAACAATGAGCCCAGGATGGGAGGACAGCACTGCTGAGCAATGGATATGCTGATTACGTCTCTCCTCATCCGGCCTCAGCCCATCACCCTAGTCCACTTTCCTCCACCAGTGTCCCCACTCCATCCCACACAGGCCCCAGGATCAGAGTGTTTGAGTGCCCCCTGCTGGTTACCTGCCATTACTGATTGTTCACAGCATCCAAGCCGGGGAAAGCACTACACAGCACAAAGAGACAGACCCATTCTCTGCCTCAAGGCACTTGTGTGATGGCCACCATGTTGGCCAATGCACCAAGGACTGAACTGGGGACCCCCAGAGCTTAACGCATGAGCTGCCACAGCCTGAACTCCAGAGCCAGCTCTCCGTAAGAGGCCTGTAGCAGACTCACCCCCCCGCCACGGATCAGGCGCAGAGGGGGACCTGACACGCACACACCAGTGGGTTACACCTGCAGCCCGATTCTAAAGGGGTGTTACAAGCGTGGACAGCAAATGAGCACGCAGAGCGACACTGTCAACTCCTGACATCAGCCCCCCTGCGACGCTTCCCAACTCACGGTCAATGCTGCAGCAGCCAGCGCCCTACCCAGAGACAGTTCAGCCACCCAGCTGTTGGGTATTCTAAGCAGCAGGGGGTGGTGCCCCAGGCAAAGGAGAAGGGGCGGTCATCTGGGTGTGGGGAGGGGCTGGTGGTATGTGAAGAGGGTTCTAAAGAGCAGGTGAAGAAGACGCAAATGCTAATTTGAGGGACAGGGATGGCGACAGAAAAGGCACCTCTCTGGTTTTCCAATGTGTTTCAGCTTTAGATGTGCTGCTAAAAAGAACAAACAGATGGGGAGAATCTAAGCTAGTGGCTGCTGGATGCCTGCTGCTCTATGCCGTGGTCTGGCTGTGCTGGCACGTTCTAGGTCTACACATAAGGGTAGAAAGCGGCGCAGCAACTTGAGCCAGACAAGAGGGAAAAGCAGCTTTTCACGAGGATGCTAAATTTGGAGCTAGGCTGCACCAGTCTGGAATAAGCAACGCTCTGAACCGCAAATGCTGTAGGCATTCAGGATAACTCCACGTATGGACACTCTTATTCCAGAATAGTGTGGTTCAGCTTAATCTATTTCCGAAGTGTTTAGAAGAGCGTCTATACAGGGAGCTATTTGGGTCAATTTCCCCATGTAGACAAGCCCTTAGGTTTGGTCCAAACTGAAAGAATGGCTCACAGGGTTGAAATCAAGTTTTAACAGGGTTTAACCCTGTAAACACCGGAGCCAGCCCCGGTCTCTGTTAAAGCCAATAGAAGCTGTGTCACTAGCTTCACTGGGAGCTGGGACTAGAGTCCTCTAGGACATTGTTTCCTCAACCTTGTTGATACCAGGGACCGGCTTGCTGCCTTCCTAAACTGCGCCAGGGAGATCTCAGGGACCAGCACCAGTCCACAGACAGCTCATTGAGAAACGCTGCTCGAGGATCAGGGAGTTGCATTGCTGTGATGGATTCATGGGAACTGGATTTGGAAAGACAACACCAGCAGCTACTTCTCCTAACTGCGTGTGTTGGGGACAAGGAGCACCCAGTTCTCTAGGTCAGAACAGTGGCAGGGTTTTTTGCTTCTAGAGGACCAGAGGGGCTTATTTTTAAACCGTGCCCCGGGCTGAGTCCATGCAGAGGACAGGGGCCTTTGAGGAGTAGAAACAAAGCTGGTTTAGAAATCAAGTTATAATCACATCCTGCTTCTCTAGCATCGCCCAGCAAGGCCAACCCCACTCCTGCGGAGTTCAGTGCAAGCAGGGTTAGGCCCCGGGAGTCAGATTCAGATCGGACAGACACAGGTGAGAGTCACCCCTGAAGTCACAATTTCACAGGTGCAAGACTGGTGAGAGCAAAATTTGGCCTTAAGTTCTAACAACATAGTGCAGTGCAGCGATCCTGCGACATGCATGCTCACTACGTGTGTGTACACACACACACACACACACACACACACACACACACTACCAGCACCAGGCTACATTCACAGTTAGTCTTTGCAGAATGCCAAAAACATGATGTCTCCGGACTTTAAACTCTGCAGCATCAAATAACCCAGTTAGCCCCTTGCCCTTGTATTGAGAAGCTCTGAGCTCTTTACCAGCCTCAGAACATTTCTGTGGCATAGGCAAGAATCATCCCCATCTTACAAATCGGGGAAACTGAGGCAAGTTGGCCAAGGTCACCCAGTGAGGCAGTGACAGAGCTGGGAACGGACGTCAAGAGTTCTGTGCATCAACCACAGGTCTGTTCTTCCCCTTTATATAGTAAATAAACACATTTTAAAATGGTTGCCCCCTGCAGCAGGGTTTGAAGCCAGGACCCACAGCCAGTCAGCACCAAATGCATCCCCAAGCCCACTCTGTGCCTATTAACTTGGTATCACTGCACTCTGCAGCCATCATGGTATTGCTCTTCAGTGTCTTGCTGGGAGGGTGGAAACTGTCAGTCACCCAACAGTCACAATCCATGGGCCTGGACCCCACTATACACAAACATGGTTTAGAATGGGGATCAGCAGTCCTGGGTTCTATCCCTAGCTCCGGCACCCATGTGCTGTGTGACCTTGGGATAATCAAGCAGCACAGAGAGGCTGGGGGGGGGCGGGGGATGTGAGAAGTAATTCATTGCTATGTTTGTACAACTTTGGCATTGTCAGGTGAGAGGTGACAGAGGTAGAAAGTATTGTAATGAACTGGGCTTGGGGCAGGAGGAGGAGTGAGACACGCTGCTGCCAGAATCTGACGTGTGTGTTATAGCCCTGATACTGTCTCTTTCTCCTTCAGAAAGATCCAAGTTCCCTGAGCACCGTCAGCGTGTAGTTCCAAGTGACTCCATGGAGAATACATTGCTCTTCTACACAGCCAGTCTCATCAGTAGATCTCAAAGCACTTTTAGAAAGAGGTCAATATCATTATCCTCGTTTTACCTATGGGGAAACTGAGGCACAGAAGCGACTTGGGCAACAGAGTGACAAGTCCTACAGAGATCACAGAGTTGTTAGCGTCTGTATTATAATGAGATTCACACATACGCCAGTCATTCCTTTGCATGCTCCAGTTCGGTTTAGCTGTGTGGATGATGTGAGCTGGGAGAGCTGCTCTTCAGCATGCCAGACTCAGCAGGACCCAGACAGCCTAACACAATTCGATAATAGCTCTCCACGCAGTACCCTGCTGAGACGCGGGCGGGAGGAAATGGGCTTGTTCTTTGTGGTCTCTGTAAGGGAGATGCACTGAAATCTCTCTGCAGCACCAGGAGGGGTTCCTGGATCTCTGAGCGAAAGCCCTCAAAGGAAGAGGGAGAGTTGCAGGCCTTGCACAAAACCCAGGGTGGAGTTGCCCAGGCGACTGTCACCATGGAAACAGCAGCTATTTCTGAAAGTCGGCTTGGTTTTTATTGGAGGAAATTGCTAGTTTTAACAGCCTCCCCCAACTCCCCTTCAGCGGATCAACACCTGCCCCACAGCGACGCCTGGTGGGAGTTCCTGGGAGTGCCCCACAGCCAGAGCTCCTGCCTCACTCCCTACAGCAAGTCCTGAGAGACATTTTGGGGGGGGGGGGGGAAGCAAACAGGAACCCCCTCGCACATGGCCAGGGCTACTACTCCATCCCTTACAGCGCCTCCTGCTGGAACACGCTGGGAGCTCCCCTCAGGGCTGTCAGTTCAGAGGGCCCCTCTCCGCTCTCACTGAAGAAGGGAGAGCCTGGGCCAGCCTGTGAGCTGTCGAGATCCCCAAGCAGTTGTGTGTGTGGCTCACGCTTCCGGCCAACGCTGGCACCGCACCAGCCAGTGCTCCAGAGACTAGGAAAAGGGAGCTGGCAAGGGTGACCAGGCGTCTGGTTTTCGACCAGGTGCCCTGTCAGCGGAGCTGCGGAGCTAAGGCAGGCTAGTGCCAACCTGTCCTGGCACTGCGCTGCACCCCAGAAGCAGCCAGCAGGTCCGGCTCCTCACCGAGGGGCAGAGGAGGAGGAGGAGGGGAGGGCAGAAGGCTCTGCGGCGCGTGCTGCCCTCACCCCAAGCACCGGCTCCGCATTCCCATTGGCCAGGAACCAGCAAATGGGAGCTGGGGGGGGCGGTACCTGCGGGTGAGAGCAGTGCCCTGCCCCCCCACCCAGGAGCCGGACCTGCTGGCTGCTTCCGGGGTGCAGTGTGGTGTCCCAGGACAGGCAGGCAGCCTGCCTTAGCCCCCACGCTGTGCCGCTGACCGGGAGCTGCCCGAGGTAAGCCCGTGCCCCAACCCTGAGCCCCAGCCTCCTCCCCCAGCCCTGAGCCCCCCCCAAACCCAGAGCCCTCTCCTGCACCCCAGAGCCCACACCCCCAGCATCTCAACCCCCTGCCCCAGCCCACAGCCCCCTCCCACACCCTGAACCCCTCATCCCTGGCCCCACCCGCTAGCCTGGAGCCCCCTCCTGCACCCCAAACCCCTCATCCCTGGCCCCACCCCAGAGCCAGCATCCCCCAGGCCAGAGCCCTCATCCTTCCCACCCACCAACCCCCTGCTTCAACCTGCAGCCCCCTCCCAAACCCCTCATCCCCGGCCCCACCCCAGAGCCAGAACCCTCAGCCCAGAGCCCTCTCCCCCCCACCCCAACTCTCTGCCTCAGCCTGGAGCCCACTCCCACACCCTGAACCCCTCATTTCTGGCCCCATCCTGGAGCCCGCACCCCCATTTAGAGCCCTCACTCCCTCCTGCACCCAGGCCAGTGAAAGTGAGTGAGGGTGTGGGAGAGTGAGCCACCGAGGGAGGGGGAATGTAGTGAGTGGGGGGTGGGGCCTCATGGAAGGGGCGGGGCTAGGGTGTTCGGTTTTGTGCCAATAGAAAGTTGACAACACTAGTGCTTGCAGCGACGCCATTCCCCATAGCGCCCCCTTCTGGGAGACGTGAGGGATTGCAGTAATGATCCCCCACCAGACCCAGCGTTCCTGCCTAATTCCACAGCACCTCCTGCTGGAGGAGGCAGAGACTGAAGTAGCTGTGAGCTCCACAGCCTGCGCTCCTATTCCACCCCTACTCCTGGGGGGAGTCGGTTTTCCAGAAGGCCAGCCTGCTGATTCCACCTCTCCCACCACGAGGGAGCATATGTGCCAGGAGAAGCCGGGGGACTGGGGAGGCATAGGCATGAGGAGAGATTTCCTTGATTTGTTTTGGTATAAATGGAAAATGATATCTAATAAGATTCAGCCTCCCACGCTGCCTCATGAAAGAGGAAAGGAGACGGAAGATGTGCCAATGTGTCCCCTACAGGGCCCATAAACGCCACACATGCCACTCTCCATAGCAGTGTGACCATCAGGGGCAATGCTGACAGCAGCAGTTATGCTCTTACACCAGGGCTGAATTTGGCCCCAGGCATTTAATTGCATTGGGGCGGGGGATTTTATTGCGGATCTGGATATTCTGTACTCCAATAGCGTATTCTCTTTCAACTTCCGGCCCCCAACCGTAGCAGTGCCATTAACCAGCTGCCAGGATACACCACAGAGGTGGCTGCACTTCAGTGGTGGGTGTAGTGACTAGAATATATCAAGATGGGCGATTTCAAAGCTGAACTATTTTAACAAATCCAAGGCCAGCCACAACATCATGGCTGTCCCTATACCACATGCCACCGCCCCTTGCAATGTCACTGTGACAGTGGGGCTAAACCTGCTCTGTCTCCACCACTTGAGCTAATGGAGGATCTCCATTAGAGGTTAGCAATATAGGGCCAATGTCACACAGTGTAGCAGTTCCAATTCCCTCCACCAGAAGACAGCAATGCAAACACACAAATTTGCGCTGTAATACTGTAATGTGCTAACTAGCTGCCGCTGTGAAGCTCATGGCTTCAGTCCCGTTGATTGTTAGGTGCACAGAGACCTTTAGCATTGGAGAGACGCAGACCCTCAGACTGGAAACCAGGCTGAATCCCCCACATCAGTCACCCACACTCAGGGGATGTGCCCACAAGCCATTTTGTCCCCCTCACCCCTGAAGATCAGGCAAGCGCACCAGCAAGGGAGGACCGACCGGCAACATTCCCTCCTCTCCGTCGGTCAGCTGAGGAGAGCCCGGTAGCACTGGTCAGGGAGCAGGGGAGTCCATTGCTGGAACCACGCAGCCAATCGGCAGAACACCACCACCGCACCCAGGTCCCAGAGAACGGCCAGAGGGGCTGGACAGTCAGAGGAGGGGCCTTACCTTCCAGTCCGTGTCCACCGCGGAATGGAACGTATCCGAATGCTCCTGGAGGGGAAAACAGATCAGAAAGAACCATCAGAGCTCATACAGGCGCCACCGCGAAGCAGTAACACAGACACCTGGCTATCGCCTCATCCCTACCCCCTCGCCGCCGCCACCTGCCTTCCAGTCACCCGCTGAGAGCGCTGATGAGCCTCCGCACAGCCGCCTCCTCCTCCATTAATACCCCAGGAAGGAATTCACGCCCACTCTAAGCTGGGAAGGACAGAGGCGTAGCGAGCGCCCTCCGTACCCTCCGACCGGAGGGGGCCCCACGAGGAAGGGGGCCCCTAAAAGTGGCAAAATAAATACCGCATTCAAGTTTCTGCATTGTAAGGGGCCCCGCCCGGACATATGTTCGGAGGGGGCCACCGTTCGGAGGGGGCCACGTTCTTTGTTGCTACGGCCCTGGGGAAGGATCTCGGGGACCTCAGCAAAGAGCCCAGTCAAGACTGCCGGCCTGAAGGCCGTTGAGATCAGAGAGGCAGGGGGCTGCTGGTCCCCAGGGCTGCCCAGAGGATTCAGGGGGCCTGGGGTCTTCGGCGGCGGGGGGCCCCCACCACCGAATTGCCGCCGAAGACCTGGAGCGGAAGAAGGTCCGGGGTGCCGGGCCCCACGAGAGTTTTCCGGGGCCCCCGGAGCGAGTGAAGGACCCCACTCCAAGGGCCCTGAAAAACTCTCGTGGGGGCCCCGGAGGGGCCCGGGGGAAAATGCCCCCCTCCCCCCCCCCCCCCCCCCGGGCGGCCTTGCTGGTCCCAGTGGACAACTGACCCGAGAAGCGTTAAGAGAGCAAAGCCCTGTGCTGGGCGGCTCATCCCCTGCCGCTGACGCTGGCCTCAAGGTGCGATCTCTGCCACAACCAGCTCTAGAAATGCTGTCGGGGGGTTTACGGAACTGAGCCCTGGCAGCTGTGCCCGCCAGGGTTTGTGAGCCCACCCCTCTGGACATGCCCAGCTGCCACCATCTTGGCCAACACACAGGGGACCGAACTGGGGACCTTCAGAGCTAAAAGCATAATCCACGCTGGCCTGAACTAAAGCTCCCTAGCTGGGGCTGTAACACTCCTATTGCCGATGGATCAGGCCCAGAGCGGGACACACTCACCGGGGTTACACCAGCATCCCACATCAGCACCTGGGCTTGTGTCTGTTCAGCAGCGGCTGGGAATGTCAGGACAGGCAGCCCGCCCCAGGGGCCCCCTGAAAGTCATCCGGACAAACAGCAGGAGAGGAGACAGCTGCCGTCTAGCTCCACAACGGGCTGTCAGGGAACACTCAGGAGCACAAGGAGGGGGGACAGGCCGGAACGAGATTCCTCCCACCGGCATCTCAAGTGGTTCCTGGCTTTTTGAGTGGCTGGGGGAGCCTCCTGTTGCATGCTTTGCTAGATGGAGGGAGATTCTCCCCATGGAAAACAAAGCAGAGCTCTGCTCAGTGTCAGCAGTTGGCCCGCATCCCTCAGGGCCTCCAGCAGCTGGGAGCCGGGTCACAGCTTTGTCCATCAGCTGGTGGCACCAACTTGGGAGGAGTCATGATGGGATGGGAGGCAGCAGCCTCTAGAGGCCTGAGCCTGGCAGAAGCCTCAGAGCATCCGTCCCTGGACATGGCACGAGTCCCCCACGCCCATGCAAGCGCTTGGCGCTCCTGTCCGTCCCTTCCCCAGCACCACAACCAGGAATCAGGGGGGGGGGGGTTGGGGGGTGGACGACACACTATTTGGATTCCTAGAGCCTTGAGATCTCAGTATTAGGGAGCCCAGGATGGAACAAAAACTCAGCATGAACGTGCCTCTCCCCCATCCAGACTTCAGGGTGCGTTTGCAGAGGCCCAGAGGCTGGAGTCACCTGAGACCCAGAAGCCTGGGCACAGGCTTCCTGCTCTGATCTCTGCAGCGATTCTCCCCTGCACAGTTCCAGGGCCCCAGCCTGCCATCGCTGACCCCTGCGCCCTCCCCTATCACCACCAAGGAGCTCGTGTTCTTCCCCTCCTCTCCGTGCCAGGGTGAACTGGCTGGGTTGGCAGAGTGCCTCTGTCTTCACTGGCCACCTGCCCAGCTCCAGCAGCCTGGCACCTGCGGCTGATAGAGCCAGGCCTCGCCACCCCCCACCCCCCGCTGCCTTCTTTTCCCCAGCCTGTCATTCAAGTAGATCAATAAAGCTCTCTTAACGCTCTCGCTCTCCTAGCAGGTTCGGCCTCCTGGCATCAGTGACGTGGCCCTAGCTTTACCGCTCCTCTGGGGGACCAGGCACAGAGACGGGATCCTGGGGGGAGTGGAAGACAAGGAAGAGTCCCATTTTTGATAGAGGAACACTACCACCCCCAGGCTGGGGGCCCCAGCGCCCAATCCTTGGCTGTACAGAAGCGGACACCCAGACACCAAGGTTAGAACATACTGGCCTAAAGTTAGGTGCCCACTTTTCAGAAGGGCTGAGCACACAACTCCTGTTAGCTTGGAAATCCGGGGGGGGGGGGCACACCGGATAATTATTTGGGGGCTTAATATAGCAGGGTGAAAAGCATATGAGGCAACAGTCTAGCAGAAAAATGCTGGTGTGCTGAAATCAAAATGTTTTACAGGAACGTGTCGATTTCAACAGAAACGTTTCCAGGCAAGTTGTTTGGACTTTCTGGCTTTGTTCCCTTTAAAAGTAAATACAATTTCAATAAAAGTCTATAGAAGAATGCTTTGACAAAATGAAACGTTTTGAGAAGGCTGGTTCAGTGTTTCTGAATTTAAATATTTGGGGATTTCTGTTCCGAGATCATTTCAGCTCTGTCCCGATTCGAAATGAAACGAAGTTTCAAGATGTCGGGATTTCCTGCGGGACAGAAATCCCATTCTCCAAGCAGCTCTAGTGCCCACATTGGAAAATCTAGCGGACTGCATCTCTGCTGTAGCACCTTTCGCTGGAGACAGAACAGCAGATCTATCTCCCCCTGCCCCTGGCAGGAGTTCTGATCCAGATCTGACTTGTGTCTCAGGCCTATCTGTAACAGGCTGGACCAGAACGCTGCCTTCCCCCATGTGTGACTGGTTTTTACCAGTGCAGTTAGCACCAATCAGAATGGCGGCAGCCGAGCCCCATGTTGCTAGGGTGACCAGATGTCCTGATTTTATAGGGACAGTCCTGATTTTGGGGTTTATTTCTTAGATAGGCTCCTATTACCCCCCCCGCCCTGATTTTTCACACTTGTTATCTGGTCACCCTACATGTTGCACAGGTGTAAGTAATTCCACAAGGGGAAAGGCAGAGGAGAATCCAGCTCAAATGTCCAGACTTTGCGGCAGTTTGGGATCAGATCAGATTCCAGATCCAAACCTCAGGCTGAAAGGATGGTCCCGAGTTGCAAAGGGTCCCAGAGCACTTTACAAGCCACACACTGAGGCCCTGAAATGCAGCCAGCTCTGGGGTGGGGGGCAGCCACCAGCATAACAGCACTAGGAGTGGAAGATTTTGACCATGGACACGTGGGCAAACCCCTTCCCTTATGAGATTTCCAATGAGCAGGATGTGACCTCCTCTGCAGCATCCCCACAGAGCAAATATCTGCCTCCGAAAGGTGGGAGGGGCCAAGTCAAACCTCTTCAGACTCCAGAGTCCTGGCATCAGAGAGGATGCTGGGATACTAAGACAGTCCCCAAAGCAGCAGTGCTGGAGGACAGGGCTTCAAGGGCACGTCCAGAGATGCAGTCTCCGGTTCAAAACCACGTCTGGTTCTCTGGGAGCCCTTTGTTATCCCTGACCCGGCCACACACCATGCCTGGGCACCACTGCAGAGCCCAGTGGCACGTCCCAGTGCAGCTCCAAAGCAAATGAACGTTTCCAGGCTCCAAGGACAGGCAGCCCTGCCCACCACATACCCAGTCCTCCGGCTCCTGTTCTTGGATTTACGAGGCCAGCGAGATGAGCACAGACACGCGGGCGGTGACACACCCAGCTTGGCAGGTCCGTGCTCACACGCTGGCTTTGCAAAGCAGCCTTTCAACTCCTGGGATCAGGTAGGATGCTGGAGACCGGCTCAGCGAGAGGGGCCCAACCCCCTCTCACCGCTGGGGATCGCCTTTCGACCAGAGAGAGCCAACCCAGGGTTCAGCAGGCTGGACAGTGTCTGATGTGCCTGCAGTAGTAGGGAGTGCCGCAGGGCAGGCTGGAGGTGCACTGACATAGCTGGGGACAGCAAGGCAGGATGGTGCAATGATGGAGGCTCCATCTCAGTGAATGCTGCAGTCTGCTGGCGCCTTGCAGTTCTCATCTGGAATCTGATCCCCCAGGAGCGTGGCTTGGGGAACCCAGGAAACCGGCAGAGACCAAGCTGGGCCCTTCGAGGTCAGCATTTGGACAGAGAGGAGGGCGCGCTGGAGCTCTCATCCTCATGGTGGATTAGGGAAGGGACATTAGAAGGCCATAGGAGATAGTGGGAGGGGGAGGAACAAGCCCACCCAAACCCAGCTAGTGAGAGTCGTTCCAACCCCCACCCCCCCACCATCAACCCAGCTCCACCAGGCCTATCTCTTGCACCCACCCACCCCTGAGAGGCCTCGGGAAGATGTCCGTGGGTTCTCCCCTCCCCCCAGGCCTCAGAGACTGTGCTGGGGGCATTGCTCTTTGGGCTGGCTGCGTCTCCCCCACACTTTCTAGCCTGCAGGAAGAAGTCAGCTTGTTGATGTTCATCAACTCCTCCCCGCTTGCTTGCCAGACGCAGCCGCCCTCCCACTCCGCTCTCACACGATAGGCGTCAAATGGGAGCTTAGCCAGAGACGGATACCTACTAAGGTCTGATCACGGGGGCGGGGGGTAGTCCCTGTGAGTCGTCCCTGGCTCCCAGGCCTGGCAGGGGCATTCAGTCAGATAACCCCCTGCAGCTGAGCTAGGAGCAAGACGTCAGATGGGACACGGGCTGCCATGAAAGGAGCCTTTGAGGAACAGGAAGTGGTGGGGAAAGCCAGACCACCCTCATCTCCTGCCTTTGTATGGTGCACCATCCCATCTGCTTCAGAACCTGCTGCCCAGCTGGGCGCTGCCCGTCACTGCAGCCAGCCTGCACTCCTGGCCGAGCCGAGGGGAGCAGTGGAGACATTGGGAACAGTCAAGCGCTTGATCCTTGGCCGCCATCTCCACAGGGACCCAGCTGCTACCAGACGCTCAGATGCTTGCATGGTGCAAGCTGCCATTCTTCAGTTGGGCCACACGGTGGCACCCTCGCTGCTCACAAAGCCAGCTACGCCGTTAGCGGAAATCCAGCGGAACGAGTCCAGCCTACAATGGTTTCTCTTCAGCGTGGACAAACACTGCCGCTACTTTCAGCTCGGACGCTCCTCCTAGCTGCATCCCAATGCGGAAGTTATCCAAAAGCCCGTGCTCCTAGTAACACCTCTTTGGGACAGATGCATGTCCCAGAATGCACTGGTAGATTCACGGTTATAGGACAAGGTGTGTGAAGAGGATAACAATCTCACACACACACACACACACAGAGTCAGGACTAGATCCCTTGCATTTGAGCTAAAGGAGAGCTCCCCTAGCTGGTGGCAATGGTAGGTCCCTTATCCACCCTGCCAGCTGAGCCACTGGAGGGCAACATAACTCACACACAAAAACAGGACATTACAGACACCTGGTGCTGCTGGGTGAACGGCTCCAACTGAGGCTAGGGCAAAGCAAGGCAGGCAGCCATTCCATACAATCAACACCTCCTCGCGTGTTGGGAAAGAAGGAGGCTGACAGGTGGGATGTACGGGGGGAAAGAAGGCAACTCACAAGCTCGGTATCCTGGCCTCGCAGCAGTGGCTTCTCCTCGGTGAATCGCAGCTCGTGCAGCCCTGCCATGGTCACTTCCTGCAGCAGCAGCCCTGCAGGGGGAAATAAAACCAGCACACAGGTCAGCTGCCTGGCAGCCAGCCTCCTGGCACTGCCCACAGACCTTCAGCCTGAGCTCTGGGCTGGAGCTGGCGAGGGCCAGCCGGCGAGGGGAGCAGCCAGATCTCTGCTGTGTGCGTCCCAAGGATCAGCTCTCCGATATAGGTCCATCTGGGGTGGCATCAGGATGGGACAGATGTGCCCAGCACATGGTGGCTATCAGAGCGGGCAGTAGCTGGTCCCCCCCGTAGGCAGCCATGGCAGAGGGGCCAGGAACTGACTGGGCCGTGGAGACTGACCCTAGTCATGCCGGGGGGGGGGGGGCGGAAAGAGGGGACATTGGTGGGGTGGGTAAAGCTGGCGCTATTGCTGCCCACGCTATACATGTTCGAGGAGGGGCACATGGGCATGACGCCTTCACCCAGCTGCTCTGCCAGGAGAGGGCACCCTGGGGCGCAGCCTGCGAGACCCTCCCACGTGGGAAGGGAGGATCCTGCGTGTCGCTGGGTGACAGATGCTCCCTGGGAGGAGGAATCGCACCCCAGCTCCTTGCTTCAGCCACAAGCCCGTTACCCGAAAGAGGGGCAGGTCCCTCACCGTTCCAGGAGCCCTGGGGTTTAATCTCAGTGCCTTCGCCCTCGCGCACCCCGCTGAGCTGGCTGGCCCACAGGGAGCCTTTGGGCTGAAGCCCGCAAGCACTGACAAACTTGTGAGCAGCATCCGCCCGGGCCGGCTCAGCAGGGCTGGAGCCTCCACGTGGTCATCGAGGGCAGGGAGCCAGCCTGGGACGTGGGAGAGCTGGGTTCAAAACTGTGCTCTGCCACAGATGTCCTGGGTGACCTTGGCCAAGTCACTTAGGCCCGGATTTTTAAAAGTATTTAGGCAGTGCACCACTCCTGTCCTAAGTCACTTCAGCATTGTAAAGCTAAATCTCACTGAAAGGGGCCCAGGCTCCTTTGTCACTCAGGCCAGGCTCTGCAAAGGTATTTAGGTTCCTATTTCCATTGAAGTTAGGAGCCTAAGGACCTTTGTGGAGCTGGATCTTGGGCCTTGCAACGCTGAGCAGAGCGGTGCCTAAAGACATCTTCGGCCTCGGTCTCTCTGTGCCTCCACTCCCGCTCTGTACCACGGGGAGAACAGGGGTGTTGTGAGGAGAAATGCCTTAGCACTTGTGAGGGGTGTCAGGTGAGTACCCCAGTCAGCTCTGCAGGCTTTGGAGCTGTCGCCCCCTAATAGCCAGGAGTTTGAGACGTCCAAGCCCCTGGAATAAATCGAGATGATCTAGGGAACTGCAGGGCACAGTGTTAGAGCTGCATAAACCTCAGGCCTTTCAGATCGGGCTGTGGGGAGTGTCACAAAAATCCTTCCTTCTGCTCTGTGTCCACACGCAAAGCTGCACCAGTTTCAACGAAAGGTTCAACTGAAAATGGAGTCAGTTGAACTGATGCAAAAAGCGGTGGGGATGCGCTTAAATCCACAGAAACCTGGCTGATTCGGTTTAGCTCCCGCGGATTAGGAATAGGGCTAAGCTAAATTGAAAGAAGCTGCTCTTAACTAAGCGTCCATGCAGGAGTTTGCACCAGATTAACCAGATCACTGCCCGCGAGTGCATGGACAAAGCCCCAGCTTGTCTGAGTCTCAGGGGCAGGGCCGCCCAGAGGATTCAGGGGGCCTGGGGCAAAGCAATTTCGGGGGCCTCTTCCATAAAAAAAAGTTGCAATACTATCTCGTGGGGGCCCCTGTGGGGCCCAGGGCCTGGGGAAAATTGCCTCCTCCTCCCCCCGGGCGGCCCTGCTCAGGGGTGAGGGAAAACCTCAGCTGGAAAGGCCCAGGTTTGCTGGTTTGGCATCTGAGCCGGGGAACTTTTGACTCTTAACAGATACACATGGGACCCAAGCAAGCCAGCGCTCAGCTGGCTCGAACGGTTTGGGACCTCAGGAAACAGGGCCCAAGCTCCTGATTGGCAACAAGACGAGAGTTTCCCTTTCTTTGCTCAGCTCCACCAAGTTCGTGCTTAACTCCATCCTGGGAGCAGATCGCTGGTGCTGAGCAGCAGTTACCTTCCGACTCATAGCCGAGTAATCTGCGAGAGCATTATCGTTAGGGCCCTACCAAATTCACTGTCCATTCTGGTCAATTTCATGGTCATGGGATTTCAAAAATCGTCAATGTCACGATTTCAGCTATTTAAATCTGAAATTTCACAGTGTTGTAAATGTAGGGATCCCAACCCAAAAAGGAGTTGGGGGGGGTCGCAAGGTTATTGTAGGGGGTACCCTTATTTCTGTGCTGCTGCTGGCGGTGGCGCTGCCTTCAGAGCTGGGCAGCTGGAGAGCAGTGGCTGCAGGCCGGGAGCCCAGCTCTGAAGGCAGCGCCGCCGCCAGCAGCAGCGCAGAAGTAAGGATGGCCTGGTATGGTATTGCCACCCTTACTTCTGCACTGCTGCCTTCAGAGCTGGGCCCTCAGTCAGCAGCCACCGCTCTCCAGGCGCCCAGCTCCGAAGGCAGCACAGAAGTAAGGGTGGCAATACCGCAACCCGCCTAAAATAACCTTGTGACCCTCCTGCTAATCCCTTTTGGGTCAGGACCCCCAATTTGAGAAAGGCTGGTCTCCCTGTGAAATCTGTATAGCATAAGGTAAAAACACACAAAAGCCCAGATTTCACAGGGGAAGACCAGATTTCACGGTCCGTGATGCATTTTTCATGGCCGGGAATTTGGTAGGGCCCCAATTCTCATTTATTATTTCTATTACCATAGCGCCTAGGAGTCCTAGACACGGCCCAGGACCCCGGCGTGCTAGGGGCTGTACAGTCACAGACCTAACAGACCATCCCTGCCTCCAGAGAGCTTCCAATCTAAGCTGGATGGCTTTAAACAGAGATTTCAACTGTGCAAAAGATCTTGGAAGGGGGGAAAAGAGCCTCCCATGTAAACCCTGGAGGTGAGGGAGACACAGTAGGGAGATGCTGCCGGTAAGTTTAATCTCTCAGCTGCACATAGCACTTCTCTTCCCAAAGCAGTTTATACACCAGTCGTTTCACCCACCACAGCTACCTCTGGGGTGCAATATTCCACTGCACAACAGTTTACAATGGACTTGAAGGAGACTGCATCGAACTGACCGAGCAGCGGGGCGCTCAGCATGTAGAGTCCACGCTGGAATTTCAAGCTAACTCTCCGGCATCTGTAGAAAGAGCCACAGGATTGTGACCACACGTGGCCAACCTACCGTGAAACGTGGCACCAGCCCAGCAGCACCACCCTCAGCTCAGGGCCAGCCCCGCTCGGCTTGGGACATGTCAGGATTGCCGCAGCACAAGGAGGCTGCACACACAGTGATACGACTGGGGGCTGGAACAAAAGCCTGCCCTCAAGGGGAGCGCCCACACCTGAATGCTGCAAAGAATACGGAGGGCAGCGCTTGGTGTGGGGCCCCCCCAAGAGAGAACGGAGCCCCTCCAGCCACACAACAGCGAGAGCCTGGAGTAATACCCATGGGTCTGAACTTCTGCTACCCCATCTGCTGAGCTAATCCCCAGGCTTGAAACACACGCGAGCCTACCTAGGAGACATCACAGCCCCTCCGCACTGTCATAGAGGTTGCTCGATGCCTCCACTGCTTTGTACTCTCCGCCCTCTACATATCGCCTGAGCCAAAACATCCTCCCGCTCTCACTTCCCCAGAGGTGTCAGGCAGCGGAGATGAATTAACTCCCTTGCAGACAACGCTGGGTTAGAGGGCACATCGATTGCCGATTACAAGGCATTTGCTCATTACCCTCCCACTGCATTTCTGCACTGGGCTCCTTAGCTCAGCGCTGAGCGGGAGGGGGCACTCCCGCTCCAGAGCAGCCGGCAGTCGGGTCCCGTCCCAGAGTCCGGGCTCTGCAGTGGAGCAATGAGAACCACTGCCCTGGAGAGTGCAGGGTCGGGGTCCTAAGTAAGGGCTTGTCTACCGGGCAAGTGTTCCCAGTTACACCAGTGTAACTAAACCACGATAGTTATGCTTGTGTGACTACCCACATGGACCCTCTTTTTCCAGCACAGCAGTGGCATTAGGCAGATTAACTCACTCTGCTTTGGAAGGGGTTGAGTTAAACCAAAACGAAGCTGCTTTTTGACTGGAGTAAGCATCCACATGGGGAGTTCTGCCAGTAGTCACACCTCCTTAGCATAAAGCAGGACGACGTGCCCGTGTAGACAAGCCCTAAGAGGGTTTGGAGACTTCAGCAGGGCTACCGAGTCTTATCCTGCCCCTAAGACAGCTGTGCATACCACAGGCCACACTTCTGGGCAGGACTGGGGAACTTCTGCTCAAGGGAGGCCCATGGGTGTGACAGCAGAGGAGTCGTGGCCCATGGGCCAAAATTCAGAATTTAAGTAAGTGCAACGACACTGACTTTGGTGGAGTCACTTTCTGAGCCAGTTAGAAGCCCTAGTCTCGTTAGACAGACGTGTGTGTGCTACCCTGCGGCATTCAGGAGACCCCTAAGCTGGCACCCCAGGAG
>NW_020664481.1:20107286-20116892 GCF_002925995.2 Terrapene triunguis
TATCCTGGTTATCTTAAAAATGATAGGACCGAGGCTCAAGTCTGAGCAGAGCTAAAGATGAAATCCCAACTCTCAGCATCTCTGAAATAGAATAAAGTGAAGGGAGAATCTCTCTGTTCCTTCCTCCTGTTCTGGGGCAGCCATCTGAGGGTAAGAGGAAGCCTGATTCACCTCTCCCATTCCCTGCTGTATGTCAGGAGTGACCCTGGAGTCACATCAGTGCAGAACTGGTGCAAGTCAGAGGACAGTCAAGCCCTTTGAATTGAGGGACAAAAGGGAGACAAACTGTAAGACCAAGGGCCAAATTCTGCCCTAAGCTACATCCATGCAACCCCACTGAGGTTATGGGTGCTCCAGAGGAGTAACCGAGGGCCAAATCTACTCACCTGGAGTACAACAGAATTTCAATATCCCCCTACCAAGGAGGGGTCGATCTCAGGGGAGAAGTACTAGCCCCACTGAAGACCATGGCCGTTCCACCACTGACTTCAGTGGGGCCAGGATTTCCCCCTATTCTGAAGCCAGCCTAGAAGCCAAGAGGACGGAAGGGCTAGAAGCCTCGGTCAGTGGAGAAGTGCAGGCCCAAGCTGCCAAAAGCCTGACCGGGGGCGGGGAAGTTTCCCCAAGTGGGGATGTGTTGAGCGGAGATAGAGGAAGGAAGCACCAGTCAAGAGAGCCAGAGCCCAGGGACCCTGATGAGCTTGGTATGATCGGAGTGGCTCTGAAAGTGGCAAAGTAGCGTGGGCCTCTTTCACAGGACCCATCCAGGTGCCTGGCACGACAGCTGTACGTCACAGGCATATTCGCTTGTGCCTGACAGGACCAGAGATTCGAGGAGAATAATACTTAGGCCCCTGTTATGCACCCACAGGGAAAGAAGGACCCAGGAAATTGTGCCAGGTTGCAGAGGAAGCAGGGGGATGGTACTTGCATCCCGAGGTGACAGACGCCTTAGAAACCCCCTGGCTTACAGTCAATTCTGATCTCACTGATGCCAGCATCAATCAGCTGTAAGCACCATCGTAACCTATGGGGATTCAATGCTGCAAAATGGGTGTACCTCCATGGACATCAGTGGATTCATTATTCAACCAGCCATGAGATGAGAGTCAGGTGCAGAGCCCTCAAGACCCACACATCCCAGAAGCATGTTTGGCCCCATGGATCTGGTGCACTAGGCAGCAATGAAGTGGTTGATGGATACCTCCGGCTTAGGCCTCATTTCCTCTTCCCAGTGGAAATCTTTTCTATTTCGATTTCTTTTGACAACCCTGGGCTCCCAGGCAAGCGCTGGTAGGTCTCTACTGATTCCCACACCATCCCCTCCTGGGTCCATGCAGGAGGCGAGCGGGGGTACCGGAGAGTCACACTGATTGCTAGCCGGTGCCAGCTGGTTTCCTGGGTGTTCCCGGCAGCATGCGGCTCAGTAACCCCACGTCATTTATAGGGAGAAGCACCTGGCTTCGTCAGCGCACCTGGACTGCACTGGGGGACAGATCATTCCTGTCCCATCCAAGCCCCTGACCACACACAGTCTGTGGCTCAGCTGTATCCATGGAAACGGGAGCACCCAATGCAGACGGGATGTATTTTTAGATGCCAAATCTCTCCCCAGCTGTTCTGACGCGGGGCTTCACGCGCAGCCATTGCGCACCACGCATAGCAGAGGGCGCTGCCTGGTAAAGCGCCCTGCCCTCTCCTTTATAGAGCACTCTCTGAGTGACATGGGGGGGCATGCGGGGGCATGTGTCCTCCCCCCCCCCCCGATTTGCTGCTTGGCTTGTACTGAGCATGCTCACACAGACGGTGCATGCTCAGTAACACTGCTGAAGCCAGTTGCCCTCACTCTGCCCTCCCCCCATTGGTATGCACAGGTTGTCTCTGCTCCACTGGTACCTTGGCTCAACCCCTTGCCACTCAGCTCCCCAGAGGAGAAGGCTATAAAAAGGATGCAACGGAGGCAGCGGCATGTGGAGGGATGGACTGAAATAGGAAGGAGCTGGAGTGAGAGAAAATGAGAGCTGACAAGGGAGTGTTCATCTGCTCCAAATGCTCTTGTAAATAGAGCTTCCGGCTAAGGCAGGTCGAACATTTTCTGTCAAAACTGTTTTGTTTTTTTTTAATGCAAAATTGGGTTTTCAACCAGAAAATGTCTGCTCTCTCCTTTTGTTGTTGTTGAAGAAGTGAATGCCCAACCCAGAAATACTTTGAGGGTGAAATGTTGTTGTGGTGCCTCATGGGAGTTGTAGTATAAGTGCTTTGTGCTCCCATTCTTCTCTAGGGACTGGGATTCCCAACTGGACTTCTTCTCCCATGATGCACTGCATCCACGCAACTGCACCACTTCCCCTCACCAAGAGGGTAGACTGTTGCATCATGGGAGATGTAGTCTAACCAGGGAGCCTGGCGTATAAAGAGGCTGAAGGCAGAAGCACCCAAACTACAACTCCCATGAGGCACCATGGTGGCATTTCAGAGTATTTTGAGTTTGAATTTTGCACTGAAAACTCTAAATTTTTCAGATAAGCTCTAGTTCCAGCACTGGCAACTCAGAGCAGAAAGTCCCCAGCTCATAGGAGGCTTTGGGCATGACTGCGATGGTCACCCTTTACAGAAATGTCCTGGGGAATTTAATAGAGAAGATGACATTAACAGGGTTCTATAGGAGATACTCTATCAACCTCTGGAATTTGACAGGGAATGAGCCCCTGCTACAGAATTCCATGGGTTGTCCAGGAGGGAGAGTTCTCTGTTCAGTTCTGCAGACCTTTTCCATAAGGGTGACCCCAATAATGAGGTGGTTAATGCCTCAATAAAGCAAGAAGGAGCTAATGCTGTACAGTGTGATGAGCAAACTGTGCCACAAATGGAGCTGCAGGCCCAGTAAATTCAGCCCTGCCAACAAGGTCGGGGGCTGCATTTCCCAAGCAGCGCATGCAGCCATCTGTCAATGAGATTTCTGTGCTGAGCCCCTGTAACGTTGCACTTCATAATGTTTTATGAAAATATGCTTATGAGTATAAATATGATGCAACTGAAATATGCTTTATGCAAAAGGTCTCTTGTAAGGTATCGTTACAAAGCTTATGATCTACTGAGTGTGCTCATCCCATTTATTTGCATGTATTATGTCTATTTCTGGAGTTAGGAGAATAAGATATAAAGTTGTATTACTGATGTAAACATGGTAAGTAGAAGCCATTAAGGGTGCTTCAGAATCAATCACCTATAAATGGCTCTGTTTACTTGCAAGCCTTCCTGCATTCCTGAGAGTCAGGCTGGGAAGAATGGAGGCTTGGGGTCTCACAGGACATGTGAACATGTCACATGATACTGAAATCCATCTTAAACCTGGTGCTTTTCCATTTAGAAGGAGGGGAGGGGATCCAGAGAGACAAAAGATTCCTGCCTTGTGCCAAAGCTATAAGAGGGGGTGGAACAGAACAAAGGGGGCTGCCAGTCATGAGAAATCCCCTAGTTACCACCTGAGCTGGAACTAACAAAGACTGTACCAGGGAAAGGATTGGGCCCAGACTAGGAAGGAATCTAGTCTGTGAAAGAAGCTTATTGGAACATCTCTGAGGGAGAGATATTATCTGTAATCAGTTTCTTAATATATTAGGCTTAGACTTGCATGTTTTGTTTTATTTTGCTTGGTAACTTACTTTGTTCTGTCTGTTATTACTTGGAACCACTTAAATCCTACTTTTTATACTTAATAAAATCACTTTTGTTTATTGATAATCCCAGAGTAAGTGATTAATACCTGAGGGAGCAAAGAGCTGTGCATATCTCTCTATCAGTGTTATAGAGGGCGGACAATTTCTGAGTTTACCTTGTATAAGCTTTATACAGAATAAAACAGATTTATTTGGGGTTTGGATCCCATTGGGAATTGGGCGCCTGGGTGCTGGAGACGGGAGTACTTGCTGAGCTGTTTTCACTTAAACCCTGCAGCTTTGGGGGCATGGTCCAGACCCTGGGTCTGTGTTGCAGCCGGCTAGCATGTCTGGCTCAACAAGACAGGGTTCTGGAGTCCCAAGCTGGCAGGGAAAATGGGCTCAGAGGTAAATTCAGCACATCAGTGACAGTCCCAAGGGGGTCTCTGTGACCAAACCACATCACAGCCCCCGTGAAGACCCACACATGCCCAGCACAGATCCAGGGGTTTTCTATTCTAGTCTAAGTAATTCTAATCTAAGGAATTATCCCAAGTGAGGGAGCATCCAGGAGGCATGCAACGCACAGATGGTCGGTTAACCCAAAGAGTGGTGGTGCAGACCTTTCTCCGATCACTATCCCCCATCACCATCACTGGGCACAAGGATGGCTTTAACCCCTTTGACACACTTGAGCATGCAGCACAGGCAGCGGCAGCAGCAGCATGGGAAGCAGACCACAGCTGCACAACAGCAGCAATGACAGCGCCACGTCCACGGAAGGGTTAAAAAAAAAAAAGTCTCCCCGATAGCTCAGTACGGAAGAAATCTGGCACCTTCGACCCAGCTGGGGAATTTTCATGCAGCCCCAGTTCACGTCGGCATCATTAATGACATCACAGAGGCAGCTGATCTATCATACAGCAGCAGGGCAAGGTCGGACTGGCTGGGCAAGCAGTTAACGCCTAGTTAATGGGCAAACCTCGTCTCCAGGATCTCATAGTATCTCAGCACATTGTGAATGCAGCCAGCCAGCACCCCCAGGAAGTAAGGAATGAGCATCCCCATTTCACAGCTGGGGAAACGGAGGCACACAGCAGCAAAGCAGCTTGCCCAGGCTCATGCAGCGAGTCAGTGGCAGATCTAGGACCAAGCCCAAGAGTCCCAACTCCAGTACATTAAGGCTTGTGAAAGCCATATTCTCGCCCTGCCTAGGTCAAGTCCACAACAAGTGCAAGAGCCCCAACCCAGACAGCCTCATGGCATAATACATGGCAGCCTCCCTACACGCAAGAGCTCACCTAAGTCTCCATGCAAACAGCGGAGCGCATGCACTGTGGAACAGCCCAGCCCAGGCGCCAGCCGGGATCAGCTGCTTGCTGGGTCTCCTTCTCTCTAGCAGTGCATAGCAAAAATTATTTAAGTACATCAGAAGCAGGAAGTCTGCCAAACAATCAGTGGGGCCACTGGAGGATCAAGGTGCTAAAGGAGCACTCAAGGAAGACAAGGCCATTGCGAAGAAGCTAAATGAATTCTTTGCATCAGTCTTCACTGCAGATGAAGTGAGGGAGATTCCCACACCTAAGCCACTCTTTTTAGGTGGCTAATCTGAAGAACTGTCCTAGAATGAGGTGTCAGAGGTGGTTTTGGAACAAACTGATAAATTAAACAGTAATAAATCACCAGGACCAGACAGTATTCATCTAAGAGTTCTGAAGGAACTCAAATATGAAATTGCAGAACTACTAAATGCGGTACGTACCCTATCACTTAAATCAGCGTCTGTATCAGATGACTGGAGGATAGCTAGTAAAACACCAATTGTTTAAAAAGGCTCCAGAGGCGATCCTGACAGTTACAGGCCGGTAAGCCTAACTTCAGTACCAGGCAAACTGGGTGAAACTATAGTAAAGAACAGAATTATCAGACACAAAGATTAACATGATTTGTTGGGGGAAGCGCTAACATGGGTTTTGTAAAGGAAAATCATGCCTCGCTAATCTATTAGAATTCTTTGAGGGGGCCAATAAATGTGAACAAGGGTAAACCACTGGATATAGTGTACTTGGACTTTCAGAAAGCCTTTGACAAGGTCCCTCACCAAAGGCTCTTAGGCAAAGTAAGCTGTCATGGGATAAGAGGGAAGGTCGTCTCATGGATCAGAAACTGGTTAAAATGACAGGACTAAATGGTCAGTTTTCAGAATGGAGAGAAGAAAATAGCGGTCTCCCCCAGGGATCTGTACTGGGACCACTGCTGTTCAACATAATCATAAATGATCTGGAAAAAGGCATAAGCAGTGAGGTGGCAAAGTTTACAGATGATACAAAATTACTCAAGATAGTTAAGTCCAAAGCAGACTGTGAAGAGTTACAAAGGGATCTCACAAAACTGGGTGACTGGGCAACAAACTGGCAGATGAAATTCAATGTTGATAAATGCAAAATAGCGCACATTGGAAAACATAATCCCAACTATACGTACAAAACGATGGGGTCTAAATTAGCTGTTACCACTCAAGAAAGATCTTGGAATCATTGTGGACAGTTCTCTGAAAACATCTGCTCAATGTGCAGCGGCAGTCAAAAAAGCAAACAGAATGTTGGGAACCATTAGGAATGCGATAGATAATAAGACAGTAAATATCATAATGCAGCTATATAAATCCATGGTACGCCCACACCTTGTATGCTGGCTATCATTTTATGGAAGACAATCATCCTCAAACTCCAATGGATTGATGACAACGATGATGAGCAGTTCTGGTTGCCCCATCTCAAAGAAAGATATATTTTAAAATTATTACGGGGATGGAACAGCTTCCATATGAGGAGAGATTAAAAAGACTGAGACTGTTTAGTCTGGAAAAGAGACAAGTAAGGGAGGATATGATCGAGGTCTATAAATCATGAATGGTGTGAAGAAACAAGTGTTATTTACCCATTCACATAACACAAGAACCAGGGGTCACCCAATGAAATTAATAGGCAGCAGGTTTAAAACAAACACAAGGAAGTACTTCTTCAGGCAGCGCACAGTCAGCCTGTGAAACTTGTTGCCAGGGGATGGTGTGAAGGCCAAAAGTATAACCGGGTTCAGAAAAGAACTAGATAAGCTCATGGAGGACAGGTCCACCAATGGCTATTGGCCAAGATGGTCAGAGATGCAACCCCATGGCCTGGGTGTCCCTAAGCTGCGAGATGTGGGGTCTGGACAGCATGGGATGAATCACTTGATAACTGTCCTGTTCATTCCCTTTGAAGCATCTCACATGGGCCACTGTCAGAAGACAGGACACTGGGCTAGATGGACGATTAGTCTGACCCACTGTGGCCATTCTTGTATTTATGTGGTCACTAGACCAGCTCCCCATCAATAGCTCTCAAGGCACTCTCCCGCAGCTCCCTGTACATAGCACGGGCCAGATAGGGTCTTCAGGTTTCTCCCCATACCAATACACATCCAACCGCTCCATGAACCCACACAGACAGTGCAGTCACAAAAAGCTTGAAGTATTTGCAGCTTGCCTACTGGGGTAGGGCACCTGATTGGGAATCAGAAGATCTGGATTCTATTCCTGACTCTGCCGTGGATTAGCTATGTAGCCTTGGGCAAATAACTTGGCCATTCCATGCCTCGGTTCCCCCATCTGTAAAACAGAACTAGTTACACTGGCCCTCCTTTGTAAATCCCTGAGATCTAGGGATAACCGTGTCTGGTATGGCTGTGTACTGGAGGTAGAGCTGACTCATTGCAAGGTGTTTCTGAAGTTCGGGCCCTGCATCGATCACTGTGGAGTACACACCAAGGCAACATGCTTAATTCAAATGGCAGCTACTTAACTAGCTCTCTCCCTGCCTGATTGGGACAATGGCTGGGGGCAGAGATTCAGTGCAAACTCTTTCAATGGCTCTGAACAATGGATTATAGGTGTTCCTTGCCTGTGTAATTGGCACAGGAGGTGGTACATGCAGCCAGTTTATATAGCGAACAGGAGAACATCACAGTTTGCTAGCACGTGTTTCCCACTCCACTGTCCTCATCACACTGCTTCCCTGCTCTGTT
Source organism: Terrapene triunguis (assembly GCF_002925995.2). NCBI lineage: Eukaryota > Metazoa > Chordata > Testudines > Emydidae > Terrapene > Terrapene triunguis. Next base: position 20,115,011 of record NW_020664481.1, read on the forward strand.
ACGGCTGCTAAATAAGCTCCTCTGACCCTCATGTGGTTTTCTCTAGCCTTTTCATGCTTTTTACACCGCAAGCCATGCAATTCAAACAAATCTCGCTCTGTGAACCTCTGAGGACCGGGGGCATCGCTTAACAGGTGCTTTTCCCCCCTTCTGTCAGGATCTGTGCCAACCAAGGGGATTCTACCATACTAAATAATAAGGCCACCCAAAACTGCACTGATCAAGGGGATGTTACGGGTGAGACTTCAAGCCACAGATGCGAACATGTTCAGAGCTGAAGGGGGATCTGCACATCTGCACCCTGGAAGCTCAAACAGCATCACTGCAGCATGTGAATGGCCCAGACACCAGGGTAAGAATGGAGGGTAGCACATTCGGTAGCTTTTCTGCCGGTCTGCAAAGTCCACGCATTCGACACTCAATGGGATGCCCCTAGCGTGGGCTCTGCTTGGGACATCTCACCTCCCACTGAGCCCCTGACATGGCCTCCAAGATCCCATCTGTGGTGGGATACAACCCTGCCCCAGTGTTTAAACCCAGCTGTGAACCATGGCTATGGGCCAATCGTATTCTGATATGGCTCCTTCCTGCCTGCGTGAATAGAAAGTAGTGACCCATGTTCTCCCCTGGCTGAAAAACACTAGGAGTAAGACTCTGCTGCAACAGCCGCCTTGCTGGGGGATCATCCAGTTATAACAAAGTTCTCCCCTGAGATAGTTTTATCTTGGATTGACTGACACCTGAGGGGACCCATCTGTGTAACCCACGTTACTGGCTGGGACAGAGCAGGGCTCTAGCCCAATTTAAGCAGTTAGTTCTCAAAATAAAAACATGATTTAAACAGTGTCAAAGGACACTCACGGTGTCAACAGGACGCCCTGGGAGAGCTACCCTCGCAGAGACGCGATCCAGGACATGGTTCCTTCGCTTGACAATGAGCAGCCCTGTTATAACGCAGCTGGGCCCTGACCACGTTTCATAGCAGCAATTAGACAGCTATTCAGATAGAGTGGGCAGAGCTTTAAGAAGAGATGGGCTCAGCGTTAGCTGTCAGTTCCCAGCATGTAGCATGCTGGGGGCGCTAGAATACGCACAAGACAACAATCTACCTGCCTGAAAACTTGCTGACTGGCCCCCTTCCCCAGTGACTGGTGGGCACTCAACACGGCCTGCCAGTGCTGACGCATTGTATTCACGGAGGGGACTGCCCTTTAGCGCCTAGCCTTGTGCCGTAATCTCACGGCCAGGCCGAGGTATCGCGGTGTCTGAGAATGGTGATGACTGTGCGTAACACGCAGTACGTACACTAGGACCAGTGCACATGAAGAACAGTGCTACACTATCAATTTTATCTTGACTCTCAATTTTCAGGCTTTTTGGACGTTTGAGGCAGACAAAAGGACTTGAAGGAGAATGGAAAAGCATTGTCCCTTTTAGCTGCTTAAGATCCCAGACTAGAAATAAAACAGCTTTATATTGAAAGTTGCAAACCAACAATCAGAAGGTCCATTCCCCCGTGCAGGGCTCTGGGGTTCCCGGCAATGGCAGGTAACTTCCCCAACTCCTCAAGCAAAGCAGCTTTCTGTGTTTCTGGCATTTCTCCAGGCACTCAGCCAGCCACACAGCAGCTGGGGGAACACGCAGTCCTGCCAGGAGATTAAGCGGAGGAGAAACTCTTGGGTGGCTCAGCGTATTGGGGCTGGCGATTACGTTCTGCCAGCAGTTTGGATTCTCAGAAGACGGAGTAGTTGAAATGGTTTGGACCACAGTCAGCACTGCCATAAGGAGGTGCATTTCTCTACCCCATTCCTCAACAACTGGTCAGAAGAGCAACACCATTCCACCAAGAACAGAGTCCCTGCCAACCTCTGTCGTCAGCCCC
>NW_020664481.1:20116902-20247082 GCF_002925995.2 Terrapene triunguis
CTCTGTCGTCAGCCCCTCAACTCAGGATCCATTCCACCAAGAACAGAGTCCCTGCCAATCTCTGTCGTCAGCCCCTCAACTCAGGATTCAGACCTGGCCCCAGCACAGAGGCTGTTTGAGCAGCATTTGTGGTCAGACCTCTGTGCTCTTTCTATCAACAGCCTACAACACACCAGACAGTGCTCCTGACCTGCCCTCATGAGCAGGCAGGATGGGCAGCCTACTGCTAACCTAGGTCATCACATCTCCCCAGCAGATCTCCATAGTGATGCTCCTCCTAGGTGAAATCCTGCAGAGGCCAAGCCTGCCCCCTCTTCTGTTCGACAGATACACGAGACTCCTGGGGAATTCAGCAGGCACCGCAGGCTCCTCTGCCACTGGTGTGCTGATGCCATCCTGCCTTATGCGTCTGTCTCAGCAAACCGCCCCGCTGTGTGCTCACGCACGTCAGTGCTAGCCACCGACAGACACCTGGATGAAAACAGCTGACTGAAGCTCCGCCCAGAGGGGCGCTGGAAAGGGAAACCATCTGAGGAGCCAGCGACCTTCCCCTCAACTCCTTGATGCGTCCTATTGCAAAGCCGCACGGCAGTATTAGACTTACCCCTGCTCTTGGATAACCAGGTAGAGACCGACCAGGAAAAAAGTCTTTCCAACTTACCAGGAGACCACTCCCTGTCCTCCGAGGCTTGGCAACCGTAACCCACCTTGCATCACTGAGGCTTACCCACTGTAACTCCCACTACATGGGGCTAACAGCCAAGGCCACCCAAATTCCGCCTTCCCCAACATTTATCTGCCCACCTCCTGAGAAGGCCTGGTCATGGGAAGAACATCACACCCGCACTCCGACTCAAGGCCTGTGTGCTAATCGTAGTGGGTTAGGACCAAACCGTGTTATAACCTGGTCAGGGCACTGAGATCCCCTGGCACAGCAGACCTGCCTCTGTAGATGGGGCCCCCACGTGTTGCCATCTTTCCATCCACAACCCTCCAATCCAGCATCACAGGTCTGAGACACAAACAAGGAACGGCTACGGTAGGACTACTGGGAGTGGGAAACAGGGCGTTTTCTGTGCGAGGTCGGAGGTTGTGGAACACGCCCATGGAAAGTGTAACACTGTGCTGTCACCTGGCCACGTTCAGAGCCCAGGGCAAATCCCGCCGGAGTGCAATAGCCTCACCACACTACCCGGAGAGGAGACTTAAAGCAAAAGCCAAGTGACTGAACCCCAGGGGAGCCCAAGCAGAACCCATGTGTGCTTGTCGCTTATGCCTCTTATTTTGCTGTACTTCAGTCCTTAGATTCTGCAATGACTGGCTCTCTCTTACCATAACAAAGAGAACCTGCACTGAAGCATAGAGGAGACACACCCACTTGTGCCAGGGCTCAATCTAACTCCATGTAACACAGCCGGAGAGCCTGCTTCCAGGGGCTAGCTCTCCCCTCCGCCCACTGCAGAAAGAAAAGCCTCCTCGAATCTCCCTCTGTGTGTGTCAGGCAGAGAGTGCTGATGAATGGGCTGGCTACTGTTTGCATTATCGTAGCCCTTACAGGCTGCAGCTATGATCAGGCCCCATTGCGCCAAGCACTGTACGAACAAAGTGAGAGCCAGCCCTGGCCCCAATGAACTAGCAGAATAACGGAGCACGCCCTGCCTCTGCTCCCAGAGAGACCCTCTCCTGCAGACACCAGAAGCAAACAAAAGGCAGCCATGTTGGGCTTTCGCTGCACCGGCGAACCACAGCCAAACAGAACGCCTGCCTACTGGAGAAGGAATAAACTGTACGTCAGGGAGGGACTATTTATTATGAAGCTTCGGGAAGGGGTCTAAGAACGGGAGAGTGAAAGAGCAGGGAAGGCTATAAAGAGCAGTGTCCCTGTAAGGGCAGCGCATACATTACACTCATGAATTACGACGCTGCGCTGGGGATCTTTGAGCTAACAGAACGGCTTGTTGGCTCTCCGCCGGTTCCGCCTGCCACACACGCAGGCACTGCCTGCCGGCACGGCGGCTAATGTGTCTGCACGCCTCCTTGGTGCCGGCCCCCTCTCCTTAGGAGTCCTGTCACGGAGTCTTTGGCCTAATAGAGCAATCCTTGATCGATGGGGAGAAACGAAACCAGCTCCCGGAAGAGCCAGGCCTGGCCTGGCGCCAGATGGAGGAGCGAAGGAGAGTTGGAGCAATGGGAGGGGGAGGGAGGCAAGGGAAGCATTCAGGAGGAGACCCCGAATCAAGAGAGTCTAGAACAAGCCCGCAGCGAAATAGGAGGCAAGGAAGTTTCGCCTCCATCCATTGCCAGTTGGGGATGGGGAGGTTGGGGGGAGAAAGCTTACATCAGAGCTTCACAGTCTAACCTGGAGTCCCTGAGGAGGGGAGGGAGGGGGGCACCACTGGTTTAACGTCAATACCAAGGGAAAGCATCCTCATACAATTCATCTTGGTCCCTTGCAGAGCAAATTTTTCCCAATAGGGTCTGCTCCACTCCCCTCCCCACCCTAGGAAAGGCCAAATCCCCCCCACACACACACACACACACTGCACCCCCGTTTGGACAGATCACAGGGCAAGGGACTCGGCATCATTCTCCAGCATCCCTCCAGTCCCTACCCCAAGAAGCCCAGGCCTGAAGGCCACCCAGCTGGCGCCAACATTCTCGCTGCGTTCACGGTGCCTTAGAAGCCAGAGGCGGGAGAGTCCCATGCCAACGGAGGATCGCTCCCTACTGCTCAACAAGAGAGCAGCGCGTTCCATGCGGGGCACGGGCCCAGACACGAGGGGACGTGCGCACTTTCACGTCCACTCCGTCACGTGGAAGGCTGAGGTCTGGTTCAGTCTAGTCTGTGTCGATGGAACCACGTTACGGATTCTTGTTACAGCCCTGATCTTTCCTGATACTGTGGCACAGTTTGGTCCCCAAAGACTAAACCTTCTTAGACATACATCACGCAGCTGGGTAGGTGCTATTGTGAGCTAATGAGATCCCCAAGCACAGTAGCCTTGACTGTGAAGATGGGCCCTTTATTTACCGATTGTCTACATGGGCTGCAGCTATAGCTGAGTGTAACCTGTTCTCCACCCCCAATCCCCAGAGCTCAGAGCCGGAAAGAAAAAAGGCAGCCAAACAGCGCAGGAGGGTTTGGAGCAAGACAGAAAATAGACAGTACCCATGCCTATTCCAGCACCTTCCCTGCAGCAGCTCCTCTATCCTGCCATAAGAGGGACCCTGGCTTCAGCCACGTCTCCTTACTCCCTTGGTGACACTCCAACAAGGTGGGTGCTCATAAAATCAGCAGATTATGCACCCCAGGTCAGCTTCCAGATAGCCTGTCTGGGTCCCCCACCAGTTAGTCATGGCTTCTCTGGTAACAGACTGGGCTGCCTCCTCCCCCAGCTCCAGCCCTTACTGGGGTGCAGGGGATTAGCCTCTGGAGGAGACCCAGGCTCGCTTCAGGTCTGAGATGCAGGAGTGCCGGATTCTATTGACCAGAGCAAGTCCGGGTCCCACTCTGTGCCTCAGTTTCCCTATCTGTAAAGCGCGGATAATGACACTGCCTTCCTTTGTAAAGTGTGTTGAGATCTACTGATCAAAAGTGCTATAGAAGAGCTAGGGATTATTAAAGCAAAAAGATCCTACCGGAATAGCTCCATATCCTCCAGTTGGGGGCGATTATTGCAGAGTACTGCAGTAAAACCAAGAGTTAACAGTTGTTCTTCGGATATACTTCATAAGGTTGTGAATCCTGCCTCTCAAACATGGTGAGGCGCTGCCGGCTAACTCGGAGCCCCAAACATATTTGGGGCTAAATACAGACCCTTTTCTTTGCCACCTCACAGCCCTATCACAGGTCTGGCGCCCCAAACACACAGTGCCCCCATCGCAGGGACCCACTGCCATAGTATACCCTGAACTGCCCAGTCACAGCATCTTGGCAGATGCCTGGGCTGTCAGCAACCAGAAGCAACACAGGGAAAAAGCCAAGCAAGATCCCCAGGTACTGTGGGCAGGCAGTGGGGCCCTTATGCAGCAGGGGAAATCATGACTCTCTAGTGCCTCTTCCTCTCCCATCCTGTTTGAGGAACCCCAAAGCGGTATGGGGGTGCTGACACACACACACACACACACACACACACACACACACTAGAGTTTGGGATCAACGACTGGTCCTGTGGAGGAGGAGGCAGAAAGCATCCTGCGTCACAGAGGGCATAACTGGAGTGCCTTGCATGGAGAAATGGCCCCCTTCTCCGTTCCTTAACGACCCCCTCCCCACAGCAACAGGCAGATTATCGAGCAGGATGGAGGTCAATACCCCAGAAAAAGCTGCTGCCAGCTGACTGGCTGCAGGGAATTTGCTTGTCACTGAGGAAAAACATAAACTAGACTTACATGGCACTTTATGTTTCCAAGCACCGCACAAACACTAACTCGCTAAGGAGAAAAACCGCCCAAAAAAGTGAAAGATACCCAGGCTCTGAACTAACCTGGACTCCTGCAGCCAGCCGACCCATCCCACCGCCTCCTATTCAGGATTCAATACATAAGAACTCTCCACCACTGCTGTGTTCTTGCAGAAAGCAATATCCCACCCTCTCCTCTAGACAGGCAGCTGACGGAGGGCTCAAGCCAGCATCTGATGATGTCTGCGACGGGGGATTTCCCCGACTCGCAGGATTTTGCCCCAAGTCATTATGCCATCGCAGTGCCACGGAAACTAGCTGCATCAATTTAAGAATCTTTGCTTGGGCCAGAAATAGGAAAACCCATTTGACTCTAGCTTGGAAAGTAACTCGGCCATCAGCCCAGCGGACGGAACAGTGCCTTCGGAACGGTGTGAAAAAAATATATATAAGTTACCTGTTAATAATTCTATCTTATGTCCCAGAACCTTCATTGTGATTCGTATTCTCCCAACAGGTGAAAATGGCAAGGGGGGGGGGAAGCTCCTGGAGACAGTCAGTAGGGAAAATCCACTAGCGAGGGATGATCGGAGTCCTCTGAGCTCAAAGCAGCTTGGATCAGGAATGAGACAGGGCGCCTGGGTGGAGTGGGAAGTGCAACATGGAGCATATGTGTGTGTGTGAGAGAGAGAGAGACTGGCTGTTCAATGCAGGTAGGTAGGAGCTTCGCCCGCTTCACAAAACAAGAAAAAAAAACCCCCCAAAACCCCTCACTTACACTGCAAAAACGCCAGGCACTACAAAAGCCGCTAGCCTGGCACGGCAAGGCTGGGTGAATCCAGGCACCGCTGGACCGCCAACCCAGGCTGTGGGCTCGGAGACTAAACACCACCCCCCCCCCCCCTCCACGAACAAAGGGCCAAGGCTCCCCCCCCCACCAAAGGGTCGGAAAGGGGGGGGGGGGGTCCTGCTGGCAAGCCGGCAGCACCGAGGCGCGCCGGGAAAGCAGGGCTGCGTCCCAGCACCGAAGATGGACACCCCCCCCCCTTAAAGGCGAGGCTATCGGGGTGATGAAACGCAGCCAGATTTTCCCTTGGAGCGGGAGAAAAACAAGGCCCCGTTTTTAGGGCCACACCTGGACCAAGCAGGGGCAGACGAGCCAAGAACGGATCCCCCCCCCCCCCCCCCACTTGCGTTTCCATCTCCCTAGGGCCGATCTGGGCAGAAAGGCTTTACTGGGGGCGGGGGGCGCCTCGGGGGGAGACTTCCAGCCAGGAGGTGGGGGGGGGCACACAGGGGGGGCCGCGCCCGCGAGACTCACCGGATCAGTGCGATGCCGGGCCGGGGGCTCCGGTTCCCCTCTGCGCCTCTCTCTCTGCAGCCTCCTGCTCCCCGGGCGGTGAGTCCCCACGCGCGGGCAGGCAGCGACCCCCGCCCCACGCCCCGGAGGAGGAGCAGCAGCAGCACCGAGTCGGGCCCAGGGGGGGGGGCGGGGCGCTGGCCGGAGCCGGGGTGTAAATCAACCCACGTGCGTGGGCTTGTCTGGCTCGGGGCGGCGGCTGCTGGCGGCGCCGGGGTTGCAGCCAGGGGGAGGGAGCGGCTGGGCTCCCCCGGTTTAAATGGGAGATGCACCACTGCGTCAGGGAGGCGAGGGGGGGCGAGACGAGGCGCGCGCAGCAGCGGGCACCGTGCGCGCAGGGGGGGGGCACCTGCCAGCCCCCCCCCCCCCCCCGCGGCGCGGGCAGGACCTGGCTTCGGGCCACGCCGACACGCTCCCGCGTGGCCAAGGAGGGGGCTGCGTGGGTGGGAGCGATCCGCCCAGCCCCTGCTGCGCCCTGGCCGCTGGGGACTAGGGATGCAGCTGGAGCCGGACCGGGTGGGTGGGTAATGCAGCGGGCACTGCCTGGGCATGGAGGGGAGAAGCCTGGGGGGCACCCAGACCCACACCGGCCCCTCGTGTCTCTTACCCCCTAGAGATGATGGGGAGCCCCGGGCTAGGGCCCAGCCCCTCTGCTCCGAGCGAGCCCGGCGCCGGAGCTGACCCTGCTCGGGTGCTAGTCAGGGGAGAGTGGCTAGTCGGTGCCACTCTCCTGCGCCAGCCTCTATGCTAGGCCCGATACCCGCGTGCAGCCAAAGGAGCTTTGTTTTCTAGCCTCGGTGGCAGGGGCCTGGGCTCTCGGAGCAGGGGGATCTGTGTTCTGTCCTGACGGGAGCTGGGCAGTGACACCCATTACACAGCAGCCCAATCCACCCCAAAACCCAGCACTCACGGGACCCAGCTGAACATTTTCAACAGGAATTCCCAGCAGGGATGGCAACGGTTCTGCATTACACGGTGGTTGCAAAAGCCACCAACCGACACTGATTTATACATGATTTTTAAGCATCTCGTTTATTTCCCAGCATAGATAAGCCATGGTTTTGGCCTAAGATCTGTCGGGTGCGCTTCCTCTGAGCAACAAGGAAGTTCTAGGCCCAAAGCTAGCAGTATGTTAAGTGCCGTGTTTAGGCTGAGATTATAAAGGGCAAATGCTGCCCTCCGCGTGTGGCATGACCTGGACATAGCAGTTGTGGTGCAGTTACGCTGCACATGGAGGGATGCTGTGCAGGGGATTTGCAACTCTACCATACCACAAAGCTCCATGAAGGCTCTCTGTGTGCTATCAATATCTCCTGCTCACACTGGAGCCAATGGGAGCTCAAGGTTCACATTACCTCTGAAGGAATCAAATTAACCACTCACAGAGTAACAAAGGCATAATGAAGCCGAGACGCAGGAGCCCTGATGATCATGATTTTATCAATTTTAAGGCCAGAAGGGTCCTTTATGATCATCTGGTCTGACCTCCTGCACAACGCAGGCCAGAGAACCTCACCCAGTAATTTCGGCATGAAGCCCATAACTTCTGTTGGAGCTATAGCGTAATTTAGAGAAAGAGATCCAGACTTGACTGCAAGCGATGGGGATTCCCTTGCTAAGTTCTTGCTTACAGCTGTGACGTTAAAGTCGCAACCTTAACAGCTTTTTGCTTAGAATGTATTTCCATATATTTAGGGTTTGCCATGTGACCTCAGGTCATTTGGTTGTAGTGAGCTGGTGGTTCAGAAAATTACTAATGAATGACACCTCTACCCTGATATAACACTGTCCTCGGGATCCAAAAAATCTTACCACGTTGTAGGTGAAACCGCGTTATATCGAACTTGCTTTGATCTGCCAGAGTGCGCAGCCCCGCCCCCCCCCGAGCACTGCTTTACCACGTTATATCTGAATTCGTGTTATATCGGGGTAGAGGTGTAGTTCACTTTCCTTGCACCAGATTCTGATCTCATTCACACTGGTGTAACTCTGTAGTAACAGCATTGACTCCACTAGAGTTACCCTGAATTTACCTGGGGATTAGAATCTGACCTCTTGTCATAAAAATCCCAGGACTCAAAAGACCTTTTGGGACAAAGTTCGATAGAGATGTACGGAGACAGAAGCCACAAGCTTCACCCGGTTCTCTCTTTAGCTGACCAACAAGGTTGCTCTAATACCAATTTATAGTGCAATGTCTTAAAATTACAAACGTACATCCCTGCAATGGGGAAACCTGTAGGCTGCTGCGTAGATTCATTCAAGGATGGGTCATAACTTCTGATAGCTCCCATTATTCTCACCACTCTAGTGAAATAAATGGCTGATGAGACACAAACTATTGATATAAACATTTAATTCCATACTTGGTGCATCATCACTCATCTATTTTAATACTTTGTGTGTCACTGGCAGCCCCTTTTAATTTTAATTAGGCCCTTCTGCCGTATGAACAGAACATCTAATAGCTAAGTATCGGGTATAGCATTAATCTTCGCTTATCAGTGAGAACTCCTGAGAGAACATGAAAACACAGAGTGCATTTAACCCCCCAACTTACTGCCAGACAAGTCGCCAGCAGTCACATGGCCTTAAAGTCTGCGCTCTACGGTCTGTCATCTCACCATGGCTGGGTATGAATGTCCTGCTGCTTCCCTAAGTCACGGGGGAAAGATGAGCAAGGAGAGAAAATACAGAACTCAGTGGTTTATGTGAATTTCTGCTATGGGAATAAAATGGACCAGTTTTCAGTCTCATTTACACTAATGTAAACCTGGACTAACTCAACCGACTTCCAGGGACTTATACCCGTGTAAATAAAATCAGAATCTGGCCATCATCTCTGCACCAACTCAAGCCTTATTGAATAATAGAATAAAGGCTTTTAGACGGATACCCATTAAGAAGAACAGCCTGTGTGCCAGAAATAAATTACAATATTAATTAGACCTCCAGAAGCACGGGCTTTCTGTACAGTAAGCCAGAGAATGTAGAACAACACAGTTTGACAGCTACTTCAGAAACAGAGCTTGTGAAAAGAACACATCTGTTGGAAGGACAAATGTGTTGTGCACGGAAGTTGTGTGTTTAAAGAGGGAGAAGATGTGGTTCTGCAGTATGGATTTTTCCACATTGCTTTTCAATTCAGGTCAACATAGCTTTTTCCACATTGCTTTTCATTGTGCTTTTAGTTCAGCCAAGCAAAGCTAAGAGGGTTGAATATTGGTTGGACTCTAGAAGGAAGATCAGGAAGGCCAAGGTTCTAAAATGTGGATCCCAAGAAGACCTAGGCTTGAGGAGACAGATGAAGCCTGTCCCCATCTTGCAGGATTGGTTTCTAGAGGCCCAAGAAGTTTGAGTTCCAAAAGACAATGCTCCAGCTCCCAAAGAAAAGCCTTGGCTTGATTTGTCCAAGTCAATTCCCAGGAAATTTGAGTTCTAGAAGTTAAGACCACCTGGAAGCTTTTCATTACAGGATTAGGACCTTCCAGAAGGCCCACCCACTAGAAATTAATGCCTGCTACTTATGGCTTGAGTTTTAGAAGTTTGAACCCATCTCAAGAAGTTTTGAGTTCCAGAAAGATTGAGCTCCAGAGTCCCTGGGAAAGGTTTTAAGTTCTAGTATTTATACCCACAGGGACTTGGGTTCTACACACCTTGAAGGGCTGGCGTCTAGTGACTGATCCCTAGAAGCAGTAACTGTTTTGTGCCGTGGGCTAAGCCACTGCACACTAAGCAACTCTATTATCCACAGAAAGCCCCTTGCCAGGAACCTGAAATAAATGGCAATTTTAGACCAGACTGAGTGCATCTTAAGAGAAAGGACTTCAATGAGGCTGTGGAAACAAAGCCGAGCAGTGTTGTGGATGTGAAAATGGGGTGGGATGTCTGGAGCCAGTCGTGGGAGAAACATTCACGCGTTCCACGACAACACTCACCAGTGCTCCAGGCTAACGGATGGGCTTGATTGCAAGGCGCTGAGGAGATGGTGGCCTCCTAGGATCAGTGTTAAACCTGTTGGGCTCCTTGGAACCTCCTCTGATTTGACCTGGACCTCAGTGGCATAGGCACCAGGGGCCCTATTCTGATCTCATTTACAGCAGGGTAACTCTGGATTTACCCTGGTGTATCTGAGAGCAGAAACTGGAGCAAAGACACCCACAGGCCAAAACGTTGATTAAATCCTGTCCCCACTGAAGTCAATGGGGATTTTGATTGACTTTAATGGGACCAGATTTTGGCCCAGGGAAACAAAAACAAAAAGAGAGTTGCATAGAAAACATCCAGCCTTTGGCATTCAGGGACTTCCTGCAGGAATACAGGCCTGATTCCCACCCCCACCCCCTGAGTATGTACCCAGAGGGCCAGGTGGGATTGTACTTGGGCAGAGAGCCCGAGCTGCCGCCCATGTCACCATGGCCCCACTGCTATTTTTGGTGCACTAGCTCAAACAGACCTAGTATGTGTAGATCTACCTGAGCTGGGAATCACACCTCTCAGTTGCTGTTTAGACAGCCCGTCTTTACTGTAGGTGAGATCAGAATTAGACCCACTGGCTTGGCTATACCATAACCCACCAATGAGCCAGCCAGTCTGATATCCTGTTGCCCATGGGGGCGAACGCAAATGATTCAGAAGAAGGGGCAAAACCCCTAAAAAGAACATAAAATTGTGCCTGCTTTTTGAACAGTAGAACAGGGTGAAATTTCTCCTTGATCCCAGCTCGCGACCAGCTTGGTGTCTTGAAGCCTGACAACTGACGGGTCTTCTAATTTTGTCTGGGCTAGAGGTTTCTTTGCAGAAACAATCAATCAAGAGATGTTCCTCCTTGCCAGAACATTGGCATGGTGCCCAAAAGCTGCATTCCAGCCCTTTCCAATACTCAGTCTCCCAACTGCTCCTTAATTCTTCTCCGAAACAGCGCAATGGGGTTGACCCGTCTGGGGGGCGTCACGGAAGTCAGGTGCAGGGAACAAGACATCCAGAGGCTCCCACTTGATTCACACACACTTTAGATGGAGGGATGTCAGCTCAGCCCCACTAAGAAAGTAACACCTGCACAGACGCTCCAAAACAATGCACATCGCCTCCCCGGCAGCTGAGCGAAACCTACGGCCCAGCTCCCATTCCACTGAGATCCTCACACCGGGACTGGCCCGGTTCCGGATGAACCCTGCAAAGTCACACACAGATCAGATCCAGTTTGGTTCCATTGTCAGCAGGAAATTGTCCATCACCGGTTTGTCTGGGTGTTCTCCCACCTTGCAGTGAAAGCCAGAGGGGGAGCAGGAAGAGAAGGCAGCCAGGTGAGTCAGGGCTTGGTCACGCTCCATTGACTCAGCAGTGCAGGGAAGGCTGGGCCCCTGCCATAATTGCAGTGTCATCTGCCAAAGCCATCTTGAAACCTTTGCCAGGCAATAGGTTGAATGTATTAGACTCAAGGATCCGCAGGACAGAAATAAAAGGCAGCATCATTAACCCCCTCATTCCCAAATGCACATCACTGATTCTCCCCACCACACCCCTGCGAACAATCGCGACAGCAATGGCCCATGCAGCTGCAGAGATGCTGTCTTAAGCCATAGTCAGGGGCGGCTCCAGGCACCAGCGCACCAAGCGCGTGCCTGGGGCGGCAAGCCACGGGGGGCGGCGTGTCGATCGCCATGAGGGCGGCAATCAGGCTGCCTTCAGCGGCATGCCTGCAGGAGGCCCGCCGGTCCCGCGGCTTCGGTGGCGGGTACGCCGAAGGCGCGGGACCGGCGGACCTCCCACAGGCGTGCTGCCGAATCCGCGGGACCAGCGGACCTCCTGCAGGCATGCTGCCAAAAGCCGCCTGACTGCCGTGCTTGGGGCGGCAAAATACCTAGAGCCGCCCCTGGCCATAGTGTTGGGGAACTAGGCCCCGGCCTGTAGAATACTGCTGTAGTTTGTTTTACAATGCTATAACCCAGGACTACATCATTTACCAGGCTTTCAACACGTATCATTCACCACCTCCATAGACAGGGCTCTTTAATTTTCCAGGGTACTCCGAGTGCCAACACCCACACACAGCTACAAGAGGGAGTACTGGAATGGTCTTTCATTGACGCGAAAGCAGCAGCAGGCTCTGTCCGTCCCATGAATGACTTTTGTAAGAGCTCTGTATTGGTCAGATGCTACTGTGTCCAGGGATGTGCAAAGAGTGAGTTAGCTGCATGCCAGCGAGTGCATGGACCAAATCCAGCCCTGGTGCAAGCTGGTGAGATTTAGTTGAAGCCCAGGGAGTTGCAATCACTTACACTAGGCCTGCATGTTACAGCCTGTGTACATGTAGCCTTAGAACGAACGTTACCGTCAGCTGTTTACGAAGATCAGTTAATTTTCCCAACATTCCTGCAAGCTAAGTTTTATCAGCCCCATTTTGTAAACTGAGGCCCAGAGAGGCTGAGTCCACGGTTGCCGATTAGGAGGAATGAGCTGTAGGTCTCGGAGCCTTAACCAAAGGACCATCCTGCTTCCCTCAAAGTGGCCGCTGTTCCACAAGTTGTGTTGCCTATCTGTGCTCCAAGGGCACGGGGTACCGGGGAGTTGGGGTCTGATCAGGACAGAGAATCTGATAGAGAAGTTAGAATCTCCTGACTTCTGAGTACTGAATTCCTCAACCCTGACATGCATCAACGTTCACGTTTAGTTTCTCCTTTATTTAAGAAAAACAAAGGAAAGAAAATGTAAGAAAAGCAGAACAAAGTCCATCAATCCCTAGCTAATAGGTGTTGATTGGCTTTTGTCATTAGGCCACTGCCAGGGTCAACCCACTCCCCAAGTCCAATGCATTTAGGGGCCCAGTTTGGAGGCTTGCTCCCCAGAATCTCCAGGGGTATCCAGCCTGCCCTCTCCCCTGACCAGTGCTGTCCCCCACCATCTCCTCTAGGCCTTGTTTACACTCCACGCAGTATTCGCCTCAGTATTTTCATGACTATGCTGTTTCTTAATTATCAGACTCTCACTCAAGGCGAGAGGCCTCCTTCCTGCACATTCACTTTCCTTCCTCTCGGCCGTCTGCTTCTGTGACGGTTGCGTGATGGTTGCCGGAGAAACCAAGACAGGCGCAAAGGTGATTGACGTTACCCTTGGTGCCCCGGGCAGAGTTCTTCCAGCGAGGTCCGCGTCTGAGGTAGAAAGCCAGGGAGCTCTTTCAAAAGGAATGGACCATCCCGCAGCGAGACGGAGAAAATTACCTTAAATACAGGGAGAGGAGAGGACATAGTGCATTGCTCTGGGACAGTGATTGCTAGCCCAGAAGGGGACACAGACCAGTTCTCATAGACTTTAAGGTCAGACAGGACCATCGTGATCATCTAGTCTGACCTCCTGCACGTTGCAGGCCACAGAACCTCACCCACCCACTCCTGTAATAGACCCCTAATCACTGGCTGAGTTCCTGAAATCCTCACGTCATGATTTACAGACTTTATGTTTCAAAGAATCCACCATTTACACTAGCTTAAACCTGCAAATGACCCATGCCCCAGGCTGCAGAGGAAGGCGAAATAACCCCAGGGTCTCTGCCAATCTGATCCAGTGGAAAATTCCTTCCTGACCCCAAAAGTGGCGATCAGTTAGACCCTGAGCACGTGGGCAAGACTCACCGGCAGATACCCGGGAAAGAATTCTCTGCAGTAACTCAGAGCCCTGAGCAGGCATTTTCAAATCTGCTGTGGGGGGTTTCCAGTGAGGCAGATGATACAGAAAATATTCCAAGCTGCCCAGTAGTGGGCAATTATCAACAGCATCCCCCTCTGTTCATCCGTCTTGAGAGTGTTTGCAAAGGCGGCTAGGCTGAAGAATAGGGCTCTCAGCTGCCTGGGAAGAGGAAACTCCATATCAAGCTGGAGCTAGATTGTAGTCATGCATGAGCAACGAAGGGAGGGGAGAGAGGGGGCTCAAGAAGCTACTCGATCACTGGTGGCCTACCAACAGTCACCAGCACTAGTGCGAGACCTCCCAAAGGGGGCAGGTGCTTTTCTATGGAGAACAAGAATAGCCAGGGTTACTAACGTTCCCTGTGGGCAGGTTATTCCATGCCGGGTTTCTTGCAGCTTCTCCTCTGAAGCTGGTACTGGTCACTGCTAGGGACAGGACCATTGGTCTGACCCAGCCTGGCAATTCCTATGTTCCACATAGGCAGCCCGGGCAGACCCCAGGGCACTGGTGTCGTGCTGCCAGCAAGGTGCAAGGCTCAATCAGAGGGCTGCCCTGTTCTGTGACAGCTTCGGATTCCAAGTTGTTTCAAGGTGTAGCCCCCCGTGGAGTAGGACATTGCAGGGATCTGATCTTGAGGGGACAGTCACAGTCTTGAGGCAACTGCACCTAACCCCTATATGGCTTCTTTAAGGGCTCCCACTTTGATCTCGGGCCTCCAGCCATCACCTTTCTCAGGACAGGATCCCGCAGTCTGCTCCTTCTAGCCCTGGGCCTTAGGCTGCAGGCTCCTGCGATTATCTCAGCAGGTCTGATTCCTTTCAGCATCAGCAGTTCTGTTCTCTCAGGGACAATGACAGGGAGAATCAGTGACCAGCCAGCTCTCCTGAAGCAAAGGACAGATGACGATTTATTCAGAACAAAAGCATTTCAGAGAAAACCTATCTCAGGAACAACAAAGAGCTTGCTACAGCTAGCTTACCGGGCCGTCCCCATCTTCCCTATGGAGACCCTGGTAGGAGCAAAGGAATTCAAGCCCTCTCACAGGATCTGTCTCTCTTGGTCCCAGTCTCATGTCAGTTCTTGGATCGAGTGAGTGACGCTCCCCTCTGTCCAGGGCTGATACTTTATACAGTCTTTTATTCAAGTCTTTTGTCTTCCCTGTCTCTTGAACCAGGTCAAACCAGTCTAGGCTGGAGGCCTACTTTCGACCTGCAATAATTATCCTCCAGGGACTTTAGTTCCTGCCAGAAGCATTCATTGGCTCATCACTGAGCCAGGAATACAATCGCTAGCCAGTCCACAACGGTACATACAACAGTATAACATTAGTACAATAGTCTGAACAGTCCATGTTTCCAACGCATCCGTCACATCTCAGTATAACAGCCTGAATTTTCCCAGTTTCCAAAGCATCATGTCTGTCACAGTGATGTAGACATGGACTATCGCAGCAAAATGCCCATCTTGCAATGATGGCAATCTCCAATCCAGACACAGATCAGAAACGCCATCCGGCTGCTGCCACAGGATTGTACAACAACAGGCGGAGAGACAACAACTCTAGGCTGCAAACTCTCAAAACAAATGGTGCGTGTGCGCACACAACACACTCACAGTTAAAGGGACAGATACAATTCTCACAACATCTTCCAGTTGCTTCCCTCACCCTCCACTCAGCATACCTGGATTGAACTTCTGCCAGTTCATTTTCCTCCATGCTCCAGTCATCACCTAGCCACGCACTCGATCTGCTGGGCTGGATGGGACAGCAGAACAGAGTCGAATGTTATCAGCGCATTGAAAACACTGTAGCACGTGCCGCCTCACTAAGGCATTGACCCAGTGCCTACTGGATTCAATGGGAATCTTTCCTAACAGTGCCATGTACACAGTGAAAGGGGAATTGGGGCATAGAGAGCTCTAGGGCCTGAAAAGCAATTGCTCCAAACTACTCTCACAGGGATCTTTCCCATTGAGAAAAACGAAGCTACTGCAGGGAAACCCAGTCTACTCCTGCTTCAGTTGGCAAGTGAGTCAACAATACCTCATGGCCAGGCGTATCGCTGGTCAGGACAGAGAGAAAGAGACCCCAGAACAGCCAATTGCTCACTCACTCTCATTTTTCATGAAAAAAAATGTTGGGAGGTCTCCGTTTTTGTCCCAGTTCAGAACAGGAAAAAGTTTTGAAATTTTAAATTTTTTTCACAGGACGGGAAAACCATTTCCTGCCCAGCTTAATTAACACCTGCCTGGATACCTGATCTCCATCCAACTCTAGGAGTCCATCATCTAGTAATGCAACCAGTGCCCGGCTCTGTACCCAGATTGGCTAGGCTCAAGGCGGTTAAAAGCAGTCCGATCCTCAGACTCGTCTCACTGCAACCTTCTTCTCCGTCATCTTAGCCAGGAATGGAAGATTAAATACTGGGGGAGGGGCAGGGCCGGCTTTAGGCCAATTCCACCAATTCCCCCGAATCGGGCCCCGCGCCTAAGAGGGCCCCGCGCCCAGTGGCAGGGCTGCCGGGGTGGGGGCACATGGCCGAGAATCCCTTCCCTGGCTAGAGGCTCCTTTTTAATCTTTACTCATCCGGCGGCGCTCCGGGTCTTTGGCGGCACTTTGGCGGCGGGTCCTTCACTCACTCCGGGTCTTCAGCAGCACTTCGGCAGCAGGTCCTTCAGTGCCGCCGAAGACCCGGAGCGAGTGAAGGACCCACCGCCGAAGACTAGGAGCACCGCCCGGTGAGTACAAGCCCCACATGGTTTTTTACGTTTTTTTTTAGTCATCCCTGCCGGGGCCCCATCGAAACTGTTCGAATTGGGCCCCGCACTTCCTAAAGCCGGCCCTGGGGAGGGGTATTCCTTCCTGCCCTCTGCTCTGCTCCGTTTATGTCCTGAAGCATGAGGCTGGATTCAGGCTGTACAGCTACAAGTGTTATTACTGGCCATGGGAAGATGCAGAACAGCTTGCAGTTCTGAAACACATCCATGCGAGAACAGATCTGACATCCATTCTCTTGCATTTATTTGTATCTACAGATAGAAGCGTTTTCCAATATATCAGCCTATGAGAGCCCTGCAAACAGTACCTTACTCTGCTCCCACATATTGGTCTATGGTATATAAATAGATATCAACATAGATACAGAGCAATGAGGGGGTGTCTGTAAAAGAGGAAAAGGGGCGCATAGAGACAGATGACAATCCACCAATTCCGTGTGAAGGTCATTCTATATAAGGTGCAGCTGGTTTTCAGTGAAGCTGATCTGTCTATATTGCAGTGCTTCAGAAGCATATGTCACGCGGAGGTACGTTCCTTCCTGCTACAAAGCACATTGGCGAAGAAGAAATAAACTGATCATCAGTGACTAGCTGGCCTGCACATTCCTACCTTGAACGCCTGATGGTCTGTTTTGGTTCGGATTTAAGGGATTGGCAATTCTGGAAGCTTTGTCTCTTGGGTTCCCAACCCGAGACACCTTAAAGGGGGCAGATTTTCAAAAAAATGCTCAGCCCCCACACAGTAAAAATCAGGGCTGGTCTCCCTAGAAAGTTGTATCGCTTTCACTATAATGGTCTATTTAAAGCTGTACACCTGGACTAGTGTGGCTGCGATTACATAGGCAGCTCGTTTCTTCAGTAGCTCTCAAAGCACTTTACAGAGGAGATCAGTATGGGTGAAGCTGTCCCTGTGGGGAAGGAGAATAAGCTATATGGGTATGAGGCACTTTTATACCAGTATAACTGCAGGCATAGTAGGGTTTGTACTGGGATAGCAGTAAAAAAACCATAGCCCCTAACTGAAATAGTTATGCCAGGACAAAACCTGTGTGTCCAGCAGGCCTCGGGGTCCTTTAAGGCATCTCAAGCCAGACACCTGAAAGAAGGAGGCACCCAAAATCACTATCACTTCTGAAAAGCTTGTCCACATGCCTCAATAGAGACCATTTGTGTCAACTTTGGGTACGTCTACACTGGAAAAAAAACAAAAACACAGCAGCTAGTCTCAAACCCCAGTTCAGCTGACTCGGGCTGCGGCTGTGGGGCTATAAAATAGCAGTGTAGATGTTCAGGCGTGGGCTGGAGCCCAGGCTCCGAGCCCCTCGCCACCCACTGGGTTTCCGAGCCCGGGCTGCAGCCTGAGCCCGAACGTCTACACTGTGGTTTTTACCCCTGCAGCTCCAGCCCCATGAGGTCCAAGTTAGTTGACACGGGCTCTGAGGGTTGCTGTCGTGGGTCTGGTTTTGCAGTGTAGACGTACCCTTAAAAGCCAGAAATTCCCATTGTGGTCATCTAGCCTGACCTCTTCGTAACATAGCCCATAGGACTTCTCTGAATTCATTCCTGCTGCAAACCCAAGAGCTGTGGTTGAGCATATCAGTCAGAAAACAAGAAACGAAAACCACCATCCAATTTTGATTTCAAGATTTCCAGCGATGGAGAATCCACCGTATCCCTGGGTAAGTTGTTCCAATGGTTAATTACCTTCTCTGCTAAAACCCTGCACTTTATTTGCACCTTTCCTCGTGCTGTAACTTAGTAATGGTTCCCATGTTTCCATGAGATCATCTGTGTTATTCTCCATATTGAATGTTATATTGCTCATAAACTGTGACTGTTGGACCCCAGGACTGTCTATCCCTATTCAGCATGTTAAGCACTTGAAGTCCCAGTGACGACAAAGGCTTAAAATGTGCACATAGTCAGTATGTTATCTAGACTAAGGCCCAAATCCTGAAGCCGTGGCTTGCTCAGGCAAAACCCTCAGTGAAGTCAGTTGCGGGGTACAGTGGGGGAAGGGCATGGGGCCACTTTTGTCCTTGCAAATAAAAATGGAGTGAAGATTTTGTCCTGTGGCCCAGTGGGAGTTTTCCCTGAGTCAGGACCAAGCTGAGCAAGGACCTCAGCCCATGGCCCGTTGGGGTTATAAGACTGACGCTCCTGGAGGACTTTGTTGCCCTTGGCTTTGGCTGTAAGCCCCAGAGAAGGCAAACCAGTTCCAGGATTCCAAACGAGGCAGGTGGGTATAACGGGACGGGGGGGGAGGGTGGAATCTCTCTTTCCAGCACCCTATGATACGGGGCATATATAAGGCCTGATTCTGCAAGGAGTTCAACATCCTCTACCCTCACTGAGATCAATGGGCGGAGGGGGTGCTTAGCTCCTCCCAGGATCAGGTCCACAGCCTTGGCTCTGAAAGCCAGCGCAGCGTGTTTCCTTGTAGCACAGGGACGCTGTGAGAGAGTCGCTGCTGCTCCTCTCCCCCCGCCTCAGTGTGGAACATGTGCCCTGGCTGGAAGGACGCCAGCTTCCCCATCCCATTGCCTCCCTCCATCAGCACAGGGCTGCCAGTAATTTTCCACCCTGGCAGCCAGTGCCTCCCAAACCAGAGTCCCTGCAGGAGAAATTCTTCCTTACGTATCTTTAATAAGGCTGGGTCCAGTTCCAGATTTTCTTTTCATGAAGCCCCCAATCCACGTAGTGCACATTGATGTTGTTATTCATGTTTCAAGTCAATTAAAGTCACGATTCCAAGGGACAGCTGGTCTCCTTGTAAACACAAGCTCCCCCTTTCCCACACTTGATCTTGTGCAAATATGAAGGATTTTTTTAAACCCGACCATAGAAATTCCCATGGGCCAGCTGCATCCGTGTGGTAACTCCACTGGCTTCAATAGGGTTGCACCCAGGAGGCTGCATCTGGTCTCCCTGTGCCACTCAGCATTTCTATCTGGATTCTTTTGCTAGCCAGACACAAAATACTACAGCAAGCGTCACTCTAAGGCCTGACTCTCCAGTGGTGTAATTAAAGCACAGCTCCACTGGCTCCAATGACTTCAGTTGGCTTCAAAGAGCTGGGCTGGCGTGTACAGGTTCTTACAGATCTATAGAGATCTCTGGGAGCACTTATTCCTCTGAGGTGCACCCCTTATTTCACCTCCTCAGAACTGGCCAGTTATGACATGTTCCAGTTTTGGTCTCAGCCCAAAGGGGACTTCATTTTTTTAAGGGTGAGGACAATTCGTCCAGCGATTCGAGTTATTTATATATGAACCCACTTCAGCGGCACCTGCCGGCGATCCAGCTGCTCTCCAAGTCCATGGCAAAGTTTCCAATGGCCCTGTGGCCACATTCCCCCTTCTGCCCCAGCTCTGCATCTGGTTCCCTGATCCTGCTGCCCTGCCCAGCCTCTAACACCTTGCGGGTGGAGGTGGCTCAGCCCTCCAGCTATGTCACATGACAGTTCCACCCTTCCCATGGCACCCAGAGTCCACAATCATCACAAAGAAACAAACCCTTTCCTAAGGAGCAGCCTTCCTTAGCTCCCAGTCCAGCCTTCCCCCCGCCCCGAGAGCTCAAAGTCTGCCCTCCCTCCCAGCCAGGCAGCAACTGAGCTGGGCTCTTCCTTTTCAGCTCCTCGTTTGGTGCCTGACACCTGCTTCTGGGGTCACAAGGCCGGGCACACTGCACCCCCAGCAACCTGTTAACCCTTTCCTGACTCGGGTGGCGACACCCCGTCACCATCTCCTATCACTAACCCTAGTCACTAACTGAATCTGGCCCACAGAAATCAATCACAATCTTTCCATTGACTCCAAGCCCTTATGGCTGTGGAAAGTGCATGCAAGACCCTACCATTCTGATCGCATTTGATATCCACTCTGCACAGGTCCAGTTGGTTACCCAAGGTGCCAGGGGGAAAGCAGGCTTTTACATTAAAGGTGCAGTGCAGCGAAAAGCAGAACATCCTCCCTACATTTCTCTAGCTACGTATGCCACAGTAAAGAGGCCCCCTTTGGATGAAAGCCTGATCAAGCCCCAAACCAGGAAGTTTGAGTTTCTCTAATGGAGAAGCCCAAGAGACAACTGAACTGTTGGAAGGATGGATCTGTCACGTGAGCAGGTTGTCTTTACAGTTCTATGAGATACAACAGCACTGGAGACCAATCTCAGACTGAATGAGATAACCACGTTTTCCTATGTACCTAACCAAACATATTGCATCAAATAATGGAACACGTGCGTTCCCACTCTGACAAGTGCCTGTAAAAATGATGTCTTCTAACTCAACAGATCTGACCCCCGATTGCATCTTTTGACTCCAGTGACAACAATAAGTTGCCACTGCTTTTTACTCACTAGCTAGGCAGGAGCTGAGACAGGTACAAGAAAATGAGCTGAAGGGAAAAATCCTGGCTCCATTGAAATCAACAGCAAAACTCCCATTGACTTTAATAGGGCCGGAATTTCACCTCCATCTCATGAACATCAACAATACGGTGTGCTAAGGTCCAACCTGTGCTACCCCCTCAGGTTTGCAGCAGCGTCAACAGCTCTCAGCAGCAGCCCCTTGGTGACATGCTGAGAAGCAAGATCCCAACTCGACATCTGGATCCAAACACAAGTTTGCAGGGCCGGCAGTTCCCCCAAACCATTTTTCCTTGCAAACGGAGAACATCTGACCTGGAGTCAGTGAGAAGTGAGAGACACGGAGCCCCGTGGTGACAGTACTGACAGGCACACTTTTCAGGGCACAGCTGCACTTTAAACAAATACCTGTCAAAGGAACAGAGAGGGGGCTGTTAAGGGGGCGATTGTGTGTGTGCAAATGTGTTTAACAAGTTGATACAGCAGAGAGAGGCCAGGGTCTCCGCTATTAAGCGCCAAGGAATCGGCATGTTATCAGAGGGAGTGTTAATAAGCATTTTCTATAAAGCAGCCACTTATGAAGAGGGAGGACGCCGCCCACTTCCTTACTTTACCTCCAAGGAGCAGCACAATGCACCTGCTCCAAGTCGCTGCTGATCGGTGGCTTTTACGGGGGTCGGAGTGGAAAGAATCATTTTTCTAAAAGTTTCCACACGTTCAAAAAATCCATGACAACCAGGGCCCAGTTTGGGAAATCAAAGGGCAGGGTTTGGAATCCAACTCCTACTGTCTCGGTGAACGTGGTTGTCAACCGCAGAGCACGTCAATCCAGCCGCTTGTCAGAAGCTCAGCTACCAGAACAGGAGTGGGCGTGGGGCGGTCCATGGCCTTTCAGACCGAGGACCCACTCTGAGAAGGAACCAGCCTCCTTCCCCAGGTACTGGGCTCATTTCTAGTCCCAATTACAGCTCAGGCCACAGTATGTCATGAACAACCTGTTCCAGTGCTGCAGAACCGCCCGATAACACAGAGCACAATGCTGTGTTCGCCTCTGAAATGCGCTGCTCGGATCCACTTGAGACCCTGCGCCTCAGAGGTGCGGAGCACCCACATTGTGAGCGCCCAGGGTGACAACTCAAGATGGGCTGTTTTTCTAGATCTGCTCTAGGAGTTATTTTGGGGACGTTCCAGGCTTGTGTCATTCAGAAGGTCAGACTGGTCCCTTCTGGCCTTGGAATCTATGAAAATCAGGGGAGATTTCAGCTGAAGCCCCCAGCTTGTGGCAGGAGGGGCTTGATTTGAGTTCCCATATATTACCGAGGGGATCCAGCAAGCTGTGCTCTGCTATCAGTTCTCTCTGGACTATAACAAGGTCAATAAACATCAATCCATCCCCGCATGACACTAAGGACCCTCTCTGCGTAGGATCTGGTGTGTTTCCCAGCAGCCAAGATGCCCACGGTTCTGCCCCATTGTTTTGTGTGTGGAGAGGGCCCCTGGAAGAAAATGGTATAACAGTGTCTCTTGTAGTGCAGAAGCCATTTCTTAAGGTCCAAGTCTTCCCCTTCCAGCCTCCTGATCCCGCAACATTCCCATAACCTAGCACTGTAGCTGCCACAGGAAAAAGTTATATTAGAACAACACTAAGGAGACTTTACCTGGGGACATGGTGGGTTCCCCATCACTCGTGGTCTATCAATCAAGTCTTTCTAAACCTCCTGCTGTAGCTCAAACAGAACTCATGGGCTTGCTGCAGGAATTCCTGAGTAAGGTTCTGCGGGCTGGGTTCTGCGGCCGGTCAGACTAGATGAACATGTTGGTCCCTTCTAGCTTTAAAAACAGAGAGTCCTGTGTGATGAGAATCTGACTCTGCAGTCAGTGGGAGTGGAGGGCACTCAGCATCTTTCAGGATTGGGCTCTGCAAGCAGCTACTTGGCTACATCCCCTTAATCTGTGCCTGAGCTGTTTGTTTCCTTTCCCTGGGCACAGGCCTTCTCTTCCATTAGATGGGAGTCTCTCCACACCACCACCAGCCTCCTTTGATGCAATCTCTCCAGGTCACTGGCTTCTCCTCTGACTTTGGTGGAGTCCACAAACTTGATCACGGTTGCATTCGTACCAATGAAATGTCCAGCAAAGAAAGATGCACAGAAGCTGTGCAGGCTGATGAGAGGGGAGTGGGTTGTAATTTAAGTGGTCAAAAGAACCTCTGGGAATCCTAGAAGATGAGCTCCAAGTAGCAGGAAACCTCACTGCTTCTCCACTGTGATGGAAGCAGCTCTAAGGACCATCCAGAAATACTTCAGTGATCTGCCCAGAGCACAGCTTGAGCACTGTAGACACAGTGTCTAGGTGTACGACACCTATGAGGGATGCCTAGTCTTCAAACCCTCTCCTTGCCTTCAGTGATCTCATTTGACTTACCTAGTTTTGGTTAGAGGCTTGAGTGTTCCCAAGTCAGTGGTTGACTTTTAGTGACAGAGTTGCAGCAGGAGAGAAAGGGCTCAATGCATTGGGTTAACTGTTATTTCCTGGCTCCAGCCCTGCAGAAGGAACAGACAGTGAGCAGGGAAGGAAAGAGAATAAATAATAAAAATATCCAGCTTTTATACAGCACTTTTCTTCTGTAGATCTCAAAGCACTTTGCAAAGGAGGGCAGTATCATTATCCCCATTTTATAGATGGAAAAACTGAGGCACGAGGCAAGGAAGTGACTTGCCAAAGGTCACCCAGCAAGCTAGTGGCCAAGCCGGGAATAGATTCCCACTGCCTCCCATCAAAATGGAGACCTGCTTCCTTGGACTGGGTTCGCTCGGAGGTGATCTCTCAGGGGCACAGTTAAATGGGGGTGTCAGCCCAGCTATTGATTTGCAGATGGGTTCTAAACACGTGCAAAGTTCTCAGGGCCTGTCTCTATTTCAACATCACTTAGTAGGGTTAACCCCTTTGTTACTAGTGCTCTCCTGCCCCGGCTGCGCGCCTTCCTTCCACTGAAAGTGACGGACAATTTGGAGACGCCTGGCGCCGTCACAGCAGGTGCATTCTGCATGGGCGCACCAGGCAGTTAGTTGCTAGCTGGATCTCCTGATATTAGATACAGGGTTTTCTATTTAAAACCTGCTGGTTTTCCTGCTTGTATTAACGTAGTCAGCATGGGCCAAATTCTGCCTTTGGCTGCGCATACATGTGGCTCCCCCAGATGTCAAGGAGAGCCAGACAATGAATTTAAAGACAAAAGCCACGCCTGAAGCAGGGAGAGTCACATTCTGCCTTTCATCTACTGCTGGGAATGGCTTAGCCAGTAGGTGCAGGGCCTGGGGTAACTGAGGACAAAATCTGGCCCTGTGTATACAACCTCTTTGTCCAATATAGCATTTCAAAGCTTAGAAAACCATGGACCACCCATTCTGAGAAACCCACGTTTCTTTCCATGGGTCTGACAGGCTTCTCATCTCCTTATTCAAGCTCCCATCTGCCTGGTTGTACATCTTCTAGTGTTGAAAGACCCTAACGTTCCTGTTCTGTTTACACCACTAGGCAATGACGGATCCAGAGCATCTGTCACTAGCGTCCACACCTGTAGAAACAAGAATGTAACATCACAAAAACTAGACTCCCAGAGGGTGCTGCGTAATGATCTGCCGGTAACATGTCGGCAGCTCTGAGACCTGGGACTCATTCTCGGGGATGCCAGAGCTGAGCTGGGGAAGGGGCATGCTCAGATTCAGGAAGGGGGATAGAGGCAGAAGACAGGGAAATAGACATCTGGCTGCTATGTGAGTGGCTCGTCCTGGCGGATTCCCGGAGATGTATCAGTGTCAACTTTAGGGAAGGCTGACCGGAGCACCCATCAGAAAGATGGTGCATGGAAAAGGCAAAGGGAGGTTCTTCAGAATGAAGGTTGGGGTGGTGGGCCATCACTTGGCTCTGTCCCTAGGATCACAGTAGTGAGAGAAACAGCCGTCAGCCCACCGAGTCCACGTCCTCACAAGGGCAGGCAGCCCCCATAGAGGACACAGCAGGTATTGAACTGAGCCCACATGCTTTTACTAAGAGCTTTCAGAAAAGCTGGCACTGAAAAGGCGAGGCTGCCTGCTCATTGGCAGCTCAGAAACAGCACAGGGTGCCCTGCATCCACTCCAGCCCGGCTGCTGCTGCCGCCCTTCTCCCTGACCCAGAGCCGATCAATCCCTCTTGCTCTGGGGATGGATCCATTGTTCCTAATGATTGTGTCCTGGCTCTTGCTGATGCACTAACATGCCACTCAGGTTTTAGGTTGTGGATATTTGTCAGCTGGGAACAGGGGTGGAGATTTCATAGAATCATAGAATATCAGGGTTGGACGGGACCTCAGGAGGTCATTTAGTCCAACCCCCTGCTCAAAGCAGGACCAATCCCCAGACAGATTTTTGCCCCAGATCCCTAAATGGCCCCCTCAAGGATTGAACTCACAACCTAGCAACCCAATGCTCCAAGCACTGAGCTATCCTTCCCCCATTTCCAAGTACTGTGTCTCCCAGGTCCCGAAAGAGGCTGGACAGAGGCCCTAGAGAACCACAGGGATTGCCTGATCAAACAGGCTAATGACACAGGACAATGGACTAACCCTTAACAGTGCAGCCATTACAGAACTTCTCCAGCACACTAATGAGAGCGTCCCCCAGCCCGCAGCAATCTAGCTTGGAACTGTCATTGATCATCGGGTTCAATCTACACCGCCCTTCACTCCCCTTGGCTTCCGTGGGAGCTGCTGGGTGCTCGGCACTTTTGCAAAGCAGCCCATTGATGTAGGAGCCTCCATCAGGATTTGGGAGCCCAACTTCAGGCTCCAGTTTTGAAGTTTTTGACCCAAGTCACCTTTCGGAACAAAACTGCCCTGTCAGGGCGAAGCACAAGGTCATTTATCCAGGCTCGTTCGGAGAGGCGAGCTGAGTGGGGAGGGGTCTCCATTCACACGGGCAGGGGAAAACGTTACCTGGGGATCTGCTCGTGGGCGCAGTTAGATGATAGAGCAGCACAATGCACAAGCTGAAATAATAAGCGGGTGGAATGAAATGTCTATGCTGGGTCCTGCCCTCCTCCCTTTTGTCTTTGATACAGTCCGTTTCCTGGATTCTGCCCGTCAGAAGCAGGCACTCACCCTACAATCCCTCCACCCCTGCGAATGCCCTGCTCCCGCACGGCACCGGGGCTCAGCGGACACAGTCTCTCTCTGCGACGCTTCCACACAAACACTTGCCTGGCTCCAGGGCGGAGCCAGCCCTGGCTCTCTGGCACGCCGAGCTTTTCCAGCACTACGGTCACAGGTAACATCCGAGGACAAGATGTTTACACTCGGGCACCTAAAAGCTCCAGCTTCCCTTGCAGGAAAGAGAAGCAGCCTGCTAGTCTGAGCCCCTCCAGGCCCTGTTGATTTCAGCGGGAAATCACACCTCTCCACATCAAGCCATTTTTATTTACTGTCGTGCTCAGATGTGGATTTAGGTGACTAATGTTAGATTCCCCAGTTTGAAAATTTTGTCCTAAATCCCTTTTTCTTCTGCATTCTCACTAGGTTCCCAACCCCTGCAGCCCCCTTTTCAGAGCAGCAGAGCCCTCCAGCTGCTATCTCCCTTGAAGAGACGTAGTGAAACCAGCGGTCAGACTGCCACAGGCAAATCTCCTTGCAGAACCCCAGCTGGGATACCCTTGAGCCAAGCCCGCTCCCTTCTCTCAGGCCCTCGACCTCTCTGCATCCTGCTCTCAGCACAGTATCTGTTCCTCTGTCCTCCCACCAGGGAAACCTTTTGGCTCAATGTCACCAGCCCTGGGCCATAGAATTCAGTTCTCAGGACTAAGCACCACCTCGTTCCGGTGGGCCTGGGCACGCACTCACCTCTTGCTCTGCAACACAAAAGGATCTCAGTTTACCCAGCATCCACTGGAGCGCCAGCTAGCTCCCCTCCAGGAGCAGTGACTTCGCCAGCCCTTGAGAGGTCCCTTGGAAAAACGCTTCTATGGAGCGTTTCAGATCATGCACAGACCAGGGCGGGCACTTGGGAGGTAGTGTGGTCTAGTGAATAGGGCACGGCACTCAGAGTCAGGAGACCCGGGGTTTGCTCCTGGCTTTGTGAGGGTCATGGGTGCCCATGGAGCCGCTCTGAATGAACTTCAGACAGGCTCCTCTTGCAGCGTGACATCCCTCAGGGCACACTCTCCTGGCTTCAACAGCTCCTGGGCCTGACCTCAGGGTGTTCAGTACCCCTGTTTCACCCCGTGAGCTCCCCGCAGTGAGTCCACCTGAATAGGAAACCCAGGGAAGCCTTACACGCCCCCTGAAGAGGCCCTGCACCCCAACTTCGCAGTCAGCAGTGTCTCTCAGCCAGCGTTGTAAAACAGAGGGGTTTATGAGTTGACTGGGACACAGCGTAGAACAGTTCTAGCACAGAAAGCAGGAACATCGGAGTCCATCTTGGGGGTGGGGGGGGGCAGATCCAGAGCCCTGGGCTCTTCCCCTGAGCCACAAACCAGGAGACTGTCCAGTTTCCAGCAGCCCACCCTCAGTCATGCCCGGCTGCCCTTTCTCCGTCCTTTGTGCTGTTTTCCGGGCAAACCAGTCACCTTTCCTCCACCTCTCTCTTTGTTCTCCAACTCCTCCGGCTGGCTTCTTGCAGAGGGTGGGCCCCAGCCATCAGTTACCAGGATACAGAGTGTCCGGCCATTGTGTGGGCCCAGGGAGCTAGGCGGCAGTCACACCCGCCCCTCTAGGGGTCTCTGCAGTGACCACACATCCTTGTCCCACTACCTAGATACTAGTGCAATACATAGGGGAAACTGAGGCACACCGAGTATTCATACAAAACATTGAAAATTCCCACTTTGTCACAGTCACTAACCCACTGTCTGTGCTTGAGCAAGTCTCTGCCCCACCCTGTCTTGCTTGTTTAGATAGACAGCTGTCTGGGGTGGGGGCTGTCTCTCACTAGGTGTTTGTACAGCGCCTGGCACAAGGTTAGAGCCTCAAGAGACTTCGGTACGTCAACTAATAATACTGTATTTCATTACCACCTGTGCCATCGGCTCCTGCAGCTCCTCGCCACTCACAAGTGTATTTCTTGGATCTCACTTAGACTCTTAAGCATAGATGTGTCACTGTCACAAGGTGACTGGCCCCTTTAAGGGGAGATGGGGCCAGCCACACCTGGGCCATAATTAATTAGCTTCCCAGCAGCCTGAGGGCAGGAGGCTAGGAGGGTCAGGTGATAGCTGAATCAACACCTGGGTCTTGTAAAAGATGTTAGATGAGAGCCCTCAGAGTGAAGCATAGGGAGCAGGCAGGAAGGCAGGCTCCAATGGAAGGCCCTGAGCCAGGGTCTGCAGGAGGCCAGCTACTCCAGGGGAACCAGCCTGGGGGCCCAGTGCTCTATACCAGAGTCCAAAAGACTCTTAAAGGTACCCCAGAAAGGGGCTGGAAACAGGGCCCTCGGGGCACAAGAGATTAGGGTTGCCAATCCTCCAGGAATTAAAGATTCATAAGAACATAAGAATGGCCATACTGGGTCAGACCAAAGGTCCATCTAGCCCAGCATCCTGTCTACCAACAGCGGCCAATGCCAGGTGCCTCAGAGGGAATTAACAGAACAGGCAATCGCCAAGTAGGGTGACCAGACAGCAAGTGTGAAAACTCGGGACGGGGGTGGGGGGTAATAGGAGCCTATATAAGAAAAAGCTCCAAATATCGGGACTGTCCCTATAAAATCGGGACATCTGGTCACCCTATCACCAAGTGATCCATCCCCTGCCACCCACTCCCTGCCTCTAGCAAACAGAGGCTAGGGACACCATCCCTGCCTATCCTGGCTATAGCCATTAATGGACCTATCGTCCATGAACTTATCTAGTTCTTTTTTGAACCCTGTTATAGTATTATCTGTAATGAAAGATTACATCACGTGATGAGACCTCCAGGAGTATGTCCAACCAAAACTGGCAACCCTAGAAGAGAGGCCCCTGAAAGGGAGAAGAACTTTTGAGTTTGTTGGGACTCTGTAGTTTGGACTTTTGCTACCCCGGAAGGGGTTAAGTTTTGTTTGTGACTTGGCCAGAGTGCTAAGCCATATCTCCAGCACAGCCTGGTATGTGGCGAGCAGAGGAGACTCTCCTTGGGAAAAGAAACTGAGCCAGGGAGTCCTGGCAGTGCCAGTCTTGGGCAGCCAGCAGCATGGGCAGCCATGCCCCAGGATAGTCACCAGACAAGGAATGAGCAGTTAGCTCCTTGTACAGTTCAGTGGAATTTCCCATGAAGACACTGGTGTTATTTAATGGGACTAGCTCAGCCGGGATCATAGATTCATAGGGTTAGAAGGGACCGCAAGGGGCATCTAGTCTCACCCCCTGCCAAGCTGCAGGATTTGTTGTGTCTAAACCAGGAGTGGGCAAACTTTTTGGCCCGAGGGCCACATCGGGATTGTGAAATGGTATGGAGGGCCGGGTAGGGAAGGCTGTGCCCCCCAAACAGCCTGGCCCCCGCCCCCTATCTGCCCCTCCCACTTCCCACCCCCTGACTGCCCCCCTCAGAACCCCCGACCCATCCAACCCCCCCCGCTCCTTGTCCCCTGACCGCCCCCTCCCGGGACCCCACCCCCTATCGGAATGCGTCTCTGCGAACGCGGGCGGAGGACTCAGGAGGCGCAGGGGCAGCCGCGCAGCTGGAGAGAAGCGGCGGTTTCCCCTTCAAAGCGCTGTTTCTCTCCGCCCGGTGCTCCTCCTGAGTCCTGTGGCCTTGTTCCCCATGCTCCCGCCACTCGCACCGCCCGCCTGCTCCCCTGCCCTTGCAGTGCAGCCCCTCTCCCCCCCCGCGGGGGGTGTGCTGGTGCTGAGCTGCCTGAGTGCCCAGCCCTGGGGCCCCCTGTTGTTGGGGGGCCTGTGCCAGGGCACCCTGTGTTCACTTGTAAATCGGCCCCTGAGCCGCACCGCCCAGCACGGCGAGCTGAGGCTGCGGGGGAGGAGGGTCAGCAGGGGAGGGGCCGGGGCCGGCCAGGAGCTCAGGGGCCGGGCAGGACGGCCCCGCAGGCCGTAGTTTGCCCACCTCTGCTCTAAACCATCCAAGACAGATGACTCCAGCCTCTTTTTGAAAACCTCCAGTGAAGGAGCTTCCACAACCTGCCTAGGGGTCTGTGCCATTGTCCTGCTGTTCTTCCAGTTAGGAAGTTTTTGCTGAGATTTAATCTAAATCTGCTGTGCTGTAGTTTGAACCCATTGCCTCTTGTCCTGCCCTCTGTGGCAAGAGAGAGCAACTTTTTTCCATCTTTTTTATGGCAGCCGTTCAAGGATTTGAAGACCACCTTAATCTTCTCTTTTCCAAACTGCACAGACCCAGTTCCCTCAGCTGTTGCTCATATGGCTGCATCCCATCCCTTTGGTCATCTTTGTCGCTCGCCTCTGGATCCTTTCCGAAATTGATCACAGTACTCTGGCTAAAGCCTAACAGCGCTGAGTAGAGCGGTACTATCCCCTCCCGTGACTTGCACGCTAGGCCTCTGTTATGCAATCTAACGCTGCATTTGCTTTTATTGTTTGCAGCAGCATCGCCTTGCTGACTCATGTTGAGGTGGTGATTGTGATCCACCACAACTCCCAGCTCCTTCGCAGCAGTGCTGCTGCCCAGGCAGTTATCCTCCACTCTGTATTTGTGCATTTGGTTTGGTATTTTGGCCCTCTGAGACTTCAGACTACAACACTTCATTCCTTTAAGCCCAACTCTGATCTCACATTGATGTTACACTCGTGTACCTCAGTGGAGTCACTCCTGATTGGCACTGATGTAACTGAGCAGAACCCAGGCCCTTAAAATGCTGTTCCTCCCTGAAAACCACCTATGGTTGCTCCCACGTCCTTACTCAATCGTTCTGTTCCCCTCAGAGCCACAGCCGCTTATTTCACTGCCTAAATAAGGCGATCTCCCCTGTCAGTGCTGCAGTGCCACCGTGGCTATTCTGGATCATGCGCCATCAGAATCAGGTCAGCCAAGCTCCAGCTGCCGAATCTTTATTGGTGCTGGTGTAGGAGCCCGGAAGGACCCCGAGTGACCTTCGCACCCAGGAGGAGTTTGCGGGGCTGCCAGTTAGGGTACGTCTACATTCGAGCTGGGAAGTGTAAAGGAGACTGTAGTGGGACAGACTGCCCCACTCCCTGAAAGTGTGGGCTGCAGCAGGCCAGTGTGCCTGCGCAGACGGGCAGCCAATCGGAGAAGGGCTTAGTGGGAGCCAATCGGGGCCCAGATTGGAGGCAGCCAATCAGGGCCCGGCTCAGCCCTATAAAAAGGCTCCTCAGGGAGGGGAGAGTCAGTCTCTCCCAGACCTTCAGAGGGGAAGGTCTGTCTCCTGAGTGGGGAGACTAGCATCTGGGACAGCGCAGTGCTGGGCAGGCCCGGGGGAGCAGACGGGAACTCCAGCCCGGTGTCTGCCAGGCTGCAGGCCCTGAGGGGAAGGGCCTAGTGGGTGCAAAGGGGCCGAAGGGGAAGCGGCCCAGGGAGAGAGGCGCACAAGGGGAGAGAAGGAGGGCAGGAAGGCTGCCACCAAAGGGTCCCTGGGTCGGGACCCAGTGTAGAGGGTGGGCCTGGGTCCCCCCCTTGCATGAACATCCAGCCAGTGGATGTGGTAATAGTGGACTGCACCAGACACCGAAGAGGACACCGCCGAGCGGGAAGCAACACGGGTCCAGACAACAACAAAGGAGCAGAGGACGGACGGGACACCACCAGCAGTGGGCGCCCTGCCAAGGACTGAGCTAATTCCCGGAGCGACCAGCGGGAGGAGCCGCGGTGGTGAGTTCCAACCTCAATACAGAGACGTATCGGCACTAGCTGTGCTCAAGCTGGAGTGAAGCAGTGTTGCCATGGCAGCACAAGCGGTGGGATGGGCTAGCCACCCCAAGGATGCACCTAGGGCCTCGGACAGGATCCTTCTTAGGGCAGGTAAACTCTCCCGCCGCTTGCACTGCCACAGCTACACTGCTATTTTTAGCACACTGGCTTGATCAGAGCTAGCGCTGGTATGTCTCCCTGAGCTGGAAATTATACCTCCCAGCTCTGTGCAGACAGGAAAGAGCCACCTTTTCCCTTGTAAACTGAGCAGCTGTTAACTGGGAAACCCGAGAGACAATAAACAGAGTCCCATGGTGCCAAAGTCACTTTTAGCCACAATCTTTTAAAAGGACATTGCAGCTGCTCGAGGGTTGTTTTCAAGTCACATGCTCCTGACTCTAGTGGGTTCGACTCAAGACCACCACCAGTAGAGATAACAAGCAGAATCTCAGTACCTCTCTGAGAGCTCCTTCGCTCAGTCACCTCCCTCTGGTGCTGCATGGACTCCCTGGGAAGAACCTTTGAGTCCTTCTCACGGGAGAGCCGATCACCTCTCCGATCGTCGGCCTCACCTTGATTTGATCTGTCTTTGATACAATGATGCCTGGCCACAGTGAATTCCATCAAATGATATTGCATGCCAGTAAACAAAAGGCCATTTAAAATGGAAATAAACAACCCATTCTCTTCCTGCACAAGGGATGGGGTTGTAAAGCCACTAAACAATTGTAACATCATGCAGCCAAAGAACCAACCTACCTCAATGCAGTTTGCTGACAAGTTGTATATTTCAGTGGGTCCTGGTCCAGGACAAGGGCTCCCAGGTGCTAGGGTAATGCAAAAAAGAAAAAAATAACAATGTTCCCTTTCCTCCGTTTCAATCCTGTAAGTGAAACAATTAGACAGGTGGAGTCTTGCATCCAGCAGCAGCACAGGCAAAAATGAGATCAGTAAAGGTAACTTTGGTGTACCTGGAAAACAGTGTAGTAGTGTCATCGCTTGAAAATGTGAATGAATCCTTCCTGCAACTCCAAAGAACAGCTCCTCTCCCTTAGGGAATGAGATCATTTTGTGAGGTGTCCTGACCCCACTGCCCCTCCCACACACAATGCACCTGGGCCATCAGATTCAGTTTGTGCAGACACAATAAAAGACAGGCGAGCAGTTGCATTAACGTTGTTGCAGTGGTGGTACTGGCTATGTTTTTGGTTTCTTTGTTTGTTTTTAAGGGGAGGCAGTACTGTCTAGTGGTCAGAGTGAGGGCCTGGGAACTGTGAGACCTTGACCCTATTCTAAGCTCTGCCACTGATTTGCTGTGGGATGACAGGCCAGTCACTGAAACCAACATTTTCAAAGTTGAGCACCTCAATAAGAGTCCTGATTATTTCTTCCCCCCTCCCCGAGATGCTGAGATCCAGAACACCCGCTGGGGATAGTGGGAGTTGCGGGCACTCATCACCCGTTCCCAGAGAATAGTTATCAGTGGTTCACAGTCATGCTGGCAGGGCATAACGAGTGGGGTCCTGAACGGATCAGTTCTGGGTCTGGTTCTATTCAATATCTCCATCAATGATAGATAATAGGATAGAGAGTACACTTACAAAGTTTGAAGATGATACCAAGCTGGGAGGGGTTGCAAGTGCTTTGGAGGATAGGATTATAATTCAAAACTATCTGGACAAACTGGAGAAATGGTCTGAAGTAAATAGGATGAAATTCAATAAGGACAAATGCAAAGTCCTCCACTTAGGAAGGAACAATCAGTTGCTCACATACAGAATGGGCAATGACTGCCTAGGAAGGAGTACTGCAGAAAGGGATCTGGGGGTCATAGTGGACCACAAGCTAAATATGAGTCAATGTAACACTGTTGCAAAAAAAGCAAACATCCTTCTGGGATGTATTAGCAGGAGTGTTGTGAGCAAGACACGAGAAGTAATTCTTCCGCTCTACTCTGCGCTGATTAGGCCTCAACTGGAGTATTGTGTCCAATTCTGGGCGCCACATTTCAGGAAAGATGTGGACAAATTGGAGAAAGTCCAGAGAAGAGCAACAAAAATGATTAAAGGT
Organism: Terrapene triunguis; assembly: GCF_002925995.2. NCBI lineage: Eukaryota > Metazoa > Chordata > Testudines > Emydidae > Terrapene > Terrapene triunguis. The sequence goes on from NW_020664481.1 coordinate 20,150,411, forward strand.
CTAGAAAACATGACCTCTGAGGGAAGAATGAAAAAAATGGGTTTGTTTAGTCTGGAAAAGAGAAGACTACGAGGGGACATGATAACAGTTTTCAAGTACATAAACGGTTGTTACAAGGAGGAGGGAGAAAAATTGTTCTTCTTAACCTCGGAGGATAGGACAAGAAGCAATGGGCTTAAATTGCAGCAAGGGCAGTTTAGGTTGGACATTAGGAAAAACTTCCTGTCAGGGTAGTTAAACACTGAAATAAATTGCTGAGGGAGGTTGTAGAATCTCCATCATTGGGGATTTTTAAGAGCCGGCTAGACAAACACTTGCCAGGGGTGGTCTAGAAGATAATACTTAGTCCTGCCATGAGTGCAGGGGACTGGACTAGATGACCTCTCGAGGTCCCTTCCAGTCCTATGATCATGAGTAAAGCATAATTTTATTTCAGAATCGCGTCTCTTGCGATAAATTCCCCGAGAGTTGGCATGCCTGGTACGGTAGTAGGCAAACTCTAGTGATCACATAGGAGAGGATCTCTGAGTGCGCTAAGCAGGATCTGTGCTCCAGGCATCACTCTAAGGGAAACAACCTGTCTTCCCGACGTCTGTAATTGACACAGATCCAGACCCACCAAGGGAGCTACCTGATCAAAGAGCACAGAGTCGGATTGGTGAGTTCCTGCCATTCTAGTGTGTGTTTCATCTTTTAGATGTCGATTCTCCCTGGACTCAGGGTACAGCTACAGGGCAGCTGGGAGCAGGCTTCCCAGGCAGCACAGACAGACTTGTGCTAGTGCGGCTTGAGCCAGCGGGCTAAAAATAGCCGTGTGGATGTTACGGCTTGAGTGGCTGCTTGGACTCTCAAGCCCACCTGACCCACTGGGGTTGAGCTTGGGTGGCTAGCTCGACTCTCCGCCAGAGCCACAACGTCCACACGGCTATGTTTAGCACACTAGCTCACGCCCCACGAGGGCAAGTCTACCCAGGCTGGGAGGCTTGTTCCCAGCTGCAGCATAGACACCCCCTAAGTTACCGGCGCTGGTGACTTTCTCGGGCTGCGTTGAAGACACTGTACTCCTGGCGAAGAAACTGGCAATAGAAATGCTGCAGAATCTGGATTCTCCTCACTCCGCTGAAAGTCAAGGGAAAATTAAACCGGTGTAAGTGAGGGGAGAATCAGGCCACCTGTGTCTACTACAAGGTCAGTACCAGACTTGCAGCATCAGCGACTGATCCCGTCGCCCTACAAACAAGCTTTGCTTCTTGTAAATGCAGCAGCGTATCAGTCCAGGGCAGGCATGCGGGTTTCACAGGCAGCATTCTTCTATGCAGCCCAGGATGATCGCATGTCACCTGCTGTGCAGGGCACCTTGGGCCCAGCTCTCTGGTGTCGCCATTTGCACCTGGCCACCGTGACTGTAAAACGCTGCTACGGCTGCGAGCGGAGAATTCTGGTCTGGTAGCATTTTTCACTCCCTTTGCCCAGGTGGCTACACAAGTTGTGCTCCCGCTATCCGTCTGTCGTGCCCACCTGTTGTCCCTGCTGTTGTACTTGGATCGGAAGCACTTCAGTTCAGGGGCCATCTTTTTGCTGGGTGGGTGTTTGTACAGCGCCTAGCACAAGGGGCTTCCGCAGTACAAGTAATACAGAGCAGAGGAGAATCCGGCCCCTGGAATCTGCCACTAAGTGGGCCATAGAACTACAAAAGGAGAACCAAGTATATTTGGTGGGGACAGAGGCGGTTTCAGTGGGAGAATGAAACTCAGGCCTTGCACTAGGGCTTTGCTGCAGTGTAGCTGCACTCGTGCAAATCCCTCGTGCAGACAGGGTACGCCGCTATAAGCTGTGCTGTCAAGTAAGGGGGCGCTCCGCTCCCTGGTGCCGATAGTGCCTTTGCCTGTTTACCCCAGGGGTTTGCACTGGCTGCTGGTCACTGGTGGCTGAAATCAGGGCAAGTCTGTGCAGACAAGGCCTCACTTCTCTCCTTGGAATGCTGCTGCGTGGCTCCATCTAGGACAAATTGACTCTACAGACCAAGTGCCTTCCTCTGTGAGTGCCTCTGCATTATTAATAGCTGACACACTGGGGCTTGCTATAATAAAGGCTCTCTCCTTTGTCAGAGCGGGTTCGAGTAACAGGCTCATCAATTTGGGCATTTTGCCTCTCCCTGTTCAGTAAACCTTTCATCTATCTTCCATGACCTTATTCACAGGCTCCTAACAGGGCTCTCAGAACGAGCACAGACTGGCTTGCATTCCCCTCTGGGCCGTCCTCCTCATTTTCTGAACATGTGGTGCTCAGCGCCTGCCTTAGGCGAATTTCTAAAGCACACAGTTAGAGTGAAGCGGTCAAAATGTGGCATGTGAGAATCAGGAGCCCTGGGATTCATTCCCAGCTCCAGCACTAATTCACTGAGTGACCCTGGGTAAGTCACTTCACCTCTATGGCCCGCAGCTTCCTCATTTGTAAAATGCTGATAATAACTCAGAGGGGTGATGCGAGACTCAATGCCTGACTGTTTGCAAAGTGCTTGGAGATCCCCTCACGAGAAGATCTGCGGAAGTTCTGGGCTTCACTACAACGCTGTAGGCAGTGGAGGAAAATAGATCACGCACATTCAGCCAAGAAAAAATGCTGTTGCCCTGTATCTGAGCCCCACAGCAATCCAGGCCATGTCACTGTTTCCGGCCATGTGACTGCATTGCACCCAGCGTCCGCCACAAGCAGACAGTTCTCCAGCATCTGCAGCCACATTTTTCAAAAAGGAATGACTGGCTCTCCTGGGCCAGGGAGAGAACTGGTGGAAGGAGTCAGCGCTGCTGCTGCTCATATACAGCAGGCATTCAAGCGAGGGAGCAGACGGGACATGACTCAACAGCTCTTCTGCATACAGTCTAACCAGAGCTCCCCGAGCAGAATTTCTGCAGCCCAGCCTCTCTCAGTGACCCCAGCATCCGCACTGAAGTGTGGGCCAACACTGGAAAGGGTCCAGGGCAAAATGGCACCTTCAGACTCAAAGACCTCCTCCTCCGCCACCTGTATACAGGGTTGCATCTGCTCTGACTTCAGAAAATGGAACTGCTTGTAACTTCTACACAACTATGGAAGCAGGACCCTGTTCTTTCAGTGGTGTCTGTTACACAGTGCCTTGCAGCCCTGGTCTATTAGGTGCTAGACACACACACACACAGGGTGAGACTCGAAGTAGACAACAAGTTGGAGGGGAAGAGAAGAGGTGATTTGCCCAAGGTCACACAGCAGCTCAGTGACAGAGCTAAGACAAGTACCCAAGTCATCTGACTTCCAATCAGTGCCCTACGCACTAGACCATGCCAGAGCTCCTGGGTATTATCGCTAGAACTGATTACTAAATTGCATTTACACCGAAACCAGTGTGACTCCAGAGAGGTCCCACAGGGCATAGCTTAAAACCACTGGTGTTATAAAGGTCTAAATGAGGACAAAGTTATTCAGGGCAAATTATATTACAGCTGATGACGCTCAAGAAGGAAAGTACCAAGCTTGAGTCTCAGATCCCAAGGGGAACGTGCAGACCTGGCAGTTAGAAAATAAAACCGTATCTTTGTCTTAGTAAACGGCAGACCTTTGAGATGGAAATTATCAGTCCAATGAACAAGGAACCTCACAACGTCATTTTCACAGAGTCACTCTTCAGAGAAAGATTAACGGCCACAAACTGGTATTTCAGTCCAGACCAGACATCACTCCTGTGTGGGGCTGGAAGCTGGTTCTCAGTCACTTCCCGAGGGATGCAGAACACAGAGGTTCTGTGGTTTTCATGTTTGAGCTGCTGCCTCTTTAACAGAGAAAACGGCATCCCTGGGGCTGGAGGGGTACATTTGTGCCTTCCCTAATTAGGGGCTGCCAGGGGACAACTCAGCCCCCAGCATGGGTTAGGCAGCCCTAGCAGCTGCTCCAACGTGGACTCCTCTTGGAATAGCCCCATGGGCCATTGCAGGTGTGCGGAATCAGCAGGCATAGGAACACCCCATCCATGCCCCTGACACTCCCTCTCCTTCCTGTGGTGCAATCCTGCTCTGCCCTGAACAGCCCCTGTTGCAGGGGCAGCACACAGCTGACTCTCTGTACCTGGCGTAGAGGGCCCCTGCACCTGGGCTATCCCCTGGGCTGGCTGAATGCCTGCCCTAGTGGCCCCTTTGCCCCAGGCCAGCTAGCAGAAAGCCAGTGCAGGGCCCTGGCACCGCTCCTTTCCCTGTTTTCACTGCCCAGTCCCCGAGAGACAGCCTGGTATGTCAAGAAGCAGCCACATCCCAGCCTGGCAGTCTTCCCCACTAGCACATCAGCGTCAGACGGGCACTGGATCCGCGCTGATTGATGAGACCTGGCGTGAGTGTCTGATCAGGTTTTCAACACTGCCTGCACACACACCCACACCCCGCCCCCGTGGTAAAGTACGGGCTCTCTGCCTCCCTGCAGACACCACGCCGGGGTGCTGTGCAGCACAGCGCCCCACTCACAGCTCTGTTCACCTCCTCCTCCCCGGACTGTTCTATCAGCTCCCGCTGCCTTGGGCTTGCTACTCGGCTTTCAGAACTTGCTGCAGCGTTCTGCAAAAGCGAGAGGAGCTCAAGGGGCCAAGTTGGACCTGGATTGCAAAGCAACTCAGCCCAGCAATTTGCCAGGGAACAATTGACTCGGGGGCATGGTGAATTCTCCATCTCTGGCCCTTTTAAAATCAAGATTAGATGTTTTCCTAAAAGCTCTGCTGTAGGGATCATTTTGAGGAAATTCTCTGGCCTGTGTTATACAGGAGGTCAGCTTAGATGATCACAACGGTCCCTCCTAGCCTCGGAATCTCTGAAACAGCCAATGGGCAGAGATGCTCAATAATAACACTCAGCAAATCCCCCCCTAAGGAGATCGAAGCACTTTACAAACCACCACTAACCCCTTTTTACAGATGGGGAAACCGAGGCACAGGGCAGGGAAGCGATTTGCATCAGGTCCCGCTGCAAGTCGATAGCTGCGCCAGGAATAAAACCAAGGTTTCAGTCTGGAATCCTCCCCACTTGGCTACACTGCTCCCTGGACTGGGGGGCTGGGTGTTGGGTTCTCTCCTTGTTGCCTTGTACTCTGTATCCATCTGTTGTCTTGCCCTTACATTGGAAGCTCTTTGGGGCAGGAACAGTCATTTTGTTCGGTGACTGTGCAGCACCTAGCACCAGGGGGTCCTGGCCCCTAACTAGGGCTCCTGGGTGCTACCAAAACAGAAATAAATCGTTAATAATCATATCAAGACAAGAGCCGCTTGTCAAATGCAGATCTGGATTGGAGTTTGGATTTCAAGCACTTCCACAAGTAAAGGGCTGTCTCTAGGCTTTGCTGTCACAACCGTAGGCTACTGGCCTGTCTCCCCAGCCTATGAAGGATTCGCTGCCACATCCAGGGTCTTTCAGCCCCTTCCTCCAAACCACCGTTTTCTTAATTCCAATAAAACCTCCCCAAGTAACACAAAGCTCCCAGCCAACGCAGAACCCAGAACCTTTCACTTTGCACCCCAGGGCTAGTCACAGGAGCCAGCCTCCCTCCTGCAGCCCCATCTTCACCCCGCGGTATCTCGGCCCTTTCCAGGGAACACCTAACCCCTTCCCAGCTGGGTGTGATAATCAAACAGGACTGGGCCGCACCCCCTGTTCCACAGCCCCCTCTCTGCTTCAACCCACTGTTACAACTTCCCTGGGGTACTCGGATATCACTGCAGTCCTTTGGCCCAACCCCTACTGCCAGACTTTGGGGGAGTCGTGCACAGGTTTGGATTTTCCACCTCATGCCAGTGAGGGGAACTGCCCTCACAACCCCCCGCCCTTCGCCTCCAGGGTGGCTAGGAAAGGTTAGCAGACAGCGCTCTTGGGGCTGCATCCTATCTGCCTTGCTGTCCCTGTACAATCTGCACTGCTGGGGGAACCTCTGAAACGCCCATTCAAGGGGAAAGCGATCACCCCAGCTCCCCACCCCTCATAGAGCCATTACATCCCTGGGGCAGCTGAGCAGAGATCTTCCCAGCAGCAGTCTGCTGGGCTGCAAAATAAGAAAACCCAGGTGCAAGGAAAGATGCCAAATCCCCAGGGCCCGGGCGAGCTCAGTGCATGCCGGTAGTGACGCACGAGACTTAGCGATTGGTTCTGCAGTAACCTCTGCCAGCCGATCTCCGCAGCACATGCCAGATGCTGCTGCCGCTGACAGCTCGCATGTGGTGGCGGGGCGTGGAGAGGGAAGGACTGTCCCCCATTCAGGGAGAGGTCTGATCTCTGCCTCTTACCCACGTCTTGCTACCTGATGGAGCATGAAAAGGCACCTGCCTCGCAGCAGTATCTTACTGCCTCTGGTTCTCCAGCTCTGTTAATATTTCATTTGCCAGGGGACCCAATCTGGACCCTCTTCATTCCCATTGTAATGGCTCTTGTCACACAGGTGCTTCAGTACTTGCTCTGAGGGGCAGAGAATTCCAGGAACAGCCAAGCCCCCGGGCCAAGCGCTCCGAACTTGTGCAGGGAGTGTCCAGGCCGGGTTCTCGGGAATCGGCCTGAGAGTTGTGCTGAGGACAGCAGTGTGCGCAACGTTTTCGAAAAGAGAGACAGCTATCGAAAGAGGGAGGAGGGGTGGGACAAAGAGCCACCCCCCTCTTGCTGCAGCCCTACTCACTCAGGCTGTAATCTTGTGTATTAAGCAGGATGAGTCCTGCTCCAGAACTGGGTGGGAAACCTCAACATCAAACCTAGGAAGCAGTGTTAACGATTCAGTAGGGGGCGCTCTTCCCTCCTGCCCCCCGCCCCCTGCAGAGTCAGTACTGGAAAGATGCCCCAGCATGGTGCTAAAGGGGCACAGTGCTGCTGACAGGGGTGTCTTGCCGATGAGGTGCCCCTCGTGGGCCTTAAAGATCCCTTGACACTGTTCAGTAGCAGGGGTATGTGCTCTGGGATCTTGGCCAAACTTCAGCTCTGCCTCCTTAAATTTCCCAAAGGGGTTTTTGGTGCAAAAAGATGTTCTTCCTTCTCCCTCCTGAAAGCTGTTGCTAGAGTAAAACGGGTGCTGCACCCCAGAGGGGGCTGCATTTCATTGGTTGGTGAATGATCCCTACAGACCCAGCGTGTAAGGCAACTGGGGATCCTTCACGGTGAGTGGCCTGACACACCTGCCCACACAGTAGGTTGCTTTGCTTCTGATGTTGAAGCCTCAGCCTCATGTTTTTAAATATGTTTAAAGTTTAAAGAACGGGTTCAAGACTATTTAGAAAAGCTGGACGAGCACAAGTCCATGGGGACAGATGCACTGCATCCAAGGGTGCTGAGGGAGTTGGCTGATGTGATTGCAGAGCCACTGGCCATTATCTCTGAAAACCCGTGGCAATCGGGGGAGGTCCCGGATGACTGGAAAAAGGCAAATCTAGTGCCCATCTTTAAAAAAGGGAAGAAGGAGGATCCGGGGAACTACAGCCTCACCTCAGTCACCAAAAAAATCATGGAGCAGGTCCTCAAGGAATCCATTCTGAAGCACTTGGAGGAGAGGAAAGTGATCAGGAACAGTCAACATGGATTCACCAAAGGCGAGTCATGCTGACCAACCTGACTGCCTTCTGTGATGAGATAACTGTCTCTGTGGATGAAGGGAAAGCAGTGGACGTGTTATTCCTTGACTTTAGCAAAGCTTTTGATACGGTCTCCCACAGTATTCTTGCCAGCAAGTTAAAGTAGTATGGATTGGATGAATGGACTATAAGGTGGATAGAAAGCTGGCTAGATTGTCGGGCTCAATGGGTAGTGATCAACGGCTCCATGTCTAGTTGGCAGCCGGTATCAAGCAGAGTGCCCCAAGGGTCGGTCCTGGGGCTGGTTTTGTTCAACATCTTCATTAATGATCTGGATGATGGGATGGATTGCACCCTCAGCAAGTTCGCAGATGACACTAAACTGGGGGGAGAGGTAGATATGCTGGAGGATAGGGATAGGGTCCAGAGTAACCTAGACAAATTGGAGGATTGGGCCAAAAGAAATCTCATGAGGTTCAACAGGACAAGTGCAGAGTCCTGCACTTAGGACGGAAGAATCCCATGCACCGCTACAGTCTGGGGACCGACTGGCTAAGCAGCAGTTCTGCAGAAAAGGACCTGGGGATTACAGTGGATGAGAAGCTGGATATGAGTCAGCAGTGTGCCCTTGTTGCCAAGAAGGCTAACGGCATATTTGGCTGCATTAGTAGGAGCATTGCCAGCAGATCGAGGGAAGTGATTATTCCCCTCTATTCGGCATTGCTAAGGCCACATCTGGAGTATTGCATCCAGTTTTGGGCCTCCCCACTACAGAAGGGATGTGGACAAATTGGAGAGAGTCCAGCGGAGGGCAATGAAAATGATTAGGGGGTTGGACCACATGACTTACAAGGAAAGGCTGAAGGAACTCGGATTGTTTAATCTGCAGAAGAGAAGAATGAGGGGGGATTTGATAGCAGCCTTCAACGACCTGAAGGGGGGTTCCAAAGAGGATGGAGCTTGGCTGTTCTCAGTGGTGGCAGATGACAGAACAAGGAGCAATGGTCTCAAGTTGCAGTGGGGGAGGTTTAGGTTGGATATTAGGAAACATTATTTCACGAGGAGGGTGGTGAAGCACTGGAATGGGTGCTAGGGAGGTGGTGGAATCTCCATCCTTAGAGGTTTTTAAGGCCCGGCTTGACAAAGCCCTGGCTGGGATGATTTAGTTGGGGTTGGTCCAGCTTTGAGCAGGGGATTGGACTAGATGACCTCCTGAGGTCTCTTCCAACCCTGATATTCTATGGTTCTAAGTGAAGGTCCCATTGCAGAGGGCTGAGTCAGTTCGTCTTAAGGCAATGCTCTGCTCACGGACAGAAGGCTCCTCCTTCCAGAAGTGCAGCCGTAGCCGGGCAGATGGCCGAACAGCTGGAGGGGCAACTGCAGGAGTCCAGGAAAGCAGACTTTGTAGTGTGCATCCCATGAGCATCAGCACGCCGAAGAGAGGTTGAGTTCCCTGCCTCTGCTTCTGGCCAAGAAGCCATCACATCATATCCCATCACAGATGTGGGGTTATTTTTTGTACCTGCAGCTAACTGCGGATGCAAATCCAGCCACGTGGAGGGCTCAGGCCCTTGCAATTCAGAGGCTTAACCTTCTAACTAGTCAGACGGGTGCCTGTCGTTCATTGCAGGTGCAAAACAAATATGTGGGCACACGATCTGCAAGGGCAAATTGCACCCAAGGAAAGGGAGGCTGCCTTTTAAAAAAATATATGCACCGGCCAGCTCGGAAGCTGAGAGGGTTTAGTTCCCCACTACCCCAGGCCATATACCTGTGTACTTCTGGGCCGTGCTGACCTCAGTGGGTCTCAGCACAGCCTAGGAGCCAGGTGTGCCTGACTTGTAATGCTGGCTCTGACACTCATTTTCTCTTGGCCTCTCCTCTCTGTGCCTCACCTTCCCCACCTCTCATCACGGAGGCCGTCTCTGCTCTGCCTGCTCACTTCCAGTTCCACTGCCCTCGGCAGGAGTGTGCCCCACCCTCTGCTACCACTGGTTTTTCCCTAGTACTGCACCTTAGCGTGCCGGGCGGACAGAGCAGATTGCTGGGCAGTGACTTCCAAAGGATGGTTTAAAGGAGCAGAATGGGTGGACTCCAAAGAGAGACCTTTGGAGGGTGTGATGGGCGAGGGGGCTGTCAGCCCAGAGGGCTGTGTACCTGGATGAGCCCGCCAGGAGGGGCCTGTCCAGCAGCAGAGGCATTAAGTTACAGCGTCCAAACCAAGCAGCTTCTCTCCTGTCCCAGAGCGTGGCCTGTTTCCAGCCCAGTCCCAGATTAGAGGCTGCCAGGGCTGAACTCAGACCTGCCGCTCTCCGAGCCCTGCTGGAACGGGAGGCTTGTGGGCTGGCTCTGACCTTCACTTTGCACCCGGTCACACACACCAGGTCAATAACTAGGCGGGTGATAACAAAATGAGCTGTCACAGCCAATTAACATGCTGGGCTTAATCGGCTTGTGGAGGGTTAGGGGCCAGCTCTCAGGCGAGGGAGTCGCAGGTCTGGGAGCATCCCCTCCCCACCCCCGTCTCTCTTGCTCTCCTGGGGAAGCAAGGGTCAATGTCACACAATGCGCTCGAGGGGGGGGGGCCTCTGGGTCAGCAAGGCCATGCCCCCCAGGAGAGCTCTGCTGCAGAGCGGGAGGCAGGCAGACAAGGGCTATGGAAGGCTGAAAGCAGCCTGGAAGCTATTCTTTGCTCAGCGAGGGGAACAAGGTGGATCTCATTACTTGTGTATTAGTGAGGTTCTTTGCCAGGCACTCCCATAGCACCCCCACCCCCAGCTCCTATGGAGGCACAGCCCCCCTTGACCACACCTCCCAACAGTCACTGCTTCCTCTTGAGCCAAGTGAAAGGCTGCTAGGATCAAGAGGTAGCATCATGGGCAGGAATCTGCAGTGGCCATGGGCTTAAGGACCAACCCTAGGTCAGAAGTTCTGTCTGTGCAGCCACATCCTCTGTGCCGGGTAAACCCCCAAAGGACTATTTACATACGCACCCAGTTGTTGGAGGTCGAAATGATTTGCAGCCCCAAGCTCCCGCTGGATCCCTTCCCATGCAGGAAAGCGCCACAAGCCACTTGCTACGTCGCCTGCAGCAGGCCAATAGACTGCAACTCCTCTCTCTGGGTTCTCAAGCCAGGCTCATCGCCAGGCTCACCAATGCATCAGCGACATTTCTGCCCCCTCCAGGTGGACCCATGCAATGCACTCTGCTCGCAGCCACCTGTGGTGTGCACCCGGTGCAGAATATAGCTCCATGCCGAGTGGCACGTGGCGCTGAGAGCACGTAACGCCTGTTCACTGGTCTCTGCACTGGCTTTCTGATCGGGGAACACAAGGGGCGAATAATCTCAGCTTCCCTGCCTGACGTGCTTTTGCGGGTGCTGTTCTCACACCGTTCTCAAGAGGTGGCAGTGACGCGAGTCAGTCTTGCATGGCCAGACACCGCTGGTCTCTCTAGGAGATGATACCCAAGAGGAAGGCCCCATGTTCTGGGACCCCCAGTGTAACCTATGCACTCTATTCTATGCACTGATCGCTCTGCTAAGAGGCGGTTCCCCAGTGTAACCTACCTAGGTATTTATTCAGCTCCTCTCGCTGCGGTGCCAGGATTCCTTCTCCCTTCACGCCGAGGGAGATTCCATATCAGGCCTCCGGAAATCCTGTCTGCAGGCTTGTGCGTTTGTTTACTAGGCTGCAAATCCTTTTTATTGTCCCAATGCAGCTGATTTCTGAGCTGGCTCCCAAATGAGATGATTGCTGTTTACTGTGCTCAGCGGCATCAGTTGGGCTTGTCTCCATCTCCTGCCACCTGGGGTTGCTTTGCAGAGACGCTCCTGCCCATGTGCAGAGGAACAGCCACTCTCTGCTCACAGCCTGCAGAGGGCATGAAACAATGGTCACAGTGCAGCGAAAACCCACCCATCCGGAGTCATCGCCCGCAGTCCAGACGGTAAAGGCAGAGGGTGCCAACCAAAGGCATCCGATCCATTCATTATGGCAGCGATCAGCTATTATGGTTAAAAAACGAACGGCTTCAACAGATTTGCTCAAAGCCTGGTGAGATCAGAGCTCTCCCAGGCAGATGGCTCCCGAGTAATTAGCTCCCTGCTTGTTTTTCTGATAGAAGCCATTGTGAGTGAGATTGTCTTTCTTGGCCCGTGTATTGAAGGCAGTTCCCAAGGCGCGATTTTTAAAGCAGTTACCTCTTCCTATGTCATCCAGAGGTATCACTGCGCTTCCGATTCAGGCAAAGCCCCTGGGCCTACAGAGACTCATTTGCAATCGCTTTGTACCCCCAGATTTATGGGTAGCCCTAGCCGCCCGCAGTGAGGCAACTGCTTCCTAGAAACGTCGTTTGGTCACTAAATGCCATCAGTACAGTCGGCGCTGTATAAAGAGATGGAGACATGGGCCAGATTCTGAGCTCCAAGGCATTGGTGTAAATCTGGAGAGACCCCTCCAGTCGGTGGCGTTACACCGGTGTAACTGAGATCGACTACACCGGTGTAACTGAGATCGTTACACCGGTGTAACTAGCCGACGATCTCTGTCCTGGGGAGTACATGAGCCAAGTTCTATCCTTGGAGGCAAGCGTTGGATTCACAGTGCTGGTAATGGGAGCAGTGCCTGTGTAGCTGAGGGTATGATTTAGCACTGAATAAATACCAGAAACGCAGGCGGGACCTTCAGAAACCTGATCAGAGAGCAGGGCAGGATTCATCCACACAGGTGTAATGGAGTCACTGGAATGACTCCAGATTGACACCAATGTAAGCGTGACCACATAGCGGTCTTGCTTGGAGTGGTACAGTTGGGACCCGATTCTGATCTCCATTCCTCCAGCGTACACCTGATGTACACCGTGAGAAGCTGGCCCTTGGCTTGCTTTTGTTCTCTAGTGGTTTTTCCTTCGAAAGCCTGTGCGGAGGAAGCGTGTGTTGAGGAGGGCTCAGGAATGGATGCCGTCGCTCCACTGATTTATGTAGTGTAGCCTGGCCTCAAAATCAATTATTGAACAGTCATTAAAAAACTCCATTTTCTAGATGGCCGAGGAAGGCTGGGAGCATGCATGTCATTAATTCTGAACAGGGCCCCTGCGTTATTTCTCTTTGCTGATTCCCGACTGCTGGGAGTTTAATTCACAACCTACACTAATGTGAATTCCACATATGATCGGATTACCCCTCCCGCAGTAATAACGCCCATTCAGAATTGACATTGGGGGTCACAGTGGACATCTCCACTGCCTGGGCCATGTAGAACGGAACAGGGTAAGGCACTCACAATGCTGGATGGGCCACAGCATGGTCCAATGGAGCCAGCACTGGGCTGGGAGTCAGGAGAGCTGGATTTGATTCCTTGCTCGCCACTGACACACTACGTCACCTTGGCCATATCACTCAGTGTTGCCAATCCCCCAAAGCCATGCGCCGGACCCCCAAATCAGGAGAGTTTAGCAGAAGAGTTATGTGGTGGGTTCTGGCCTGAATTCTGATGTTTGAATGCCCTCTGCCTCCTGTCCCCAGTGTGTGTGTGTGTCCGTTACCACGACCCTTCTCCCAACGGTATAGCGTAAGGGGCTTTTGGGCCTCGCTGCAGGCGCGCAGCACCCTTGTAGGCTGGCTGCATGTTTCAAACAGCAGGAAAGAGGAGGCCCCCAGGGCTGCTGGGGGTTATTTCATTCCCGTGATTTTAGGTAAAGAGTCTGTTAAAGACAGATATGCTCATTTAAATTCGCCTTAACCCAAGCTGTAACCTGCCGCCTATCACAGGAGCCAAGTACCCCTGACATGCTGGATAGAACATCGATTTTCAATCGTGAAAGCTTTAGAACCTAGCTGGACAGCCCGGAACAGATACAGATGCCTCTGCTAGCCCAGAGAGGCATTCATGACTCTAATGACGGCGGCTACTGAAGTCCTTACTCAGCACCAGGAAGCTTCATGACATTTGACTGGTGCGGTTTCCTCCCCATTTTTCCTTCAGAAGCAGGGCTGCCCCTGGCTGGGCATGACAGCCACAAAGGAGATCCCACCATCCGTGGGAGGGAGGGAAGGAGGGGATCATTATTAATCCTGGTCTACATCTAGGGAAACTGAGGCACAGAATTAAGCAACTCGCCCAAGATCATCCAACGAGTAAGTGGCAGCACCAGGGTCAAAACAGAGCTACTATCAGGAGCATCTGGCACTGGCCACTGTAAGAGACAGGATACTGGGCTCAAGGGCCCATAGGTCTGACCCAGTGTGGCCGTTCTTATGAGTTCCTGGCCTTGTGTCCCATACTTAAACCATTAGACTGTGGGCCAAATCCTTAGCTGGTGTAAATTTGGCATAGCTCCATCAGCCCCACTGGTGCTACAATGATTTACAGCCGCCAAGGAGCTGGCTTTGGGTTTGTTTTTCCATGGTAATTTTGCACAGTCCTTTTGCAATTTCTTGGTGTGACCCCGGGGCAGGGCTTTATTTGATCAATTCAGCTCTGGTATTTGATTTTTTTCTCTTTTATTCCTTGTTCTTGTAATTCTCCTTATGCTTCTACTGCAACCAGGGAACAAGCCCAGAGCCCTCCTGTGGCTAGCAGAACATCTGTCTCTGCTTTTATGGGCCTCAAAAGCTGAGAGCTCAGATCGTATGGGGGTTGGCTTTTTAGTAACATTTCTATTTGCTTTTTTACATTGACGCCTTTATTACAAAGTCACAGCAGAATTGTAACAGCGAAGTCATAGTCCAGGAGGGGATTTTCATTACAAGCCCCTGTTTTCAGGCAGTTATTACTTTTTTGGGGGTGGGGTAGATTACCTTTAGATTGAAATTTCTCATGTTTATTCTTAGGCCAAATGGTGCTTTTTTCTGGCAGAGATTTAATATAGGAAGCCTCTTCTCTTCTGACCTCAGGGTGAACAGAAGAGGGTTTCCAGGCTATAAAGCATTTCCCTGGGTTTTTTGGCTGGGATAATTCAATTTTTAATGCTTCAAATGTGCCTAGGACTCAGTGAGGATATGGACTCCGAAGCACAAGGGCAAAGAGGATTTAGAAGTAATGTTCTCTTTGAATCTTGTTTATTGCCCAGCACTCACCTACGACAGCATCAGGCACTACAGAAATACCTGCAAGAGAAATACCCGGGCAGTACAGGCCTGATCCTGGGAGGTGCTTTGCTCCCTCTGCTTCCAGTTGCAGTCTGGCAGGATCTGGCCTATGTTTTCAAGAGGGCTCAGCTACCATTGAGAACGATGGACATTCACACTCCGCCCCCAATGCTGAACGCATTGGTTGCTGTTTGGTGCCGAACATTTTTTTGTTTTAATCCAGCCGGACATTTTCATGAGGCACCAAGGTACAGAGTCCTGGTTCCACCCACGTTTGCGAGTGGGGGTGCAGCCGCACCTCCCCGCATTGACTTTGATGCAGCCCCACACCTCTTCTTGCTTCTCATCCATCCAAAGGCTTGGCCAGGCTTCCTCTGAGAAGCTGAGTCCTACGTGAAGTGTTTGAATGTGCGACCAGATGTCTGCTTACAATAGCAACACACACTGCACTCTGTGACTCATGTCTAGGCAAGGGGCCCCTCCCACGATCCATAATATTTTAGGAGTCTCACCATGCCCAGAATTCTGCCAACCGGGGCAACAAACTCATGCTGATCATGCCCAAAGACTGGTGCTTGCAGCTCTCGGCCCTGGCACGGAATCTGCTTCCACCTTCCTGCAGGGCGAACTACAAAACATGACTACACATTTTTTCAAGGCACAGGGGAGCAGCAGGGAAGAGCTGAAGCTACAAGAATTCACAGAGGCTAATGCAAGGTGAAAGACCACAGTGTGTCCTGCCAATCCAGATAGAAAGATTTCTGAGGCTGCTGGCCCTGCTTGGCAGGCCGCCGTTAGAAAGAACTCTTCAAAAATAGAAGTGTGCTAATCTCAGGAACCTGCTGGAATTCTCAGTAACATTAATGAGGTGTTTTAAAAGCGGAGCGAGCGCCTTGGCTTGTGCCATTCCTTGTAATTTTCCACAACAGTCTAAGGGAGGCACTGGGAGGCCCAGGGCACAGCTCTCTGGAATGGAGTTCTGCTCTACAAGGGAACAGCAAAGACAAATGCTAGGCGTGCTCTTCACCTGCGCAGGAAGCACGGCACGCAGCACTGCGCCCTGGAAATGGGAGCGGGAGGAGGGAAAGTGAATGCGCCACATGGGGGTGGGAGTGGCAGTGTAGTCTAGCAGATGGGAGACCTGTGTTTTCAAGAGACCTGGCCTGCTGGGTGGCTATGGGCAACTCACATCCCTCCCTGTGCCTCAGTTTCCCCATCTGTACAGTGGGCTTAAAGATACTGGCCTTTGTATAAGAACAAGGTACCACTAATCCAAAGATGTCCCTTTCACCTCCTCTTAGCACTGGTTGAAATAAAGCCAAGCACAAGGTGCTGACCTATGGGATGGAGGGGGAACATATTCATAACCAAACTACTGGTGGGAATTGCTGTTCTCCTGCTCTCAGACAGATGGATATTTATGCAGCTGTTTTAAAGTCGTTAGAGAACTGGACAGGGAGTCAGGACATTCCTTGACTCATTGTAGCATCTACCGGCCCTCCAGGTGACTGATAGTTACTCATGCCTGGATGGGGCTAGTTTTATGCCAACATGGATGCACAATCTGTTAACACAAGCAAGGCTGTTGTTAACAGGACACAGATAAGGAATTGTCTTTAGCATTGTTTTACTCAGGGCCGGCTCCAGGCACCAGGCAACCAAGCACATGCTTGGGGTGGCGCCTGGTAAGGGGCGGCCAATCTTGAGGTGGCGGGGGGCAGCGTGGCGCGGCATTCCACGGGGGGGGGGGGGCCCCGCGGCGCCGGGGCCGGGGGGGGGGTTCCCGGGGGGCGGCGCTTTTTTTTGCTGCTTGGGGCAGCAAAAAAGTTAGAGCAGGCCCTGGTTTTACTTTAACGGAGTTGTATGCGCTGTTGGTTGTAGCTCAGAGTCACAGCTTCATTCTCGCCAGTTTAGTCTTTTTCTATTTGGCAAACGGTGATATATTTTCTCGTCCCTGGTGGAGCCTGAAATTAACATTTTGGTTTTTGTTTGCAGCTATCAGGGCTCAGCTTGGGTCCCATTTGATATTTGTTCCATCCTGTTACAGTATCTACAAGTTCAAAGAGACATTCTCAAGTAATTTAGGCTCCAACTTTGACCTCAGCTGGTGGAGAATAGCACCTGGATTCGTACTAGCCTAGATTAAAAAAAAAAATGTTAAGGTAGGACTCATACAAAAACAGCATCTTCTGCTCAGTGCTCCCTCTGCTGTCTCTGACAAGGCAGTTCACAAACACCACAAAGAAGGTGAGTGCACAGACAGGGTCATTTCAAACTCCTCTCGGAACTAGTGGGGAAAATTCAGTAATTAACCGATAAATGTGTCCGATTTCGCAAGCAAGAGGTTAATACAAACACTGCCATAAAAAGAAGGGCAACGGTGTGTCCCTTACTTTGAATAACGTTGGCAGCAGACAATACAGCTTGAGTTCCTGACATGATTGGTCTAACTGACTGGCTGAGATCACAATGGCTTGGTCACAGTAGTCAGACATCACCAAGCCTTCCTCCCTCTTCTAATGAAACTGAATCTGTGGATCATCAGCAAGGGATTGGAGCATTTCCGGGGTCAGATTTAACTGTGGGGGAAGGTGTTGGGCCAGTAACGTACATGTCAAAATCCAACCCAGCCCCAGCGGGTCTGTCCTCTCTCCAGGCGTGTGAGTAATGGGAAGTGGGGGTGCATGGATAGGTGGTTAAGATGCCTATGGTACGTCTACACTTCAGTGGGGAGCTAGCCTCCCAGCCTGGGTAGAGAGACTCATGAGAGCTTGGTTCGAGCTAGCACACTACAAATAGCTGTGTGGACATGGTGGCTCAGGGACAGCTTGGGTCTGAAGCACACCTGGGCTCCTAGGCGTGAGAGGCCAAGGTGCAGCACCCACACGGCTATGTTTAGCGTGCTAGGTCAAGGCGCTTGGTTCCAGCCTTCAGTGCCGATACACCCCGACAGTCCTGCTGATGCGAGGAAACAGAACGCATGACCTTGGAGCAAAAGTTTGCGGCTTCTTACAGATTCCCCAAGAGTCAATGGGCTTGGAGTAAGAATCACCGTTCATTCTGCCGGGATCTCCACCCAGCTCCATTCCCCAACTGAAAGCTCCACTGTGAGGTGACTCTTCCCCCAGGAGGTATTTCCATGGGAAGCCTGTGTTATGATGAACATTAACGATCTGCCCTAGGTAAAAGACCATGCTGTCGCCCAGGCTGACTTTGCAGAGTGTAAAAAAGGTGAAAATGGCTGAGAACTGGACAAGTAACAGAATGCGAATCCCAGGGATGAGTCTGTCTGGTGATACCCTAAACAAAAAGAGCTCTCAGCCATGATTGTAGCTCTGTCCCCATCTCTTCTCCCTGATTCAACAGACGCTCTAGGCATCAGAGTGACACCGAGAGGGACGATCCTGGAATCTTATTATATAGGTTACTGTAGCACATAGGAGCCCTAATCCCAGACCAATACCCCCTCGTGTTATCTTAGTGCCTTTAGAAATGGACTCTGCCCACCACAGGTTTAAATCGTGTTGCCTGTTCACAGGGAAGCTTGGAAAGCCACGTCAAACCCATCACAGAGATCCCTTTCTCAGGCTAATCTTGGAAAAAGAAACCAGTGGTCCCATAGGATGCTAGTGTAGACCAGACTCCCCAAATACTCACCACTCATCCCATCCCTGAATAGTCCCAGCACTATGAGCAATCGGGGACATTATTAGCGGCTTCATACAGAATCTCACTGAAGACGATTCGCAATATTAAGTGCTTAGGACTCCGCTCGTTCCAGCGGAAATACTGCCACTCGGGGAAAACCACCCAAAAGAGAAGAAAATGCAAGCTCAGCCCTGCTTCTGTGGCCACTTTGCAGCGGTGACGAAGCGCTGTTTAGGCAGGATAGAAGGGTGGAGGGTGTAAGAAAGACGGCCCTCATGATGATCAGGTGGGTCCCGCACCTAGAAGAGTTCAACAGTTAAATTTGTGACTGGGCTGATCAAAGAACCCAGAATGATTTCTAAATAGGGATAACTTGTAGATACTCTGTCGAGCCCGCCCTAAGTGAGGAGCTGGAGTTCGGCAGACACAGGGGCCTTGCCCTATTGAAAACACTGAGGTACAGATTTATTGCAACAAATTAATACTTTGCACTGATGTTTATAAAATATCGCAGGCATTCAAACGCAAGTTAAACCTCACAAGACGTCCAACCCCTTTAGGTTGCTATTATCCTCATTTTACTGAGGCACAAAAAGGCCCAGATATGTAAAGGTATTTAGGCACTTAGGAGCCCAAATCCCATTGGCAGGCAAAGTGCCTAATCCCTTTTGAAAATGAGACTTGGGCTCCTAAATCCATTAGATCTTGCAATGCTGAGTGCAGCAACGCCTACATACCTTTAAAGAGCCAGACCTACGTGACTTGTCCATTGTCACAAAAGGAGACTGGTGGGGCTAAGAACAGAACCCAGTTCTGACTCCCACTGCTGTGGTTTAACCACTACACAATGCATCCTCTGAGCAGATGGGGCTGGGGGCACTTTATAGCTAGAACAGGTTTACCCTGGGCCATTCTTGGATTGGCTCAGGCCTGGACTGTGCTAGATCAAGTTGGATTGTGCCACTGGCTCAATTAGAATGTGGAGTACAGCACATCTGACACCATCCGTCCTTAGCATGAGGGAGTCTCATCTGTGCCTGCCATGGGTCAGTTCCCCAACTCTACTGGCGATGGGCAACATAAACCATCCCCTCTAGGCCTATGCAGGCCCTGCTACCTCTCTACACGTTAGCGGTAAGAATACTCCAACCCCCGAGAATCTCCCTAGAGCTTCCAATGATCCACTGGCCATTTGCAGTATTCACAGATTTACTGCTTCCAAAGAAGCAATACATGGCAACTTAACAGTTCCACTTCAGATCACTACTCTGCTTGACACGCAACACTTACAGTGAAAACAAGTAAAAGTTTATTGAACAACGTGTAGAAATTCATGTGATAGCAAGCAGAAGTACTAAAAACATATGGTTACATATAAAATAAAATCATGTTCTAGAACCTAGACACTTTCATGTCTTAGAGAGCAATGCTCACCCAAAGTCCTTGCACCGTTTTACAGCCAGGTTTGGCTGTGAACTTCCATTCATGAGAAGTCACACCGTCAGCTTGCCTCCTCAGTGAAAGATCTAGGGTGTCTATTTGCACCCACGGATATATCAGAATTATTGACTGTCCTTATTCATAAACCAGATGCCCCCCTGCTGGTTGTTTTTTTCCTGTATATTCCTTTCTTGTAGATTTCACAATCTCAATCAGCATTTGACTTTGTCTGTAAATCAGCATCCATTGTGAGGCACACAACCATACAAGCGTCCGGCGAGATGCCCTGCCTAAAAAGAACCTGTCCATAGCATGTCATCTCCTGGTTACCTGTCTTAACTTTAAGATTTTAAGAACACAATTTCCAGTATGGATAAGTAACTCCTTAAATATTATCCGTGAAAACATTTTGAAATGATTATGGAGACCTGTGGGCCACTGCCTCTGAGTAGAGACCTTACATGTCACCCTTTGGTGAACTAATACGCCTCTATCTGACCCAGGGGATCCCTGTGCAACCCTATGCATCCCTTGTGCTCTCTGCTGGTTGGCACCAAGAAGTCCCTGGGTCACACCTCACTCCTCAAATTGATGCAGTAGGGCTCAGCCACTGGCTAATCTGTAGGTGTCGGCTCAGAGCCCCCCTTGCCAGGACAGTGGTGGGATTTTCAAGATTTACAAGCGCACACCACATTGATTTGCAATAGGATTTGTGCTCCAAACTCACTTTGATACTTTCAAAAATCCCACCCTAAAATGTCTTCCTGTTAAATAGATTCCTTCCCGCCAAAGGATGTGCTAAAAGGTCTGGTGCCACTTTTTGCTTTATCTTTTCCTGATTGCTATTTCTTGATCTAGCTTGACCTCTTTGCTATGGAGATTGATGTCCAATACTGAAATCAGAACGACTACACCCACTACTTCCAGTCTGGCAGGGGCAATCAATATCTTCTCTTTGCCAACCAAAAATAACTCAAGCCCAGAGGACAGACTGAGACACTGATTAGAGCACAAAGCAGCTGGCAAAGAAGCAGCAACAGAAGTAAAAAAGGAGGAAAGCACTGAGATGGGTGGTTTTGCATGTTGGGTGAAAAGCTATTTATATTTAATTGGGCATCATGCCTCAGTGGCTGCCTCTGCTGTAAAGAAAAGTACCTGAGAAGCAATAAATAAAAAATTTAAAGAGAATCTAAGTGCAAACGTAGACTCAGTAGGAGTTTTCCAACTCATTACTTCTGACAGGGATTCGCTGCCAGTATTCTAGAGCGACCTTCCACTTTGCTGGTTTGTTAAATACGTGCTCCTTAACTTTGTTAGTCAAATGCCAGGGATTGTTTCTGTTTTACAAGTATGCAAATCCAAACTCTTCTCACTTCAGTTTGCTGCTGTGTGATTACGAAGTACAGTTTGTGTTTATCAAAATTACGCAGTAGGCTTAGCCAGATACCTTACAAGGCTTCTCAATGGCACCTAGTCTCTGGAACAGCCATGAAGTATTTCTGGATAGAATAAGGCATACAAGACAGCAAGAAAATCAATCGCACATAAAATCTGCTAACTGTTGGCTGCAATTTAAGAGGACACTGTCAGGTTAAATATGTTTTCTTTTAAAAAGTCCTATCTATTTTTATTTTTATTAATAACACCTGAAAGTATCAAAGGAACATTTATCTACGGAAAAAACAACCAACCACCACATTTCTGTGAAAATTTTGTACCTACTATTGTCACAAGTACACCTAAGATTACTGAAAGAGGTTAGAGAAAAAAAATTCTCTATTTTTTAATTTGTTCACTTTGTGCGTTTGACAGCATTTTGTGCAGAATCATTTCAATGTCTTTGCTGCTTGAGAGAAAACAATTTTTTTTAAAAACATGCCATGAAAATTGGTAAAAGAATGTAGGGAACGCGCGTTGTTTGGCAATCAGACTAGATTTCACGTCAATGCTGCCCCCCTTTAAAACTGGGTTTTTAAAACCCAAATTACTTTTAAATCATATATGTTGATTGGTCTCAGTTTTCACTTCACTAAGCTTGGACAATGAAAACAGATTGTGTTTGTTTTGCTCTTATTTTGGAGCGCCTGCATTCTAGTAGTTAGAGCACTGAGGAGGAGTCAGGACACAGATTCTATTTCTGGCTCTGCCATCATGTTGATGTGTGACCTTTGGTGTGTCACGTATGTCGGTGCCTCAGTTTCCCCCTCTGGGATTGTGAGAATTCATTAGCTAATATTTGGAAAGTGTTTGAACATAAGCACTATATACCGTGAATGCTGTACAGTATTATCATCATCAGTCAATTTCACTTTCCGGTTCTTGAGTATTACCACAATGCTTCAATGTTTGGGCTGCACATGCTGCAAGAGAATGGTTACATCAAAAATATCAAATAGTTTCCCCCGGAATTAAAAACAAAAACTCCAAAATCTAAGCATAAATACGGACACATTTCTGTCACTCAGGTTTTATACTTTTTTTTAAAAAAACAAAATCAAAGGTTGGAGCTTTCTATCAACCTAGGAGTCATAGGCGCTGACTACATGGGTGCTCCGGGGCTGGAGCACCCACAGGGAAAAATTAGTGGGTCCCTGCTCCTCTGCCTACCTCCCAGCGCATCCCACCCAGCCGCTGCCAAACAGCTGTTTGTCCGCTCCGGGAAGGGGGGGGGGGCGGAAGAGTGGGAATGCGGTGCGCTCAGGGGAAGAGGTGGGGCCGGGGATTTGGGGAAGGAGTCGGAATAGGGGCAGGGAGGGGGCGGAGTTGGGTGGGGACTTTGGGGAAAGGGTTGGAATGGAGGCAGGGTCTCGTGGAAGGGGTGGAGTCAGGGCGGGGCCGAGGCCAGAGAGGGGTTGAGCACCCATCGGCGGGAGCAGAAGTCGGCGCCTATGCTAGCAGTGTCTCTAATGTGACTCGTGGCAAATGCTAGGGGAGCTGGGAGTCAAACAGAAGATGTTGCTATGCCAGCGGAAGTGTATAAACGTAACACTCCTATGTTTGGGAGTGGTGTGAAGAACATGGTGGGTTCTAGCAACAAGACTTTGCTAACCCTGTGGCTAAGGTTTCCGAGTGGCCATTCTTCTCCTGGCCATGACTGATTCTCAGCAGCAGGGCAATTACAGAGAGACACTCTGTGTGAAGAACTTATTTCACGTGAAACGCTCATTTATGCAGCACAGAAATCCCAAAATAGAAAATATACAAATCCAGGCTAAAATTAGTTTCTTATAAAAATGCATCATTTTCATAGCATGCTGTCACTTAGCACAGTGGCATTTAATAATGTGCACGCTTGAACTCCCTCTTCATATTCCACTAGCCGCTACTTCGTCTCCTGCAGTGGGACAGGTTGCCCTGTGCACTTCAGAGACCATGGCAAGTTGAAGATGCTGCCGTATCCAGCAGTCAGTGTCCTTTTTGACTAACTGCAGAGGCAGAGCTTTCACTCCTGAGGCCCAAAGAATGGCCACTTGCCCATTCTGGGGGATCCCTTAGCCAACACTTACATTAAGTATTTGTGGACAAGAACAAGTTGCCCATACAAAATGTAGCTCTCCATGGGCCTGATCCCAAGAGATGCTGAAAGTCTGATTAACATCCACAGCTACTAATGAAGTCAACAGGGACTGTGAATGCTCAGCACCTCTCAGGAGAAGGCCCCTCTTGTTAGTTACTTTTTAAAGGGCTTCCTCTCAAGGAAGGCTAAGAAACACCCAGATAGTTTCTAATGACTTGTCCCAAGAATACCAATTCCAATGGTCCCATGAGTAGCTTTCTAGAGAGGGAACCATGTGTTTCTGGGTGTTCTCCTGCCCTCCAACGTGACTCACAAGCAGAGCTAGGTTTTGAGGACGTCTCCATATAGCAACTCTTGTGCTGTTTAATGAGTTCTAATTCCATTCGCTCCCAATGGCAAGAATGTTGTTTCCTCTCTGGAAATGCCAATAGATCAGAAGGAAAGAAACAACTCATTAGCTCTGCCCCTTCACCATTAGCCAAAACTAGCAATCAGGATAACTTCTTCCGCGAACTGGTGTCCACATCACAAAAACCACCATGCATCTAGGAGTGAATGGGCATTCCATTCCCACCTGCTGCCCAGAAGTGGGCTTTCCGGGTATAGTAGTGGCAGTGGGAGGTGGAGGCAGGGTGCATAAAGCTTGCAGCGCCACTTCAACTGCTGTGTGGACAAACAGAAGGCAGTCTCCACTGTACCAATGACAAGCATTAAAATCACATACGAAACTAAAGCAGCAACAGAATCAGCTAACAGCAGATGCTTACCCCTAACAAAGGCACTTGTACTGGCATATTAAGCCATAGCAAGAGAGAAGAGGATAACACCGTGCAGTCTATACCACTCTTCTCCTCATGTTATTGGGATGTCCTCTGGAATCATGAAGCTGGAAACAGCTGTTCCCATGTCAACACATTGGGGTATGTGTGGGGAAGGTGGGATTTGAGGTGGGGGTGAAAGAGTTGAAACTACATTTTCAGAATCCCTATTTACAATTCCAGATCTATTTATATGATAAAAACAGTAAATATTAAATGATCCTCTTTCAGAAGAGCCTTTTATATCCACTCAGCTATGAAGCCCAAAACTATTACCGTAAATCCATGGGAGAAGGATGTGTGTGCTGTAAAACAATTTTGTGATGTATTCTTGTTATACTCGTCCTCTAGTCTAAAACGTGCTTTGGTCTAATCTGAAGATGCTGCGCAGAAGAACTTCAGTTAAACTGGGAGGAGAGTCTGTCCCTTCCCAAGGTTGGCTGGTCTCTCTTCTCTCTGACACAGAGTACCTCAGCGTCCCCTGTAGCAGTTTTGTGTCCTTCATGCTTTCAACCATCCATGTCCGTGAATTTTCTCTTCCTGTAATTCTGCACCAGGCTGGATGCTGTGATCTGAGAAGCCTGCCCCTTCTCCCAGCACTGAAAGTCATTCAGCCCTTTCTGGCCAGCTCGAAACAACGCTCGTTCCAGCTCATCCAGCCGTGCCACCAGTGCAGAGGTGTCCTCATTGTAGGCATTCTGGGAGGAGTCCATGATGCGACGGAAACGGCCAATAAATGTCTAAGGGAGAGAAGCAGAATTACCAATGGCTAAGGAAGATTCTTCTTGAACTCAGGTGCTAGAGGCCTTTGCTTACGGAGCTGAAAGATCCAGGGTTCTAGTCCCTATGCTGTCTGTATGTACGCAGCCAAGGATTTGTTTTGGGCTAGCACCTGACTGCTGGTACTGAGCTCGACGTACTCAAGGATAAGCTTAACCTAACTGGGGTGGATGGATGAGTATACAAAATCCTGGCTAGAAAGTATGTGTATCACTGGGTGGAATTAGTTTTGGTCAAGCGTGATTGTTGCCTTCTAGTGGCTGGCCAAGAGAGGCTACTAAAACATAATACAACTATAATTCCACCTCCATTCAAGTGGGAGAAGTCACTGGTTTTGGAGCAGGGGGCCTTGCTCGGCTGCAGGCCATTAATCTGTGGTCATGAAGGAAAAAGGGTTAAACTCTTGATAATCTTTGGAAATTGGGTTTAAGATTACTTGGGAAACTATGCTTTTAGAAGCACCAGTCTCAAAATATGACTGGGTTTTATTTATTATTTCTAGTATATGCATTTATTTGGCATCTAAAACTTTGGTATTTGGGTGCTCTACAAGCACCAAATAGAGACTTTCAAACTCTCAGTGAGCGCTCTGAAATTTAGTCACACATTTCATTTACACTTCTTTGAACGTTAGTTTATTTATGCCATGATCTACAAAACCCAACTCATTAACAGGGAGGAGGGACACTGTGGTGAGGCAGATCCTCACTCCAGTCAGGAAGGGGTTAAAGAGCTCTTCTAGGCACAATCAGCACCCAGCCCAGCACACCAGCGAAGCCTGTCAAGCCTGGAGATGAGCAGGTCCTTACAGGGGAGTATCCCTGCTCAGGGCAATGTGGCACTCAGAGGAAAGCAGAGCCCCCGAGGCTCACAGCACAGGGGCTGCTTATGAATCTCTGCCAACCTGACCCTCTGGTACGGTAAAAGGACCATCTTTACCTTGTTTATTTTCTATTACAGTCCCAGGCACTCAGCCTGAGCCCCTCAGACAATTAAGACCCTAGACTCCCCCCACTCTCTTCACAGAGACTATTTAACTTTTGCCTTGTAGAGAACAATGGGGTGAGCCTGTACTGCAGGATTATTGTTTGCCTTTTTTGTTTTGGATGCTGTTATACCAAGAAGTGAGCATGTAGGTGGGGGAGCAGCGTCCCTTAGATATACAACGAGAGGACTAAACGCTGCACTCCGAACCAACAAAATCGTGATGCGTACAGCCAGAGAAGGATATCTGGGACCAAAGAGGCGCACCCTCTCACCCCAATGGGATGCTCCAGAGGTACAATCTCTGACAGATGCTTTGCATATTCTGTTACTAAGAAGTGATGCATCAAAGTGGTTCCTCTTCTAGGTGACATCATGTTCCTTGTACAAAACTCACAGGACCAAATTCGGCTCCTGGATGAATACATGTGAATCTTATTGAATTTTCTGGTATCTGAATATGCACATCTGAGGCCAGAGGGCCTGATCTTGCAGTCCTTACTCAAGCTAAAATCATGTTTTTACATGTTGTTTACAGCAAAGTTGCAGGAAATATGGAGGAGGCAGCAGCAAAGAAAAAGGAAACCAAATCTACCAAAGGAACTAGATTTGGTTCAAATACTTGCCTGCAGTATAGTCTGAGCTATCTCTGGATTCTCTGGATTGTCAAAATTCAGGAGCTGGGAGCCAAAGCCATAGTAGTATGGCCCCATTTTATGCAGATCAACCACATTGGCATCAGCACTGAACACTGTCCGCCAGCCTTCCTTGTAAATCTTGGGCAGTTCCACTGAAAGTATCCTCCGTTTGTTGTCATACAACCCTTTTGCTAGCCACAGGGGTATTTCCACCTTTGAACCCTGCATTCACACAACAGAAACACCCCACACCCCCCAAAAAAATAGGTAAATGAACTCCGATCAGGATAACAAATAAACATGAGACTCAGATGAATACTGAAGTTTCACAAGGGCGTGATTTTATTTCAGTCTACAATAGTGGAAACTAATGTAAATCATAGATTTTTGGTTGTCACTGGCGAAGTCCGTAGGCATGAAATTTATGTTAGAATGAGTGCCAAAGTATGAGGCACAGAAAGACAGCTGCATGTGTAACATGTATATATAAATAAAAAACAATATTGCAGTGTAAGGAAATTTACAAGGAGAGTCCCTGATCCTGCAGACACTTTCACATATGTCCGGTGGCACCTCAAAGACTAACAGATTTATTTGGGCATAAGCTTTCGTGGGTAAAAAACCCTCACTTTGAGGTTTTTTACCCACGAAAGCTTATGCCCAAATAAATCTGTTAGTCTTTGAGGTGGCACCAGACTCCTTGTTGTTTTTGTGGATACAGACTAACACGGCTACCCCCTGATACTTTTCACATACACCTCTACCCCGATAGAACACAACCTGATATAACACGAATTCGGATATAACGCGGTAAAGCAGCGCTCCGGGGTGGCGGGGCTGCGCACTCCGGCGGATCAAAGCAAGTTCGATATAATGCGGTTTCACCTATAACGCGGTAAGATTTTTTGGCTCCTGAGGACAGTGTTATATCAGGGTAGAGGTGTATGTGCAACTTTGCTCATGTGATTCCTCGCAATAGGATTACTCCGGGAAGTAATTTTACACATACAATTTATTTGCAGGGCACGGTCCCTAGACAATAACCAGAATTTAAACTAAACAGCTACCCAACAGTAACTACATTCCCTACCAAAAATTCTCACTTCACTACAATATTTAGTGGGCATAACATTGATAGGCCCTTAAAAAAATACCCCAGCCACAGTAATTGCATTAGTAAATGCATTCCACAGGCTGAGGGTATGCTGCATAAATAAGTACTTTCTGATAGTGGTTTGAAGCGATATTACCCTTTAGTTTCACTAAACAGCCCACAGATCTCAGATCAGACTAGGGGGTGGGGTAAGATGGGCCCACACAGAGCAGTTTGCAGCCCCTCTGGTCTTTAATGCAAACGGGCATAGAGTCTACTGCGATGTATTGCACCCAAGGCCAAACCTGCCCCCCCGAGGGTGAAATCCCGCCTTCGAGCAGAGACCTCCAGTCACCCCGCCCAACACCGAGCTCACGGGGCAGACTGCACTTCCCAGCATGCCCCGCTCCACCCCTCAGCTCAGCCCTCGGGCAGAGACCCCGGGTCTCCTCATGCCCGAGCCCCGGCGGGCAGATGCAACGCGCAGCTCCCGCCCGCCGGTCTGTCACGTGGCCAGGCCCGGTGGCTGCCGGGAGCTGTAGTCCCCGGCGGCGGGTTACCTCAGGGATGCCGTCGCTCTGGCCGGCGCCCGCGCCCTTGCCCAGCACGGCAGCCAGGCGGGGCACGGCAGCCTCCACGCGCCCCGGTAGCTTCTCCTGGGACATCAGGATGTCTTCCAGCGAGAGGAAATTCTCCTCAGGCCCCAGCCCGGGCCCCACTGGGAAATAGGCTTCGGCCATGGCGGGGCGGCGGCGCGCTCCAACCCCGCGGCTCCCGCTCAGCCGCTGCCAGGCAGAAGCAGCCGCTAGGCCAGGGAACGGACAACGCGCATGCGTCCCTTTCGCCCCAGGCGAGAGCAATCGAGGGGAGAGGGTGTGCGCGTGCGCGTGCGCGCACGTGCCATCAGTCCCACGCTGCAAAGAGCCACGATGGGGGCCTGTGCCGCTGGGAGTTGCAACTTGCGAGGCCAACGGTGTGGCACCCCGGCCCTGCCCGCTGGGGGAGGGGCGCTGCTTCCCGACCCCGCCTGATGGGGGGGGTCTCCTCCCCCGCGGGTGCTGCACCCCCGCCCCGCCCTGCCCGATGGATCGTTGCGGGCGGCGCGAGCAGGGGCTGGCGGGGGCGCGTGCTGCCTCATGACCCTAGCGGGGGCGGCCGGTAACCGACAGCGCCGCGGCGTCGAAGCGCGGGGCCGGGGCCCGGGCCCAACGGGAGGCGGAGCATGTGAGGGTGAGGCCCCCTGCGGTCAGTAGGGGGCTAGGAGGGGGAGCTCCCCTCGGACGGGGGGACCCCCCAATACTCAGTGATGTGCTTAGGGGCCCCCAATACTCAGTGATGTGCCTGGGGGACCCCCAATACTCAGTGATGTGCTTAGAGGCCCCCAATACTCTGATGTGCCTGGGGGACCCCCCAATACTCAGTGGTGTGCTTAGGGGGCCCCCAATACTCAGTGGTGTGCTTAGGGGGCCCCCAATACTCAGTGGTGTGCTTAGGGGGCCCCCAATACTCAGTGGTGTGCCTGGGGGACCCCCCAATACTCAGTGGTGTGCTGCAAAGACACAGTGTATAACAGCTTTAATTCTAAACCAAACGGACCCACTGCTCCCTGCTCCCCCCCATCACCAGCTCTGCCCCTCCCATTGCACCCAGCCTGGCCCCTGGGGACACCAGCCGCCCTCTGGGGATACCAGGCCCCTGGCTCTTCCCAATGCCCACATCCCTTCCCCCCGCCCCCCCCGGTCCAGACGGGCAGTTTGCATTTGGGTTGAATCCAGCCTTGGTCTGGGACAGGTTGAGTCGTGATGTCATGAAATGCCTGCATGAGACAACGCCACCCCCTTGCCGTGGCGTAATAACATTGCACTGGCAGGAGGTAGTGTTCAGGCTAACCTCCAACAGCCCTGCATGCAGGACCACTCCGGTGAAATCAGGACAGCCATGTAAAAGCCCGGCCTCTTGGGAACCTCTCGCTCCACTACAAAGTTGTGAAGAAAGGACCTGGGAATGACATGGTGCACCGAAGAGTTCGTCGTGCTGTACAGACACGTAGGAAGACAGTCCCTGCCCCAAAGAAGTTACAGTTTGTTTAGATTTTTAAACTCTAGGGAGAAATTCTGGCAAAATTCTCATTGACTTTAATGGGACCAGATTTTCATCCCTAGTGAATTTAAATTAAAACTAAAAACATATAATTCAGAAGCTTTAGACTGCTCTGTCTAATTTGATGGCAGATCTGTTCAGTGGAGCTGGTTGGCATGAGAACATACCTCCATCCCATAAACTGTACTGGCTTCCCTGATGCAAGTTATTTTTAATTTAACGTAAAGCCTTCTGGCCTAGAATCTCAAAGGTATTTAGGCGCCTCACTCCCATGGGAGTGAAGTGTCTCAATACCTTTGAGGATCTGGGCGTGATTTGGCATTTGTCTGTTTTAAAGTGTGGCCATCTCCTGTGTGATGGCTGAAATCAGCTGGAGTGTTTTTGCTGACTGTCTAAGATCTTGATGCAGGCAGTTCTTGGTTGGAAGGTCCCTGTCTGTGGAACTTTCTCATTCAGGCAGGTGTCAGATCTTGAATTTGTTAACCTTCAGCATGTTGTGCTAGGCTCATCTTTTCAGCTAAGCCTTTGCCGACTGGATCTAACCAGAGGCACTGGGACAGGTTCACACGGATGCAACCCAGGTAGTGGGTTGCTGACAGCAGAAAGTCAGCCTGGAGAAGGGGCATAGTGGTACAAACCATCCTTGCCTCTCTTTCCTTCCCTATCAGAACCCTAGAGGAGAGCACCTGTGATATCACAACTGCCTGTATTTGAGGTTTGAATCTTTTCTTCAGTGCAGCCACTCTGACAGGCACAGGGGAGCTGCAAATTGCACTCCATTATGCCCAGGGGGTGAATCTGGCCCTATCCACAAACTGTATGAAGACCACAGTGAGTATGAATTGGATCTGTGTGGTTAGGTATTCCTTTTTTTCTTTGGAGTGGAAACAAGGGTCATTTTGCTTAATAAGGGACATAATGAAAATCCAAACAAATTAATATCTGTGCTAATTAGGTTTAAGTAGATCTTAATGATCTCTGAATGCCAACGATTTAATTATTAAATTGTTTTCATGCAGAGGCAGAATATTGGATTTGAATTCAAATGCCACATTCGCTTTAGTGCTATAACTCAATAGACCAGAGATAATGCTTCTAGGTTAAAATCACACTCTTTGGGCCAGATTTTGATCTTGGGTAAACAAGTATAACTCCAGAGTAACTGCACTGATTTAACCGGAGTTACTCCAGACTTACATGGGTATAACTGAAAGCAGACTTCTTTTGTCCTTGTCTTGCTTGTTTAGAAATTTTAAAATGTTTTACATTTTATTTGGGAATTCATTTTTTTCTCTTTGCTTAATTAAACCTTGTTTGCCCTGCCTTTAATTGTGCACGTTGAGAAATAAAACAACTTCAAAACCCCTGTACTATTACTAAGCACAGTAATCTATAAGGTAACAGAGCATTTATATCATTGATAAATATTTTACTTTCCTTGTATCAGGGTTTATAGCTATGTTTATCAGTCTCTGCTCATACAAAGCTTTGAGTAGGTTTGAAAGAAACATGAGCATCGGTACACCCGTGGGAAATGGGGATTTGGGTTGTTCCCACAGTTTTTGATTACTTAAGCAGAATGATATTTTTGAAACTCACTCTGTTTCCCTTCCAACCAAAGACATAGTGGCAAATGGACCAGGAATGAATCAAAGGTATGGGGTGGGATTTTGAAAAACATTAAGCCGCTTTCAGTAGGAGTCAGGGCCTAATTCTCATCAACATTCTTGAAAATTCCATCCTGTTTTTAGTGTGGTCTGTATTAAAGTTGAAGGGTGGTAACTAATGTAGCCAAAACCAGACTAATCTGAAAAAAAGCCTGAACAGAAGAACAATATAGGGAATACTGTGATCATAAGACTTTTTCAATACATTTTAATGAACACTGGCTCATGATGATTTAGCCATGAATTGCAATATTTCTCCCTAGTGGTTTAAAAATTGACAGCCTCAGATTCAGTGTGAAAGACTGGTGGCTCTCATCCTCTCTTTGAAATGTAGCTTTAAGTTTAGGTCTATATTTGGTCCCCCATTGAATTTGTCAGAGATTGACTTTTCATTGATTTTGAGCCTCTCCGATTGTACCACTCTTACAATTGAATACAGCCAAAGTTTTAGAGTAAACTTGGCTTGGATCCATGAAAAATATATGGCCCCAAATAGGTTCATATATTTATGGGATCAGATTAGCAAAATGTGGGGAGCTTTTCAAACATGGGTCCTAGCCTGTCACACCTCCCCCAACCTCCACCTTTGATTCTGGTTTAATCTGGCATGGCTTGTTGAAAGAGTGAGTGGGGAAGTTGAGTCTGCTCCGTGGAATGGATCACCCAGCTGACCGTTTTTTGTGCAGAGGGTTGGGATTCTGTATGCCACTCTTTGTTTTACTGGGAAAAATAATAATGGAAATGTATAGATTGAACTGGGATTATAAAAAGTGTGTGTGATTATTTCCCATGAACACTTGTTTTTTTATCATCTTTTGAGGGGTGAAATCAGTCATTGCACTTGCCAACTAAAAATCTACATTTGAATCTTTCAAGATTTCCCTTTAAAAATTCATATATATCAAAAAGAGAAAGAATAAAGGAAGAGATTTTGCAGTTCATGACTAACTCCCCGGTCAATGTCACTTTTTTCATTACTTTTACATTCTTATGATCACAGTGTTCTCCATGGAGCCCTCTGCTCAAGCTGGTTTCAGGCTGGTTTGATATTGTTTTGACTGTGTTAATTTCCACACTTTTATTTTGATCAAAATCAAACCTGCTAAAACAGCCAAATTTGCAACACTTTGTTAAATCTTGTATTATCTATTTTGTTCAAGGAAAATGTCATCAAAAGTTTTTTTTAAAGTACAAAATGTTGGGCTAAGAATACACACTTGGATTATTTACTCATTGCTTAGATACCATGGTAATAGGAGCTATACAAAAAACATAGGTAGATAAAAAGTAACAGTTTTTTGTGAACTCCAGTATGCTGAAGTTGTGAAAATCCAAATGAACCTGATTTGTTAGTTAGCTGAGTAGAAAGGACATACACAGACCAAAGAGCAGAAGGAATATCTGCACACGTGTATGCGAATATGACACCCATACTTTGCCAGTTTTAGAAAGTCTCAGGTACATTAAATCTTTGCAACAATGCAATGCACAACTGAAGGGCAAAAACCAACACCAGAAAAAAGATTCACATAAAAATGAAAAGGTCAACATTTTGTCTTTTCCCCTAGTAAGATTTCAAGTTTTCATCCATTGTACAGAAAACAGTTGTTATATTTCAGATAGAAGTCTTAAATATTGTCCTTGATTTGTGATGAGACAGAAAAATTTTGGAATAATTTTATTTCCATCCTTGCACATTTTCCAGAGGGCTGGTATAACAGATTTCAAGAGTCCTTTTTAAAGGACAGTTTTGGATGAAGAGTCTAATTGACAAGACTGGACTAAAAAAAAAATCCCTGTTTAATCGGGTCATAGGAACAACGTCTTTGTGCTGAAAATGGACGTTTGCAGAGATTGTGAAAAGGGAGGATTGTACAAATGGAGTCATCTCTTTTTATAGGGTTTGGAATCAAAATGTCCGGAAAGAGAAAAAAGAAAATTAATATTTCCATCAATCCCGAGATGCCTCAGCCTGAAATGAATGATACTGAAGTGAGACAAGACGACCCAGAGAGACTGAGGTACAGGGCAAACACAAAGATAAAGGAATCACATAATTTCAAAGAACACTCTTATACTTATTACAGGACTACTCTGAGGCCATATCTACATTGCAGGTGCTACAAGTGGCACAGGAGCAGTGCTGCTGCTATGCCGCTGTAGTGTAGACCTTTCCTACAGTGACGGAAGGGGTTTTTTAGGGCTGTCAAGTGATTAAAACAATTAGTTGTGATTAATCGCACAATTAAAAAGAATTAATCGCGATTAATCGTGCTGTTAAACAATAATAGAGTACTATTAATGAATTTTTTGGAGTTCATTGCGTGAGTTAACTGTGATTAATCGACAGCCCTAGTTTTTTTCATTGCTTTAGGTAATCTACCTCTCCCAGTGGCAGTAGCTAGGTCATTGGAAGAATGTTTCCGTCATCCTAGACATGTCTACGCTGTCGGTTAGGTTGGCATAGCAATGGCGCTCAGCAATGTGAATTTTTCACACCCCTGAGCACCACAGGTATGTGAACCTAACTGTTAAGTATAGACCAGGCCTGAGAATTGTGTCTCTGTATGCGTTGTAAGAAATGTTGGAATTCAGCTGCCAGGTCATGTTTTGTATAGTTTCCCCTTCCATGGGGAATCAAGAGGATAGGACACAGAAAACAGAGAAGGTGAAAGTCCATCTTACCATAAAGGTTATAAATGAGAAGTGATGCCCCACTGAAGAGGAGAGTAAAGTATTGCAGCAGTAAATACTGGCTGTTATGGGGCAAACTGAATCACCTGAGCTTATGGTAGTGAAACTGGGGGAAAAGCAGGCAGTATCCCATTTCTCTTGGTATTAATCTATATCCCCAAGATCTGGAATCCCAAATCTCCAGGTCAGGATTTCACCCTCTATCATAATGCATGGAATAGGGGTAATTGTGTGCACAGGTAATGCTCATGTCTGTTAGGGGTATGCATAAGGCTGCGAGTTTGTCATGGAGGTCACGGAAGTCACAGATTCCGTGACTTTTCATGACCTCCGTAACTTCTGCAGTGGCCCATGCAGCTGGCTCTGGGGCTGCCCGAGCAGCTCAGGCAGCTCCTGGGCCAGTTGCACTGGCCACTGCTGGGGAAGTCTTGGGCCGCCCCCGTCCCCCAGCAGCAGCAGGAGGAGTTTGGGAGTTGGAGGGGGCTGGGACGCGGGAGGGGGTGAGGGCTCTGGGTGGCGCTTACCTTGGGGGGGGGGCTCCCTGGAAGCGACAACAGGTCCCTCCCTCAGCTCCTAGCTCTGTGTGCTGCCTCCGTCCACAGGTACTGCCCCCATAGCACCCCCGAGGCTTCTGCACCCACAGCACTCCCCAGGCTGCCCCCCCGTGCACCCAGGGCGCCCCCTGGGCCGGCGCCCCTCCAGCATCCACGGTGCCCCCCGAGCAGCCCCCCCGGGCACCCCTCCTCCACGAGCACCCACGGCACTCCCAAGATTTAGTCGGGACAGGTCACGGGCTGTGAATTTTTGTTTACTGTCTGTGACCTGTCCATGACTTTTACTAAAAATACCTGTGACTAAAACGTAGCCTTAGGCTTGCACAGTTCTGAAGATCAGGGCCTTAGTGTTTGTCATGGGTGCTTTGAAGTTATAAGTTACTGTCACTATCCTTCAACCTGAAACTGTTCCAAATATTGGTTAAACCCATTTCTTTCCTTACTGGAACATTTGTTGATAGGAACAATTTGTGTTTCTTATTCAGCCTTGGGCTATGATGGGGGTAGCATAGTTGTAGCGACCAGACATATTGTATCCTCTGTGCCAGATTTTGCAACCCATATGTTGAGTAGGATTGACAGTACTTGTGGAAGTAGTTCCATTGGCTTCCATGGGATTACCTGTGGGAGTGAGTGCTGCTTCGCATGAATAAACATTGCAGAATCTGTCCCTCCTTGAGCAATTTAGCAGCTACTTCATTTCTTGGAGAAAAAGAAGGAAGCAAGACTAGGAGTCACTGCTGAAGCCTGGGTGAGAATAACAGCCTTTCTGCGGCTTTCTAGACACCTGCAAGGTCCATTAATAATGATTAAGACTTGTCATCCCCTAGATCCCCAAGCACTTTTCCCTGACAAAGGAGGAACACGTTTTACAGCTAGTGAAACAAACCAGGTCTTCTGAATTCTAGTCTAGGGTGGGGTCTTCTAGGCCACACTACCACCCTATGACATTACTGCCTTCTACGGTTGGCCTATAAGATTAGGACTTGCCTACATAGGAAGGAAGAATTCCATGCATCGCTACAGGCTGGGGACTGACTGGCTAAGCAGCAGTTCTGCAAAAAAAGACCTGGGGATTACAGTGGATGAGAAGCTGGATATGAGTCACCAGTGTGCCCCTGTTGCCAAGAAGGCTAATGGCATATTGGGCTGTATTAGTAGGAGCATTGCCAGCAGATCGAGGGAAGTGATTATTCCCCTCTATTCAGCACTGGTGAGGCCACACCTGGAGTATTGCATCCATTTTTGGTCCCCCAACTACAGAAGGGATGTGGACAAATTGGAGAGAGTCCAGCGGAGGGCAATGAAAATGATTAGGGGGCTGGGGCACATGACTTACGAGGAGAAGCTGAGGAAACTGGGCTTGTTTAGTCTGCAGAAGAGAAGAGTGAGGGGGGATTTGATAGCAGCCTTCAACTACCTGAAGGGGGGTTCCAAAGAGGATGGACCTCGGCTGTTCTCAGTGGTGGCAGATGACAGAACAAGAAGCAATGGTCTCAAGTTGCAGTGGGGGAGGTCTAGGTTGGATATTAGGAAATACTATTTCACTAGGAGGGTGGTGAAGCATTGGAATGGGTTACCTAGGGAGGTGGTGGAATCTCCATCCTTAGAGGTTTTTAAGGCCCGGCTTGACAAAGCCCTGGCTGGGATGATTTAGTTGGGGATTGGTCCTGCTTTGAGCAGGGGATTGGACTAGATGACCTCCTGAGGTCCCTTCCAACCCTGATATTCTATGTAGTTCATGGCAAGTTGGGTATAAATCTACTCTGCACTAGCCTGCCATGCACTAAGTGTCCATGTGGACCCTGCTAATATGCACTAAAATTTCCCCAGTACACTTTAATCTACTCCTGTTTCAACGCAGCATACTGCACAACTGAACTGTTAACGGACATCAGCAGGGTCCACATGGATG
The DNA here is from genome assembly GCF_002925995.2 of Terrapene triunguis. Lineage (NCBI taxonomy): Eukaryota > Metazoa > Chordata > Testudines > Emydidae > Terrapene > Terrapene triunguis. Next base: position 20,186,905 of record NW_020664481.1, read on the forward strand.
CTTAGCATGTAGGAGGCTAGAACAGGGTTGATTTACACCCAATCCAGCATGCCACGAACTAACTGTTCATGTAGACAAGCTCTTAATTTCAAAGTTTTCTAAGAAGCCACTGAAGAGGAAAATTAAAGTGAGAATATATTTGTCTTTCAGATACTACAGTTTCTATTGAAAACTAAATTTTCAATAAAAATGAAAATGGAAGCATTACAGTAATTCTTCGTTTTTTTTCCCCTTAGCTGTCATACGTTGTGTGAATCCCTATTATCGTATGGGAGTGGATTCAACAATTTTCAAGGCGTTTTTAACTGGTCTGTAGTCCTGTTGGTAAGTGGAAAATCACCAAGTAACGTAGACCGATAATAGATGTTTGATTAGTGTTTCTGACTTTAAACCCTTACAGGGAGGTGCTGAATAGATTAAACCTTTCATGATTTACTTGGTAATACTTACAAAAATGTTTGGTATTTCTTGTCTCAGCTCCTAAATTTAGAGCCAGCAGCTGTCACTTCTTTGTTGTACCAAGTCAGTAACTTTCCATTCTCTTTGTGTTCCTTTATGTATATCACTAACTCTTTGCAAGTATCTGCAGCTTAGAATTGTGGGGAAATGGTGGGTAAATGCATTTTTCCTTTAGGGAGAGGTTGATACAACATGAAGCCCTGTTTAATGTGGGTCAGCATATTTCTCTAGTAGATCCCAGTGAATCAGTGTGATTCCCCACAGTTTCAGACCCCTGAAGTCAATGGAATTTTGTGGGTGTAAATCTGGTGTAATGCCATGGAGAGCCAGACTCAATATATTTGTTTTGTTTGTTTTAGAGAGAGGACTTCTCTTCTTCCTAGAGAAGGAAAGCAAGCCTTGCTCAGCCAACTGAGCAAAGCAATCAGTCCTTTCCTCCATTTTCATCATTAGGGTTTAACACCCTCCCTCCCTGAAATTTGTCACCTCGCACAGCAGGCTTCTTGTAACTGATTCTCTTCTCACACCAGCTGTGCACAGATGTAACTCCATTATGGGGAGTGACTCCTGACTTACACCTTAGGAGAGAAGAATAAGATCTGTTGTCTTCCCTGGGATCTATTGAATAGATTGTGGGTTTTTTTCAAGCAGAATAAAACAAATGTCATCAAGAAATGTAAGAAATTGGAGTTGGTGATCAGTTTGGGAAAAAAGAGGCTATTCTCTTACATAAACTTGACTATTCTGAATGGACCCATCAGCTTCTTCTGAGCTACTTTGGCTTATTCTAATTAAAGGAAGCCAAAAGAATGCATTTGTCATCAACTTTTTGGTTTATGTAAAGCAAATTAGTACTTGCAGACTACAGGCAAGCTGTTTCCAGCCAATCTGAATGCTGATATTTTAAATGTGTTTTTCCATAGAACTCTGGTGAACTGTGTATGTTTCTTTACTCTAGGTCCTCACACATGTTCACATGAGCCTGGAGAATTTCATCAGGTAAGTATGTCACTAAAAAAGAAAAGCGGTGTTTCACAGTTCTGGGGAACTTGAATTCTTATTTGCAGGGGGAGTAGGCGTATATTGACTGAAGAGTCATTCTGTGATTAATCAGTAAACAACAAAAAAGAAATAACTGCATCAAATTTTCCCCTGAACACTATGACTGTGTCCCAGAATTGTTTGCTGGACAGGATGGCATAGTGGTCTAAGCTTCAGATTTCAAAATACCTAGATTCTCTAACCATGGTTTCAAATCCCAGCATGATTAACTCAGCCCTTCAGCCTTCAGTGGTGGATAAGTTAAGTTCCATGATGTTTACTAAATAATTTAGTCCTTAGAAACCTGTTTGCTCTGCCTGAACATTAACAATCCCATGGTATGTTTCAGACAAGTACAGGTTTGCCCTGCTGTCCTTGACCAAAATTCCTGGGCATCCCCCAGTCATGCTGGGCATCATTTGTCCACCTGATTGCTGCCTTCCACTGCCAAAGTAGCTGCATTTCTGGGCTGCTGTGTGGTTATAGGACCCTTCTTCTGGTGTCCAAGAGTGGGGAAGGATGCAAAGAATTTGCTTTACTGACTCCCTGTGTAGGGGCTGTCCCGAATCATATTGTGTAGAGCATGCAGCATCCTCATGTGTTCATCTGCCACGTAGACCCTATGCAGCCTCCAAGCCGGAGGATGCCCATGGCAGAATCTTGTCCATAATTTGTGAAATATTTTGGGATCCTTTGGAGTGAAAGATGCTACAGAAGTGTAAGACTAGATCTTCAGCTGGGGCTAATTGGTGCAAATCAATTGAACTCAATGGATCTACACCAATGTACACCCGCTGAGAATTTGGCCCGTATAATATGATTACTATCAGAACCAGCTCAGCAAGGCTATTTTGCATTACTGTAGGACCCTTATTTTATGAACTAATTGGGAACCGAAAATTTAATAAAATTCAAATCTGAAAATTACAGTAGGTACACTGCATACGTGAATGTAGTAATTGTTCAGTGAGTGTCCTTAATGAATGGTAACACATGTATACAGCATGCCTGATTTTTCTTTGGCCTGGTCTACACTAGGACTTTAATTCGGATTTAGCTGCCTTAATCCGAATTAACCCTTCACCCGTCCACACTACAGAGCCAGTTAATTCGAATTAAAGGGCCCTTTAAATCGATTTCTGTACTCCACCTCGACGAACGGAGTAGAGCCTAAATCGATTTTGTTAATTCGAATTAGGGTTAGTGTGGACGCACACCACCGAATTAATGTGGTTTAAAACCGAATTAAGGTGCTTAGTGTGGCCGCGCACAATCGAATTTATACAACCTGTTTCCCAAATTCGAATTATCTAAATTCGGATTAATCCTGTAGTGTAGACATACCCTTTGAGGGAACTGCCTTTCTTCGCTTCCAGATCTCTTAGTCTTTTCAAACCTATACAGCCGCTTGAACATTGGCTGAGGGATTGAAGTCACATTTGGCAGCAGAAAAAAGGTTCCTATAACTGGCCGTTCATAAAATCATGGTTCTACTGTATTTGGAAAAAACTTAACCTAGCAAAGGGGGAATGTAAACCAGGGGAACCAACTAACAGGTCCATCTGAAGAGGAGTGAAGCAGCATATGTTGCCCACAATCTCCACTTCTTTAGGAGACTCCGAACCTGTCAGTGCATCCTAGCAAGTGGGCAAGACTGGCTAGTGAGGGGGCAGGGCCAGAGTGCCAGGGAATGTGTGCTGATTTAATGCATCTTCTGGGCACATGCCACTTGCAAGGCTCCTGCAGAACCCTCACCAACATTTTACAACTGCTCCCTCTGGTGGAACCCCTGGGTGATGGTAAATTATAGTGTGTCTGCTGGAGCAGAGAGAGAATACGCGGGGATCGGATTTCAGTCCTCGAACCCAAAAGTTGGGGGAATCATGCTCTCCATTTTGAACAACTACAGTTGGGAGAGGTTTGGGGATTCAAGGTCTGGGGGAGCAAGTAGGAGAAATGACACAAGCATCTTTTCTGAGTTTGACAATTAGGTAGAAGTGTAGTAGCCATGGTTCTAAGTATCAAGCCATAGAGTTTCTGCACCACCTCACTGTTTTTCTCTCTCAGATATGGACTGCTATTCGACCCTGTAAAGATAATCTCCGTTTTCCTGAAAGACCCCTATAAGTGGCCAGCAGTATATCTCATTGCTGGTAAGATGACAGTGTGCAAATATCATTTGCTGAATACTTAATGGTGTCACTTTTGAATTTAACACCATCCCATGAAATATTTCTATAACAAATGTATTTTCTCTGCACTTTTCTGGATCACAAGCAGCGTCCAGTTTTATCATACAAACCCAGATGTGGATTTTTGGCAGGGTTTCAATCCCTGGTAGGAGAGGCAGCGCAGCTTCTGGTTTTCTCTTTTTTGCATATTTCCATATTTACGAGCAGCGTTAATGAAATCAAACAAAAGCACATTCAGTGAGAATGCCAAACCAAGGATGAACCTAGCTCAATTATTATGAGTGATGCTTTGAGACTTGGATTTTCCTAAAACAAGGTGTTAAAAATCTATCTCCTAGCAATGAAGTCTCAGGGCCAAATATACCAATGGTATAAGAAGCTGTAACTCCACTGGAGAAAGCAGAGTTGAATCCATTTACACCTATCATGAATTTTAGCTTCTAGGAGAGAGGCTTCAGAGGAAGAGTTTCTGTTCTATTCTATTGATTAGCCTGTTGTCCTCATCACCATAGTGTCTGAAGCCAGGTCTACACTAGGAATGCTTTGTTGGTATAGCTGTGCTGAGCATTATACAGGCAAAGTGCTGCTAGAATGGTCATAGTTTATAACCTGCGCTTTTGACAGTATGTTTTTTCTCAGGCCCCGGAGCAAAATACGGGTGAGGGTGAGAGTACGAGTCCCCCAAAAGTGCACTTTTGCCGGTATAACTACATCTGCAATAGGGGCTTTGCCAGGACAGCTATATTGGTCAGGGATCACACCTTTTCACACCCCTGACCAACATAGTTATGCCAGCAAAACGTTGTGGCCTGAGTGCCTTCCAGTGGTCCATTTAGCAACATGACTAACATCTATCACATGTGACTTGTTCTCTCTCTCCCCCAGGGGAGATTTGTGTGTGCAATGGAGTGCTTTGTTTTGGTAGGGTTTTGTTTGAGTTTTAAAATGTCTATGCTGGTCTGTGTTAGTGTTAGAGAAGGCAGGTCAGAGGAGTGCACCTGGTACATGGAGCAGAAGGTGGGGAGGTTTGTGATGGTCTTTGGTTCCTGGGGGAGTTTGTTCCACAGTCTGGGACCAGCCCCCTTATGGTAGCAAGTTTAATTATCATTCCATCAGAATCAAAGCTCTGATTTCCCTAATGTGAGTGAGGTCAGTAGTTAGTACAATTGATCGGATTCTGCAGCTACTGTGCATGCACAGTTCCTATTAACTTCAGAATGGCTGTATATCTTAAACCTTCCTGATTTACAGAGCAGTTTGCTGCCTCTTTCCCAGCAAGTGCAGATACGCAGAAATAGTGAGCAGTTTTAAAAATGCTAATCATTTAAAAAATCTAAATCAGCTCTGAAAATAAAGATCTGATACAATTACCCCACACTCCAGCAGGATGCTGCGGAAAACAGCATGGAATTCAAGTGGATTTTGGCTTTAAGTGTTGGTGGTGGTTTTCACTGTAGAGCACAGGAAAAGAGATACTCAGCTCCTTGTTATTAATGAGAACTGCACATCTCATTCCCCACATATGGCACTAAAAATTTAACCATATGGTGCTTGTTGTTTTACATTTTCCCTTCAGCTTCATTATATTTTTTCATATAACGCACACTCAACCTGTGGAACTCCTTGCCAGAGGATGTTGTGAAGGCCAAGACTATAACAGGGTTCAAAAAAGAACTAGATAAGTTCATGGAGGATAGGTGCATCAATGGCTATTAGCCAGGATGGGCAGGAATGGTGTCCCTAGCCTCTGTTTGCCAGAAGCTGGGAATGGGCAACAGGGGATGGATCACTTGATGATTGTCTGTTCTGTTCATTCACTCTGGGGCACGTGGCATTGGGCACTGTCAGAAGACAGGATACTGGGCTAGATGGACTTTGGTCTGACCCAGTATGGCCGTTCTTATGTTCGTATATTTACTCAAGGGTGAGGAAGTGATGATATTCTGCTCAGACTCTGTCCTCAAGACAAGAATAGGTGGATGTTTCTCCTAACATCATTAGCTATAAAATAGTTAACCGTATTGAGTTTAAACTGTCCTTGTCAGGTATCAAAGTTAACATCTCATTGAGATGAATGAGAACAGCTCACACCCCTCTTGGCACTAACTGCTGGAACACCTCATGCAAAGTCCAGTTTTGGACAAAAGATCTAAGAGGGGTTGTAGGAAAAGACATTTTCCCTTCCCCAACCCAGCCAGTTGATGCTGAGCAGCTGCATAGCCACTTCAATAGCCCATGTGCTTTAATAACAACTGGGGCCCATGTGCCTTCCTAAGTGAGCAGTTTAGAACTGTCCATATAGTAGCTGCTCTCTATGCCACTCTTCTACATGACCTCTGTCACACCACATTCCACTGCATGCTGTCCCTATCCTTGCAGGGAACCACAGTTGTTCCACAGTTTGTTTAGGGCCTTCCACTTCTGTGGAGCAGTGTTTAGCATTTAGCCCTGGGAGCTATGCTTTCATTCTGCCTGAAGTGTCATCTTGGTGTTGGATCACATTCAGAACAGCATATTCACAGCCAGAAGGGCTAGAAACATCCTTTTAAAACATGAAAGCTTCCATTCTGCTGAAACTTGTAGATCTCCAGAAAAGTTCTAGTAGAACATGTCACTGCCCACCAGTTGAGTCCTACCCGTGCACTTACTTACCATAGATGTGTTTTGATACAGATTTATTTCCTGATGTTTTATTATTTTTCTTCCTTTCAGCCTCTGTTTTGTTTGCACTTCCTGCAGTTTTTATAGAAAGGTATTTAAGAAAGGTAGGTGAACTGGTTGTTTGCTATGCATTGTGCTTGCTCTCTGTAATGATATTTCTGACTGAACACTTCTTGTTATGGATCTACTGGGAGAAGTGAAATACCCATAAGCCATTATTGATTGTAAAGAACATTAGTAGCAAAGTAGCACAGTTTAATGCACTCATGCATTTCAGCTTTGGAGATCAAGAGTCAAATTTAGATTTGGTCACCAGTAAAATGAGTTATGTGGCCTCAGTCTGGCTAGCTTTTTATCAGCCCTAAACTACCACACAGTTGGCACAACTCTCAGTCTTTGAGTCGGAGACTGGAGTTGAAATATATCTTGGAGGCTAAGATGGTTGGTCTTTGGTAGAGGTATATGGAAGAAGCTTGCAACATTTCTAGTTTTCCTTTCTGTCCAGCACTTTCATGAGCAGTAAATTCGCCAAAAACATCCTGATTTAGAAAGCACTTTAGTGATAAGGCCAAAGAATCACTGGTTATGCTGTAACATTATTATCCTTTGTAGGTTCGTGGCTCTGAAAGCATTGGTTTGGTGTTGCAGTCAGTTAATCTCTTTTTACTGGTAACATTCCCAGCTGTGATGGTTTATAGAATGCAAGCCATAACTCCAGGTGAGAGACGCTTGTTTTGTGCTAGAAGTACTTATGGCCAGCACTATAATGTAATGTGCAGTTTGTCACACAACAGGTGTGTTTGTCTTCAGGTGGGAGGAGAAGGGAAGGGCTGCTGGCTGCAATATATTGTTTTTAAAATTCAATATGACAAAGTATTTAAAAGTGTATAGGACAGTCTTGGTAATTCAGTATCATGTGGTCTCTGAACAGTGCCACAGAACAACAGGCATTAAAATTCTGACTTTGACATCTCGAAGTTCTTTTAGTAATGTACATGCATGTTCATCTGACTTGTTTGGCATGCAGAATATAAAAAGACAATTCTTCAAGATATTCTATCCTTCTGTTCCAAGTGTTCTGTTCCCTGGCCCCTTTGTACATGTGTGTAGCTTCTGTCAGGGATGATGATGATAAGTCTGTGTACCAAGAGGTGTCGGGAGTCCCAGTTCTCCTCTCTCAAAGTTTATGATGTTAACAGAAACCTTTGTTGGTCTATAGCCTCATATAATACATGGATGCTTGTACAGTAGATTATTAGGTCATCTATCCCAAATTCTAATTTAAAGCACTGTTCCCACAAGTAGACGTATTTTTAAAATATATTTTAGGAAATGTATATTCAATTTTTGTGTACTTGTTTATATTCCTTTTCCCAATATAGCTGTGCGTAAATATGTCATCTTTATAAAAACCTGCTCATTCTGGCAAATGTATCCTTCAGTGTCCCAGTCTGGCACCAGGTCACTTCCATTGTAGTGACCTGTGATGTTTTAAAACACTGGATTGTGACTTCAGTGAGGTAATCTGGCTGAAGGAGATGGCTGATTATCAAGGTGAAAGCTGCTGTTTACATACACACAGGAAGGAATTACGTAAAGGCCTACATTTGGGACCCAGAGGCCTGCAAATGGACATACAAGTGAGCCTAATTTGTGGTGCAAAGGACCAGTTAAATGCACAGCTAGTCATTTGAGTGTGCAGTCACCCAGTTTGCATATGCACGTATGTGATAATTACAAGTGCTACCTGTGTGCGCACTAGTGAACCTGGAGTTCTGAAACTTGGGCACTGAATGTACATAGCAGGTTAACCAATTTGCTAAACTATCATATTGTTTATAATTTCCCTGGAGGTAGCTGGCAATTCTTTCAACAAATAACCAAGCAGAAAAAGTACTTTTTGCTTTGAACACATTGGGTATGTATAGTAATGCAATAGCAATAGCTCCATCTGCTGAAACAAATAGTAAATCATTGGAAACTCCAGATGTCACAGCCAAGTGAATTCCTACCCATAACTCCCAACACTGTTAGTATGCCATGACACCTTCATGTCTTGCATGCTCTGTTTAATAATACACCAAACAAACAAAAATCTGTATTCAGATTTTTGAGGGTAAATGTGTGCGGTGGGTGATAGTGTTACTTCAATCAAGTGAACTGATGAGTGACAATAAATAAAGAAGCTCTCTCAAAATTTGGAGTGTCACTTAGTTTTGCGGTGTGCAGATTAATGATGTAACACCATCATCTGATGTAACTAATATGATATGGCTACATCACTAGGGAGAAGGAAACCATATTAAACCATATTTAAAGAGGCTTTCTCTGCCATGCTTTATAATTTTAACTACTAACATTGTTTGCCATTAAAAAGTCACAGGTACAGCAGTTATTTCCTATACTAAATCTAGAGAGAGCCTATGGTATCTCTGGTATCACTGTGTGGTAACATGCTGACATATGCTTTCTTTTCAATGGTCACTTCTGTTACCAACCTCCTGATTCACAGCTTTGCCTGGTTTAAGGATTGATCCACCCTCCCGGGGCAGTGCGGTTTACGCTGTGCTTCTCTATAGGAGCAAGGCCCCTTTCGCTATAGGGGGGCTTCACAGTGGGGGAGAGCTGGCAGTGTGCCCACTGCTGCTATCCAGCAGTTTTAATCTCTAGGGGGCTCTTGGAGCCTCTCTGGCAGAGGCTTCAGTGGGGATGTACTGAGCCAGGACATCTCTTGGCTGACTTGCCATGCCCTCTCCCTGTCCATGGGTTGCCCACCTTTGGGGCTACGTTGGCTCTTGTGGGCTTTGTGACAACTTCTCTAGGCAGAATATCTGCTGCCAGGGCCCTCTGCCAAAGTCGGTGCCAGCAGAAAATTGGTCCCAAGGTGTGTATAGATTTAAAGGACACTCAAGCAGTCAAGTGTCATTGGGCACCTCGTTGTAATGAGAAGGAATTAGTTTGCAAATCTATTTTATGGATGCATTAGGCAGGCTGCATAGATAGACTGATATCCTTTATCTAATTAGCAAAGACAACGTCGTTGTACTAAGTCTGTGTGTTTGGGAAGAAAAGATAAACTGAACCTGGAACTACCACAACAGGTTATTTTCTCTCTTGTTTCTTAGCTGGAGGGTTGCTGACCATGTTTGTGTATATCATCATTGCCCTGAAACTGTTCTCCTACTATCAGGTGAATCGCTGGTATAGGGAGGGAACCCCCAGACCAGTCAGAGGAACTTCCAGAATGCAAGGTCAGCAAATTCCGAACCCTCCTATCGCTATCAGTAGGCACCAAAAAGAACGTACTATTTATGTATGGCTCAGTGGAGCGAGCAGAGCAACGCCAGGAGCTTGGATTCTCATTCCAGCTCTGTCATGGATTCCTTGTTTGGCAGTCTCCTTGTCTCAGCTTCCCCATCTATTGACGGAAAATCTCTCTGTCCAGAATATTTGTCAATGTGCTTTTATTGTGGCATCGAGGCATCTGTTATCTCACACGGTTATTGTAAGGATTCACTCGTTAATATTTGAGATAAGATATAAAGTGCTCTATAAGGGCTAGATCTGGCAGCACTGAATTCGGTGGGAACAGGACCAGGGCCTCAGTGTTTATGAACAGGCAGACTCTCACCCTGCTCTCAGAACAGCGTGCACTCAGTAGGTTAATGTCTACATTCACCCCTCCCTAGGGTTTGCCTTTATTGTTAACTTAAGTAACAACCATACTTACTCCTCAGCCTACACTTTCTCCTGACCGTCGCTTGTTTCTAGCATTCTTCCCTGCAGCATTCCTAGCCCTAGTTCTCCTCTGCCTCCGAAAGACATTCTGAGCCCTTTGATGCTCTTGGTTGGGAGCAAATAGGATTCACCCAGTCTGGTGAACCAGCAGTAATAACTCAGCCTCTCTGTCCTGTGTACTGAATGAGGCAGCAGTCCTGTGGAAAAGATAGAATGTGATAATGTCATTAACGCATACGCACAAGGATGATGAATTAAGATTGCACAGGCAACCTGAATACTGACGTTTCCTAACTTTTGAGCGCTTGGCTTTGCAACCGTAATGATCATTTAACATAGGTTTTTTTAATATAATTTCCTAGGTTTTAAAAAACAATAGAAAAAGCAGAAATTTCATCCAGTGGACCCATATTGACTCCCACATGAGTCATCAGCAGGGTTGGGGTCTTTATCTGGAGCTAGCTGTCTTGGTGTAAAAACACACCTTTTTGGCAGTGAAGACAGCTGTAACTGGGAGTAGACTGACAAAAACGATTTCAATTCCTCTCTACCATTGACTTCAGTGGGCTAAGAGTTAGGGCAACGCCGAGCTCATGTGACAATCCCACCATAAGCTCCTACCTGCTTAGAGTCTTACCTACTCTAGCCTCTTGCTTGCCTCTTCTAGGCTCCTCTTTTTTTGGGGGGGGGGTGTCTATTAGCCTCCTCCAGTCATCCTGCAACCAAACCCTGTGTGCTGGTTTGCCCAACCAATAGCAGATGATGCACATAATCACAGAGGGGAAAGGCAGTGGTCCGTGTGATCACAAAAGGAAGGGGAAGTAGCTCACACAGTCGTGAACCACAGGAGACATGTTCATGAGATGATCTCTTTTTCATAAATATGTGGTTCTCTTTGTAAAAAAGAGGAAGAACGGTCCAATGGTTAGGGTGCTAGTCTGACACTTAGGAGACCCAGGTTCAAATCTCTGCTTTGCCATAGACTTCCTGTGTGACACGGGGGATGGCCTCTCAGTGCCCCATCTGTACAATGGGGATAATAGGTGCTCAGATATTATGGGAATGGGGGCTACCTAAGTGCCTAAAGAGAGAGAGAAGAAAAGTTGACCCTTGACCCAAAGTGTTGGAAACTATGCACCCAGTGATTAGCATGAAGTCAAAGCTGGACAGAAAGTTGGTGTTGGTGTCACCTCCTTGAACTATGTAAAAGTTGAGCTCTGTGGCTTCAGTCCCGGCTTGTTATATAAAGTCATTCGTGACCTTCGATTCACTTGAAACCATATGATAGATCTTACACCTTTTGTTAGCAGCAGATCCTTCAGCCCATCAGTCCAGAAGGAACGAAAGAGGACAGTCTAAGCAGATCATGTACCCAATGAACCTGAAAGTAAAAGGTAACATTTACACACATTGCAGCAGTTACCTCTTCACCGTCAGCAGTCTTCACTGTATTTGCAGCAGCTGAAATAGTTTAGCTAGTGGAAACCTAGCAGCTTACCTTGATAACCAGGTGAACAAAAATTGCATTTATAATAGTTCTTCTTAAAAGAACATTGTCCCTTAAAAATCACACTTCTGGCTGAAAATACTTTGCCTGCCACTCTTACAAGTCCACCTAAGACAACTGTAAGTGGAGGAGAACAGAGAAAACAATATCTGGGTTTTTTTAGTTTACTTTGTATATTTGGCAGCACTTTAGGTATAGTCAATTTCACAGTTCCCCTTGTACAGTCTGTTGTTTGTGAGTCTTTCACAGGGCAACAGTGTTTGTGTGTTGGGGAAATGGGGAGAATGTTTTAAATGGAAACTATATTTGTAAAGCCACAAAAATGGCTAGTTGCATTCGGAGCAGATGTAGTACCTGGAACTACTTTTTAAATCATGTTTGTGATTTTTTTATTAGCTGCCTAACTGGCACTGGTGCCTTTGAAAGATATCCCCACCTTGTCTCAGTGGGAACTGTTGGGGGTTCAGCACTTTTGAAAATCAGGCCTTTTATTTAGGGGCCTCAGTATGATCTTAGGAGCCTAACATTAGCCACTCATTTTATAAAATCTTGGCCTTAAGTTTGAAAGTATGGGGCACATCTCACAGCACTGCCATTTAGCCTGCGTTCTAGCCATTGCTTCTATGAAAAATTAACTGTCTTTAAGTGTGCATGAACATTGCACAGCTCTGTCAGAACTGGAATAGGCTTCCAGAGGAGGTTGTGGAATCCTTGTCACTGGAGGCTTTTAAGGACAGGTTAGATTAACACCTGTCAGGGAGGTTCTAGGTTTACTTCAGCAGAGGATGGTGGACCAGATGACCTCTCAAGGTCCCTTCCAGCCCTACATTTCTAGGATTCTATTATTCTAATGCTATTCCAGAGATAATGTCCTCATAAGAGAACGTCTTTGGTTCAAGGAGTTCTCTTTGCTGTGTCTGCCATGTCTCTGAATGATTTGTGTTTTGTAGCTGTTGAATTCTGATTGAGCTCCATGCAAGCTTCCAAATGTGAGACGTTATATGAGCACAGCAGCCTCACTCATCCCAAAGCATTTTGTGATGAGCAGTGATAGCTTAATACAGTCAAATTGGTTGACAAATGTAGCGAAATTTAGCTATTATGGAGCACACTGTGCAGCAATCTCGCTCTTCCAGCGTAGCCCTACTATGGCTGTGTGGTATAGTCACTTAGAAGATGCAAAGATAAAGGGTGATATCCTGACCCTATTGAAGTCAGTAGGAAACTCCCACTGGTTTCAAAGGGCCAGGGTTTCACCCAAAATGAATAGTCATAAATGCTAAAAGCAAACAACATCAAATGAGAATTTTTTAATGAACCTTTCAGTCCCTCTTAGGGCGAGATTGTGCTGTCCCCTGCACATGTGCAAGGGTGGAGGGAATGCAAGGAACTTCTCCCTTCACAGAGCCCCATGCAGAGGCCGGCCACAGTTGCAGTCCTCATGCTTCCCTGAGCACTGCATGTTGTGGGATGGAGGGACTCAGCACCACCCGCATCTCAGGCTGCTGCTTCATGTCCCAGTTTAGCTGTCAGGGGGTATGTCTCCACTACAGTTAGACACCTGTGGCCGGCCTGTGTCAGCAGACTCAGGCTTGCAGGGCTTGGGCTAAGGGGCTGTTTAATTGCAGTGTAGAGGTTCGGGCTTGGGCTGCAGCCCAAGCTCTGGGACCCTCCAACCTCACAGGATCCTAGAGCCTGTGCTCCATCCCAAGCCTGCATGTCTACACTCGAATTAAAAGTCCCTTACCCAAGCCCCACGAGCCCATGTCAGCTGGCATGGCATGGGCCAGCCGTGAGTATGTCTACACCCATTGTGAGCTAAGTCATCCACCCACTTCTTCTTAAGTGACTTTTATTTACACTGGAGTTATGCATGTAGCGTAGGTCAGGATCTAGCCTTAGATTTTCTGTCATTGGAATGACACATGTTCATTTGTGCATTCCTACAGTTTATTGGGTACCCAAAGTGATGGCATCAAGATACTCCATGGTTCTGGTTATGATTGGAATATCATGTCTCCAACAATATGGCAACCTCCATCTCTTTCCCGGTTCCATCTAGCAACATTAGCTTTCAGACAAAGCCTGTATTGGTTGAAATCACAGTACCTCACAATAAAAATAAATATGGTCCAAATTGTGTAGATATTCTGAATTCTAAAGTCGATTTGCCATGAAAAGTGATTTTTTTTTAAAACCTGGTATTTTTCTTCTTCCCCAAGATCTGTATTACTTCCTGCTAGCCCCCACGCTTTGCTACCAGCTGAATTTCCCAAGACAAAAGAATTGCCGGCAAGGCTATATCATTAGGAGATTCATTGAAATGGTGAGAACAAGGCATTGCATTTAAAACTGTCTGCTTCTCTGCTCCCGCTATCACAGTGAATGTATCAGACCTTGAGGTTTCACATTGCATATGTTCCCTTGGAGGCTGAATGTGACACTTCTGAGCCAGGCATGATTTTCCCATTATATTTTACAAACACAGATAAGCCATTTCTGCTGTGTTAAAAAGATTTTCTTAGGCCCCTCAGTCCCTGGAGGGCTAGAAGAATGTCCTAGGACATCCTTCCAGCTCTTGGTCTACCAGGGATGGAATGCCATCTCGAATGCATCCTAAAAATGCAACAGCCAGCAGTGCTACCTGAAGCCTCTTTTAGCTTCATTGAGGCAAATTGTGCTGTACGTGTGGTGTGAAATGTCATCAAATTAACACAAATTTTAGATTTTTTTATTGACATTTTTGCAAAAATGTCCATTTTTCCCAAATCCATTTAGAATCCCCATCTTTAGAACACTCAAATGAGAAATTGTCTCTATAGGGGAGCCCTCTTGATGCCCCATGTTGCCACTTAGAGCCCTGTGCCTAGCAAGTCTTATGCTAAAGGTTCCTTTTGCAGCCTGTAAAGTGTTGGCCAGTGGAGTCACTGAAATTGATGTGAGGCCTCTGGAACTCTCCTGTCTCCAACCAACACAAAGAGCAAAGGATCAAACTTAGCATCCAAACATGGACCCTCCATGTATAACTCATTGCATTGCCACTAGTCCATCAGATCAGCTGATCTTTGGTCAGTTAATGCAGGAAATACACAAGATTAAAATTGCACTGCAGACTCCATGAAAATGCAGATGACGAGATGAGTCCTTGTATTTTGAAGATGTAGATGTTTGACATCTTGTATTCGATTGAATAATATGCTGGAAAGCATGCCATTCACTAGATCTTCACGAGAAGGCTGCAGCACAAGATATTTTAGTGTCAGCTGTACTTGAAGATACTGGGGCGGTTATGGTATTTTTATACAAGATAGACTGGAGATTTTGCAGTGATGACCCAGGATACGGTCAACTCAGCCTAAGGGAGTTAAGGTTCCAAAATCTTCTTTTGTTGTTTTCTTTGCAGATTTTTCTCTTTCATCTCATGCTGGGGCTAATACAGCAGGTATGTTTTTTGTCTGAGGTTAAACCCCAGGGATTCAGCTACCATGGATAATGAGGACTCTGTGAACCACATATTGCCTCTTAATGCTATAAGCTATTTAGGTCTGACCTTTAGCACTTCATTTTCTTTACTGTCAAAATAAGCCCCTGCACCTACCTTAATACTCACACAATTTGGAAATAGCTCAATCATTTAGATTCCTATCTTTAGCTGCTTAGACTGAGGCTATATCTATGCTACAGCACCTATGCCAGCATAGCATGGATGCAGTGCACACAGACAGAAGGAGTTTTGCTGCTGCTGTAGGCACACCACGTCCCTTACCGATGTTAGCACTCTTCTGTTGGCATAGTTGTGTCTCCATCACCCCTGACTGACATAGCTATGCCAGGACAAGTTTTAAGTATAGCCCAAGCCATAGTTACTGCTCAGTGAGCTACCACGAGACCCCAGTGCAGATATAATATAACAAAGTAAAGATGATGAAGTGTCGGGGAGTGGGATGGGGGGGAAGTGGGGCGGGGGAAGGGAGAAGTTCTCCACTCCTGTTAGTTGTGTTGCATGCCCCCCGCACCTGCTACTTGGCTCCTCTACGGCTGTCCAGCCTCAAGTTAAGCACTGGGAATCCACAGACTCTTGTGGCTGAGCGCGTGTAGGGAAAATACCCACTGCGTCCCTCATCACAAGAGGATTGTTAAACTTGTTCTGCCGCTTCCTCGGGCTTCTCCCCATCTCAGCTGCTCCTCTCACAGCAAGCTGGAAAACATTTAATAGCAAAGATCTAAACTGGGGGGCTGGGGTTAAATGGCAAAGGAATTTCCACCGGGACCTGAAGACCAGTCAGGATTCAAAGAGGAGACTAAATCCTCCACCAAGTGCACAAATATCCATGCCCCGTATTGGCCTGTTTCTAAATTTCTTCCCAATTCCTCCCCTAACACCGGATGCGGATGTTTTTCAGTAATCAAGCGTAATTTGAAGTGGATTAGTGCAGTTTAATAATCCATCTCGTAAACTACTAACTTTACTACTGCACGTAGAGCTCTTATTACGGCATGTTCATCTAAGATGCCACCCTTTTGCACCATGATAGCAAGTGCTGAGGATTCTTTACCATGCCGACGTACCCCCATACATTTGATTGCGTTTGCTTACAGCTAGAGAGAGTACAAGCGCTTTGTATCCCCAGGCTTCAGGGAGATGCAGGGGGATACAGATTCCAGCCCATGTCCAAACTGATGCTGAAGGCATTCTAGAGCGTCATGGTCTTTACACCCGCAAGGGAGTGCTACCCATGAGGACGACAGTAGTCAGCCGGCAGGTTGGGATGCAGCTGTTTAGCAGGGTGTCAGATGTCCTCCCAGCTATTCAGTTGGTGTGACAGCCTCAGGAAGGATTTGTGTGCTACACAGGCTGCAGTTGTGCTTTTTCATTATAGCAGAGACATAAAGGAATGAGTCACTTTACAATGACTTCCAGAAAGAACTGTTTGTACCCTCAACTCTGTGTTTATTTTTCGTTCCAGTGGATTGTACCAAATATTCATAAATCAATGAAGCCCATAAATGTAAGCAAATCACACCTGGTTATTTTCTTGAACCAAATTCTGACTCATTCAGACCAGTGCCAAAGATAACAGTCATCTATTTTGTTTATTTCTGCAGGAAATAGAGTCCACCCTGCTTACAGAATACATCTTAAAACTAGCGGTGAGGTCAATCTGCATGCTTTGGATTCAGGGGTTAATCTGATGTGCATCTATGAGAAATTTCCCTTTGGAATAGAAAACAAAGGAGATTTGGGAATGCCAGGGGTCCAGTAACCATGCTAAATGTAGTCCCTTCTAGCTCTTTAATCTCTCTTAGGGTTTTATATTGCTGCCCATCACCATAGCATCTGATTGCCTTCCATGTAAAATCAGTATAGCAATAGTGAAGTCCCTAGTGGACTTCATGGAATCTCTGGCACTTCTCGCTTTTTGGAGTCAAAACTTTATTTGAAGTATCGTATTTTCTTTTTTTAATTATTGTTCTGGGTAAGGGTTACTGGGCAGAAGAGGGTATCGGTGTTGAAGATTATTGGGTACAAGGGGGTGCCAGTGTTGTGTCATTCTTATGGGGGAATTACTTTTTTGAAGAAGAAGGTTTTGCAGCATTTCTTGAAGACCCTCACATTCTGGATTGGCCCAGTCTCCTCTAGGAGTTTATTCCATAGGCAGATCCCCTCAGTTGAGAATGGTTTGTCCCTACTTCTCATGTGCTTCGTTCTGGGCTCTGTGATCTGCATTGTCCCAGAGGAACACAGCTGTTGTCATGGTTCAAAGATCGAAATTCAATCTTCGATGTAACTAGGGCTTGAGCCATTAATTGCTTTGAAAATAAGGACCAGGGCCTTAAATTGGCAGCAGAAGCTAACTGGGAGCCATTGGAGGGGCTTGAGCACTAGCCTGATATGCTCACAGCAGCCTAAGCCATGGAGAAGGTGGGCAGCTGTATTCTATACCATCTAGAGCTTGTGCATGGTTTTCACATTCTGCTTCAGATACCATGAATAACAGTAATCCAGCCTGTAGGTGACATGTTCATAGATCGGTATTGGCAGGTCCTCATCTGGGAGGAGGGGACAAAATATCTTATAGTGAGCTGGAGTGAAAACCCTTGTGTTAAGTTAGCAGTTATTTCTTTTCCACAAACACTTACCTCCCTCACTGATATGTGGGAAAGACCTCCACATCCCCGGTGGAGCCCTAAACCTTCCTCCACTTTCCCCTGTTTTACGCTACGTCCGTTCATAGCTGGGTAGCGTCCCCTTCCAAGGCTTGTCAACAGTCCCCATGCTTCTGGCCAAGGAGACCTAGGCAGCATTCCCTTTGGATCCATTAGCACCATGAGAGGTTGCTCGTCAGTGATGAAAAGGTCCTCTCCCCAGAGGCTGCGTGCTCTGCCTCCATAGCACTAAGCCCCTTTGGTTGTTATGGCAATGGATTGGTATCAACATCTTTGTGTTTGCTTTAAATGGATTTAGTACTTGTGGAAGATGCCAGCCTGTCAGTCCTGGAGATTGACATACTTTGTGTAGCCAGTTGAACTGATGTTGCACAGGAAGGAACAGAGTCCAGTTCACTCTTAGCTGGGTTGCTTCTGCAGAGCTATGTCCCTGAAGTCAGCAGTTATGATGCACGCAAAGGGCTTAATTCACCTCTCCCCTTCCTTGGTTTTCCACCAAGAAGCTCCAGTGATTTCAGTACAGTTACTCCTTATTTACACCCATGAAAGTAAGCAAAAAATCAGGATCAGGAAACAGATCTGTTTGAGTAAATCCAGTTTGACATGATCACTTTTCAGAATAGCACTGCGTTTTGTCAGGATCTTAAACTGCCATCATGTTCCATTTGATCATGTCTCATCTTGAACTAAACTGAGAACAGAAAAGGTATTATGTGGTGTCCTATGCTTGTTAGTGTATCAATGAGAAAATGTAACCCTTCAGTTCAGAAAAAAAATACAAGGGGTGGTATTCCCTTGATGTTCCCCTGGGAGTTACACATATTCAGTGATTACATTACTAATTGCATTCGTTTGACTGAAGTTGTTATGGGATTGTACTAAACAGCAAAGCAAAGCCCATTAAAAAGTGCTGCTGTTACACTCCCATTGTGGCAGATGTCTGGAAATTTGAAGTGAAATCCAAGCCCAGCTGAAGTCAGTGGCAAAACTCTCACTGATTTCAGTGAAGCCAGGATTTCGCCCTGTTTTGTTTACTGCAGTTTTCTAGGAACAGAAAATTGCAAAGCTCCTCTGTGAATTCCTGGGAGACAAACAGGGGGGCTGGAAAACATGCAAAGAGCCAGACAAAATCAACTCCAGGCTAGATGTGTGTCAGAGAGGATGGCTTAGTGACCTAAGCATCAAGTTCGACTTAGCTAGATTCCCTGAAATCTTGAGGATTGAAGCCCAGAAGGGCCAGTGCCACCCTTTACTCTTCCAGTGTACCATGGATAAATTGAGTTTTATGCAATTTCCCATGTGCAGATCTTTCAGATGAAACCTCAGAAGCCAAGATCCTGTCTCTCCTGAATAGAGATTAAAGATCTCAGGTCACTTTTAGAAAGTCTAGCGATTTGTCCTGTGTCCTTGGCCAAAATATCCTCTTCCACCGCTGTTACGCAGAATGCTGGGTCCCCCTCATCTGCCGTGCTACCTGAGAGCTAGCAGTCGTTCGGTGGAAATGTCTGTCTATACCATTCTCTAACTTGTAAAGCACTTTGGGATCCCTCAGGATGAAAAGTGCTATGCAACCATAAGGCCTGGTCTACACACAGATTTTCTACCAATATAATTATTTTTGGTTAGGGGTGTGCTTTTTTTTAAACTGAAATTGTTATTCTGGTTGAATCCTTAGTATAGATTCAGGTATAGCTGTAGAAAGGTGCTTTGTACTGGTATAGCTTATTTCCCTTCCTGTCTATAGTAAAATTTATACTGGCATAGCCCCTTAGTGTGAATGCAGTGTACACTGACAGAAGGAATTTTTATGCTGGTGTAGAAACACCATCTCCCCAGACGATGTTAGCTATGTCAGCAGAAGCACTCTTCTGTCAGCACAGCAGCATCTACACTGGGGATTTTGTCGGCATAGCTAAATTGCTAGGGGTTGTGGCTTTTTCACTGACGTAGCTATGCTGGGAATAGTTTTATTTAAGTGTAGACCAAGCCTAAGCGATACTGATAAAAGCACCTTTATTCCAGTCTAACTGCATCCACCCATGGGGGGTAGTACTGCTACATGGTGCAGTTAAAGCGGTATGTCTTTTGCGTGTCAACAAGGCCTAAAATGATATTATCTCTTACAAGAAAACAGAGAAAACAAAGCATTGAAGGTGGAACCATGGTTAATGGATGAGTATTTCCCTGTTGGAAACCTGGGGGGTACAAGAGGAATGTATTTGATTCATTCTAGTTCATATTACATTTTTATCCACACTGAATATAAAAAAATCTACCCCCCCCCCCGCCCCCCCCCCTACACACACATTGAGCCATCTCCTCAGGGCACGACTCAGTCCAGATCTATGAGGTGCATTGGCACAACTGCCTGGAAAAGTTTGTCTGTCCTCTGCCTGACTCCAGCCAGTTACTCACTCTCTCAATATTCGCTAGGTTCAATTCCAAAATTACCTCATTACACACCATAGGCCCATATAGTTTCTCAGTTTCCTATAGAAACCCTGCCCTGCATTAGTCTACAAGCTTTATTTATATTTGAATCATTTTCATGTGTTTCTTTATATTAATCATATTTAAAAGCCTGTCTCCATTGCATCACTTGCAACTGGATACCTTAAATCCAGGAGAAGGTAGATCTCTTTATGAGAGCAGTTGCTGTGGCAAGGGCCAGTTTATATCTGATTATATTCAAGCAGTGCTGGAGGAGTGTCAGTGTACGGGAGGGAAAGATTGTTTTTATTATGTTCCCCACACAGGTGCCAAATCATTTCATCTGGCTGATCTTTTTTTATTGGTACTTTCACTCCTGCCTCAACTGCCTTGCAGAACTGCTTCGATTTGGAGACCGGCAATTTTATCTAGACTGGTGGTAAGGTTTCTTTTACCTCTTGTCAAAACAGATTGCTTAATAGAATCAGACCGCTATGTGTCATGCTTAATGTCAATGGGGAGACTGTAAAATTACCATTCCAAAAAAAGAGGAATCTGATTGGTTGGCAAAGGTGTCTACCTGTACAAGTATCTAGCATGACTGACTGGAGTTCTGTAACTGTTAGTCAATTAGCATTGTTAGGTAACAATGGGGCTGGGAAAAGCAAGGTAAGGAATTTAAAGTACAGATGTAGATGCTCTGTTGCTTTGCACCTTGTGCAGTCCTTTACAGAATGGAAAGAGGATGTTAAAACGTCACCTAATCAGACAGACAGTGATTTACACCACACTTTGCACGCATGTAAGTGACATCCCAAGAATCTGCCTCATAAAGTTTACAAATATACTTTAACTTTTACCACTATCTCTGCAGAAATAGACATTGGATCTGTTAAAATAAGATTCAGGTAAGGTCCACAAATCTAGGCTTTACCTTACTTCGGCTAATTCCCTGTGGAAGCAGGAAACGGAAGCCAGCCGCTGAAAGTAACAAGTGTTTTGGCATCTGTTTCTTGTTTCCACTGCCATTTGCACAGGAGGTGGGCTTGTGAAAACAAGATACAGGAGAGTTCTAAAACAAAGTCGACACTTTAAACCATTGTCTGATTTTTCACTGATCTGACCTCACCTCTATTTCCAGAAAAGCTGGTAATGTCAGTATCACTAGCACCTGATAGGGATTCCAGGGGCTGGCTATTCCTGGCAAGATCTAGTTTGCATAAGTAGCTCAAAAGCCTGCAGTACACCTCTACCCCAATATAATGCTGTCCTCAGGAGCCAAAAAATCTTACCGCATTATAGGTGAAACCGCGTTATATCGAACTTGCTTTGATCCGCCAGAGCGCGCAGCTCCCCCCCCCCCGCCCCCGGAGTGCTGCTTTACCGCGTTATATCCGAATTTGTGTTATATCGGGTCGCGTTATATCGGGGTAGAGGTGTACTTCAGATTGGAAAGGGATATTTTTCATTTAAAAAAAACAACTTTGGGTTCTTTTAAAAAAATCAAATAGTTATTTATTTTCCAATCAGACAATTGTACCCAGACATGCCTACTTTGCAGGTTCTGTAGTTGAATTCTCTGTGCTTTTGGCTTTCAACCTGGTAAAATGACACACTTTCCTGTGTATTATTATTTATATATAGTACATGTGTCATAGAATATAGAGTAATTATTCTGTTGATACTCATTTCCTAAGCATTGGTACAGAAAATACTTTAAAGTTGTTGGCACACAGAGATGTTAGTTACAGCCTAACTCTGCTGCTGCTGAGAACAGGTGCATGCATGTATAGAGTTAAGCAATGAGTCATGGCTTGCAGGGGTGGAAGGGATGTTCTGCATACTGTGGATGGATCAGGAGACATGAAGCATGAATGATTTCAGCCTCCCAAGAAATGGCATAATCCACCCGCAGTGTCTGAGTGGATTTACGAGATACACGTTATGAAAGGGATGTAAAGAATCATGATACTTTGGTCTTTGTTGGGCATTAAGGAGGTGAATTCTTTTACCATCAATCAGAAAGATGCATGTATACAAAGGGCTCCAAAGCCATTCCATAGATCTACTGGTCTAGTCCCTGCAGTATGTGGGAAAATTAGGGCAGTGATTTCAGTGGGTGGATTTCAGTACAGTACATAGGCTTGTTGCAGGACCCTTAGCAGACTGGGTCTGCCTCTGGGTCAGACATTGGATCCAGGGCTCCACAATTTCAGCTGGAGGCAGGAGAAGGAGCAGTTGGCAAGGCTTGACCTGGTGCTGTCTACAGGACCCAGTTATGCAGGTTTAAGGCATTGGCAAACTAAGCATGAGCCATGGGCCCAAATTCATGGGGCAGGGCAAAGGGAACCCCCGACCATGGGGTCACAATGCCACTCACTCAAATTTGGCCTGGTCGTCTCCTCTCCTTCTCCACCCATCCTGACAGGGCGGTGACCAGGCCAAATCCGAGTGGTGCTGAGACCCCGGAGGCCAGGTGCCTAGGGCTCATTGGTGGGTTGTCTGCTTGTCAGTCAGGATGCCCCATGTCAAATATTTGACCATGTCATTCCTGCTCTGCCCTACTCCGAGGCCTAGAGATGCACTTTAGGAGCCTTGCATCCTTCTCCCGTCCCCTCGTGTCAGTAAGGGTGATCAGTGATTACATTTCCTGCTCTCCAAGGACAGAGACTGCCCTCCCTAAATGGCTTCCACTGGTACCTATTTGTTACCTAATCACAGAAACAAACTCCATTAACCCAATGGCAAGTCACTACCCCCAGGGACAAATACTTTGTAAGTGTAAATATTAAGCTACCGCATTGCCAACCCCAAGTGTTCAAAAATCATGAATCAGGCCTTTAAAAACATTAGATTGGCTCAAAAATTAGATTTAAAAAAAATCAAAACTTTTGGCTCTTTTTATTTGCCTTCTGGTAATTGAGTCTTTAGAGTCCACGTTTTCCATTTTTGCTGTACAGACATCAGGGCTAGAAACTTATTTTTTTACAAAAACCTGAGATTCTCCCATATTCATATGACACACACCAAGTATGAGACTCAGAGACTGTCATCTCGTTGTAAGCTCCATGTGTAAATTCTTTGTAACTACAGTATAAATTAAATGTAAGCTAGCTATAAATACAGCATTCAAGAGAACCACGAGATGATAGTCAATAGAGTGTCATCAGGGTACGTTCCATTTGTATGCATAATCTTCTGTTGCTGGTATAAACATTGTCAGGAAAACCAGAATGTTACACTCTAGAAGAGTGGGTGAGAGGCAGGAAGTGCAGTAGGTGGTGGATACCTCTTCATCATTTTCATTGACTATCCACCTATCTCAGATTGCCAAAGCTGTAAAAGGGAAAGTAGGAATGGCTGCCAGTTAAATTAGGTAACACTGAAAAGTTTGAAGTGATATGCTCTGCAGCATCTGCACAAAAGTATGAAGGATTCATGCTGATCAGGTCTAGAAGATACAAGGTGTGAGATCTGCAGGAAAAGGGGGCTATTTTCTTTCATTTTTTTTTTTTAAATTGGTTTGCCATTCTCAGTCATCCTTTAAAATATCTGGAGGAGGCCTGCTAACCTCTGCAGCTCTTTTAGATATTGAATTTAGCTGAAATAAAAAACTACTGGCTTTCAGGGCTCTCTCTTCCCTGTATGTTTCCATACCCAATACCTTAGCCTTTCCTTTCTACAGTTAGGTCTGATAACTGATTCATTGACAATGAGAGACCTAAAATATTAAACTCATTGTCACAGTTCAAGGCAACTGCACCTGTATTTCCCCTCCATGATCCACCAAGGATATCCACTTCAGGCTTCCAGCTCCCAGCGTCACCTCCCTCTCACATCTCACTCCCTTCTGACTAGGGATTTTAAGGCTGCACAGCTCCCTGGCTTACATGGAGATATCCCCAGCAAGCCAGACTGCCTAAAAGGCCAGTGCCTGTGCTGTCACATACA
Organism: Terrapene triunguis; assembly: GCF_002925995.2. NCBI lineage: Eukaryota > Metazoa > Chordata > Testudines > Emydidae > Terrapene > Terrapene triunguis. The sequence goes on from NW_020664481.1 coordinate 20,211,052, forward strand.
GCACTTAGTGGTTTCATAGCTTATCAGAATACATCATGTGTAGGGCTCCGTGTGTGTCACGGAGGTCGCGGAAGTCACAGATTCCGTGACATTTTGCGACCTCTGTGACTTCTGCAGCGGCCGGTGTGGTTGACCCCAGGGCCGCCCAAGCACCTGGCCCCGGGGCCAGCTACACTGGCCACTGCTGGAGCGGCTCTGCAGCCAGCCGCTCGGGCGGCCCCTCAGCCAGCTGCTGCTGGAGTGGCCCTGGCCCTGGGGCCAGCTGCACTGGCTGGTGCTCTGGTGGCCCCGGGCAACTGGCCCTGGGGACTGCCTGAGCAGCGGCCGGTGCGGCTGGCCCCGGTGACTGCCTGAGCTGCAGTCCCGGGAGCAGCAGCTGGCCCTGGGGCTCCCCTCCCCAGCGGCCGCTGGAGCAGTGGCTAGGCCCCCGGGGCTCTCCCTCCAGCGGCGGCCGGAGCAGCACCCTCTCTCTCGCCCCCCCCCCCCCAACATTCAATCATGGGTATTTATGGTATAAGTCACAAACAGGTCAAGGGCTGTAATTTTTTGTTTCTTGCCTGTGACCTGTCCATGACTTTTACTAAAAATACCTGTGATTAAATCATAGCCTTAATCATGTGTCATCGTTAAGTGTGAAATAATTGGCTCCCACGTTCTAGATCTGGTAAAAATGATGGGCTTACCACTGGAGGGATATATGCATGCAAATCAACTGCAGAGTAGTTACACGTGTGAGTAAGTGGATTGAACTGTACAGTACTCCAGGGTGCACTTGATTTTTTTTAAACCCTTCTACTGTAAATAGCAAGCACTGCGTTTATTTCTGACTCCAGGGGTTGCGTTACAGAGAATACCAAAGCCCTTATCCCGAGGTTATTTCAGTAGTGCCATGGAAAATGCAGTTGTAATCAGCAGATTGACTGACTGAGCTGCATTTTGATTTTTGGTGAACCAAAATTGGTGCTGAAAAATGTGTGTCTGGTAGAATGGGTGTATGCCCTTCCTTCTGTGCTATACAAAGACGTCCCTTCTGCTTGTTCTGTTCTTGTAGGAATGCAGACTCCGTCTTACAGTTCTGGTCCAGATGGAATATCCCTGCCCACAAGTGGCTAGACAGGTACAAAAATGAGTTCTGCATTTTTCAGTTAAGATTCAGTTTCATTTAGGAGATGAAATATTGCTGCTGGGAATCAATAATAACTGATTTTCTTTGTGAAGGATTAAATCACCATGAATGGGTCTATTTGCCTGCTGTATCACACCAGTAGTTTTGGTGGCTTGAAATTTAACTCTGAGGCATTGCAATTAAGCCTTGACATTTAGGCATAATTAATGGGTGAGCTTTACATTTCAGGTGGTTGTGGAGGAATAGCAGGGTGGTGGAGGAAATGTAATAGTTTTGTTAAGTTCAACGCTTTAAAATAACTAAGAATCTAGCGTGTGCTGCTGAGAATGGGATCTTCAGGAATAATACAGCAACCCCATAGACCCCTGACCCCTCTGCAATTGCAGGGGGTTCTGATCTGTGCAGTTCCAGTTGTGGGGGATGCAATTTGGGAACCTCCTCCTCATCAGGGAATGTGGAACCCTTTTGCATCACAGACCTCTGCTCCATGAGGCTTCACCCCAATGTGTAGATGGTCAGGGATGGGCCAGGGAACGTGCAGTATGGTGGGTCTGCCATTCTCAGTCACTTTCCCTATGCACATGGGGTATGTTGGTGGCTGCAGTAGCAGGTTGGGAGAAAGGATTCCTTAGCACTGAGATTCCCCAGCATGCAGCCCAACTATCCCAGCTGTACACTGGCTCTTATCTGGTTCTGCATCTCAAACAAATAGAGTCTGTGTCTATTCAATGTCCATTGAAACTGGTAGCTCTTATAATGCCTTCTGGTACAGGTTGAAAAGGCTGAACAGGTGATTGTGTGTTCCAGCCTAAAAGCCTCTTTAACTTTGGAAGGATAAATAGTGACCTGTTAGTCCACTGGGAACCCGTAATATTTGGGGCCTTTGCTAAAGTGACTCCTGCTCCCAACGAAGCCAGTGCTACTCCATTCCCAAGTTACCTGGGCATGACCTGACAGAGTTCCTTGTCATGATAGTCCTGTGCTGCCTAAGTCACGGTAGCAGGGTAACCAGTCTGAAGAGCTTGTGAGCTTTCTAACCCCGACCGTGCAGAGAATCATACACCCTGACCTCCTTAACGCTGCCCACCACCAATGTACTGTGCAAGAAGCAGGACCACTCTTCTAGGTAAAAGCTATTGTCAGGATTTTCAAAAAGGGGGTTCTAAGGTCATATTTAGGCAGCGAAATAAGTGGCCTGATTTTGATTCAGCTGACTTCAATGGCAATTACTGGTGCTCCGCACTTTTGAAAGTCAAACCAGGCCACTCCTTTTCAATACCTTAAATATGAACGTGGAAGCAACGTGAATAGCCCATTTTTGAACATCTTGGCCTCTTCGTGTAATTATATTTTTGATGCATGTTCATTAAAACATATGGAGGAACCAGTAAGCTACTAAGATCCATGTGGAAGCTCACAGAACGCAGGAGAACCTATGGAGGTTGCAACTTACCTTCCTAGCAACATACCAGCAACAGCCAGTTCAGTGCAGTTACCCTTCTCCCTAGCTTCTTCTGTCACTGCGTAGGGCTAAAGGGCAGAAAACTAATGAACAGTACTTTTGTAAGACAGAATAGTTTTCCTGTGGGCCAAACTCTGCACTTATTTACTGGTGTAAATCTGGAGTATCTCCACTGACTTCATTGGAGTTACTCTGGTATAAGATACATATCTAGCTCTGTCGGACTAATACAGATATTAATGGCTGACTGCACCAGGAAACAACATAAGTAACTCTTTTCCTTTTGGCTTGTGTCCATAGACATGTATACAGGCCCTTGCTGCATCACGGCTATGACAAGTGGCAGGCCCGAATGACAGTATTCCTACTCTCTGCATGTTTCTATGAGGTAGGTCACAACAGCGCTGATCTGACCAGTTCTAAGCACTAGAAAGGGGGCACTGTCCTGAGACCACAAATGCCTGTCATTGACTTTTAACAGATCACTCACGCAAACTGAGAAATCTACGAAGATTCGACTGGTCTCTTCAATAAGAGTCTCTTCTACAGACCCCAATCTGGGCTGTGTGTCCTGGGTACGCTAGCTGAGAAGCATTTAGCATATGGGAATAAATGTACTGGCGATGTCAATGGCAGTGTAAGTTAGGCAGAAAATGGGTTGAAGTGCCAAAGCAGGCTAAGCTTCACCGGTCTGGAATCCATCAGATGTGCACAAGGAGTCTCATTCCACTTAGTCAGACAGTGACCCAGGGCCTCGTAAGGGGTGTGGCTATAAAATGGGGTGTGGTCAGTTAAAAAGAGGGCATGTCCGGGGGAAAGTGCTACTGAGGCAGGTTAGCAGGTGTAGACATGCCAACTTCCCAGCCTAGAAAATTTTCTGGAAAAATTAACTCCGTGAATATGGGACTCTTTCCCACTGACAAATGCGTCACTAGTAACTGATGATCCACACAGTGCTAAGGGTGCACAGGTTTCTTTGAAGGTCTGTGCTGCTTTCCTCGTTCCCAGTTTTCTCCAGGGCTATCCCTCATTTCAGAGCTGAACGCTAGCACTGGGGCCCTGGGGAATTCCATTGTTTTAATATTTCATAACAAAGGTTCTGAGTCACTCTCTATCCTGCACTGTCACTGTGAGCCCAGTTCTGAAGAGCCTGCTCGGGTATCTGCTGCTGTGGACTCATGCAGCCTTGGGGATAGTAGAACAACCCTATTCCTGCAGACGGTGGGTGGCTACATGACCTGTTACATAACCCACCTGTCACAGCCTCTTTTGCCTCCATGACCAGGGTGCAGCATAGGTGCAGTTACTGCTGCCCTAGACACCAGAAACACCTGCTTTATGACTGTCAGAGATTGTCATGGGGGAACTAGGCACAAGGCTGACAGGCCCCTGGCCAGAGACAGCCCAGCATCTGTGCAAGCCATACTGCTGCTGCTGCATGCAGGGACGGGGCCAGAGGGCTACGGAGACTTCCCTGTGTATACTCTTGGTTCTTGGCAGTTAGCTGCCCGAATGACTGTGCTTTAGAACTAGACAGAGCACGTGAGCTCAGGCTGATGCCAGCAATGCTGGCTGTCATGTGCCCCACCCTGGTCCCTATGGTCAGTGTACTAGGCTGGTAGTTCTTTACGAGCTATGCATCTCAGAAGGCTTGCTTTCCCCTTCTTCTCTCCTTTGAATATGAAGGGAATTTATCAACATCATTCCTTCCTCAGGAAAAAGTCCTATTGAAGTCATGTCAGGATCGGGCCCTTCACACTCACATATCCACTGCTTGTTATAGTAAAGAGCAGAGTCTCGTAGTCTCATTCAGGGCAGTGCACCTCAGAGCCTCGCTTTTGTCTTTTTCAGTATTTAATTGCCATCCCACTGAAGATGTTCCGGTTTTGGATGTTTTTTGCTATGGCAGCCCAGGTATGCTAAGATGGAAACTCTGCCAGTGAATGTAAATCTAACGGGGAGTGGTTACCAAGCTCTTTGTACTGTTGCTGCTAACTAGCGAGGATCTTTATAATTAAGGCATGAAGCTTTTTAGTTTAAACCACGAGTAAAAGCTTTGCCAAGCCCAGGGTTTCTGGTGAGCATTGGGCAGGCATAGTTCACGCTGGGGAGCTACATTACAAAATGTTTTTGAGCTGTCGCTTTCTGACATGCAGTAAAGATGCTAAAAAAAACCTGTACCCCAGTTTTATTTTTATGGCAAAAAATGCCAAACATCAGACGTCTTGGCTTATAAACCCGTCACAGAGAAATTTTTCCTTGTTCTTTGGTTTCTTTGGTATAATGTTTAGAGCCATTGGCAATCTGGGAAGAAATGTGCCAAATTCTGCAGTAATTTAACCCTGAACAGTTTATAAAATCTTTTTAAGCCAACAAGAAAAAACGTTATTGTGGTCTTGTAACCAGCTCAGTAAAAGTCGCTCAGGCCACCTGTTCTACACTTTAGCTCCACCTGGTTTTAAAACCTGTTGAATTTTGAGGGTTAATTTCCTCAGTGTAACAATCGCTCTTTTGCTATGATGGTTTGTGTGGTGCAGAATTTGTCCCCCCCCCCTGAAATCTTCTTATTTAATCTCTCCTTGCCTTTAAAAATCATCTTCAAGCCCTTCTGTTCCAACAGTGACTTTTAGTTTGACATCTGTTGGCTCTCTGTATAGGACCTTTCCTTCTCCTTGTGACTGTTTAGTTGTTAAGTATTAGCAGGTGGTCTCTTTAATGATTTTTTAAATTGTTTTTTTATTCTGTGCACAGGCCCAGGATACTTTGGCAAAGGAACGTGTTAGAAATAAAATGAGTCATTGTTATATAAAAGCAAATTCATTTTGAACCTGTTCTCTAGTTAAGGGCACTTGCACCATTTAGAAAATGGTAGGAACTACTGGGAAGAATATTGTTAGTGACTTGGTGTTTGCTTCTCCCTACAGGTCCCACTGGCTTGTCTAATGAAAAGGCTTTTTGGTGGTAATTTTGGCAACATCTTCATGTGGATCAGTCTGGTCTTGGGTCCTCCCCTCATGATGCTCTTGTATTTTCATGACTATTACATCCAGCACCATCGGAAGGATTCAAGCTGGAGACTGTTTTTTTTCTAATCGACCCCAGTCCTAGTTCCCTTGTGCTCTCTGTCTGTCTGTCTTTATGTACGACAGAGGCACCCAGACTTGGCTCAAATTAGAACCACAGATTGAAGCCACCCTTTTCTTTAATATGGAAGGGGTGGCCCAGGCCTGCAATGCTCCATCTGGCCACTAGGAGATAGAGAATTGCATGCTGGTCTCCCCCGCATATTGAAGAGAGTGAGCGCAGAGCTGGGTGGGCCACATGTATTTGTTTACTTTGGCCACCTCTGATCCCTTTGTCTCTTCAATAGAAAGTTGATCTTTGGCTCCTGCAGGACTGACTTTAAAGAAACCTGCACAAGGTCCCTGAAAAGTCTGGTAACAGCCCTGGAGATAAATATACATTGTAGTAGATGCTCTTTATTCATATTAAAGTCCTGCTGTTTATGATAACATCTTGCCTGGGAAATGCATTTAAGAATCAGGTAAAACCTAATACTGTTTCCTCATTTTTTTCATCCAATGATTTAAATGGGAGAGTTGAATTAATGAGGAGATAATGTCAATTGAACAGAAGGTTGTCACCGGAGAATGGGCTCCCGCAGCTAGATAAATACGAAGGTGAAGCCAAGACATTTCTGTTTGCAGCAGGAGACGTTGAAGGTTTATTAAAATCATTCTCTTTCTTTTATCCCAAGTGACTGCTATATAGTAGGTATCATTATTTTGGGCCTAGCTCTGCCACCCTTACTTGTATTGAACACTTCCCTTGCTCCTCAAGTAGTCCCAGTAAACTCCAGGGGACTGCTTGCAGAATGCTGTTCTACTCCCTGGAATTAAGGGTGGCAGCTCTGAGCCCTTTGTATGCAGTAGTGGAGTGGCAATTGCTAATGGATGACTAACTGCTTTCTGACTGCCCTGAATGCATCACATCTTCCTAAGGTGTGGGTTTCACCCTTCCCTTGCAGGACAGAGAGCTGCCTTCTGTCTCCAGACCTGTGTGGGGAGGGAACGGGGGCGGGGGGGACAGGGTGGAACTTGCATCACACCCCCCATCCCCGTGACCAACCCAACTGAGGCTCCAAGTACAGTATTCTCAAGACAAAGAAGTTGTGTGTTGCTATTTGGAGGCAGTGAAGTGGGTGGAGCTAGAAAAAGGCCATTTGGCAGGGAAGTAGCCCCGAGGCTAGCGAGGTGCCTTGCCAAATTCAAAGGGATTCTCCCCAGAACACTGCAAGTGAGGAGGCTTTGAGGATCAGATTTCACACATGATCAGTAGATTGTTTTACCAATAGGCATGTAACAAGGATCACCTGATGTACTAAAGTGAGTTAGCTTTCACAGCGCACACAACAGTAACCAGAAGGTGGCCAAAGGATCTCTGTTCAGGAAAGCACTTAAGCCCTTGCTGAACTTTACAACTTGGGCTTAAGTACTTTCCTGAAGGAGGCAAAGCTGTTCTGAACCTGCCTGGCCTCATTCTTTGTCTCCCTTGCTGCACCATATAGTGAGGCCAACATTTTCATACGTGGGTGTCTACAGTTAGGCACCTGATTCCAGGTTTGTTTATTACTGTCATTCTTTGTATTACCGTAGTGCCTAGGCGTTCCAGGTGCAGACCAAGACCCCCTGGGGCTGGGTACTGTACAAGCAGCACAAAAAGACAGCCCAGCTGTAAGGAGTTGACAGTCTACGGCAAGAGTCAATAGATGGGTACAGACAGGGGAGCACAAGGAAACGGAGAGACAGGATTCAGCATGATGGACAGGGGTCTCAGCACAACAGCAGGCTACATTAGCCTACATAGGTACCTGTAGCGGGGCAGTAACCCTGCTCCTGCCCTGGAGGGCTTAAAACAGCCCTGCGAGAGGGCTGTGGTGGGAAACCAGTAAGCTTGGGCTGATTGGGGAAGCAGCCGCAGCTGGCCCTATAAAGGGGCTGCTAGGCTGGAGCTCAGCCAGAGTCTCTCTCTAGATGCTGAGAGGGATGGGCCTGGCTGCTGGGAGCTGAGCAGGGTACCTGGAATGGAGCAGGGCTGGGGGAAGGCCAGAGGAGCTGGGGAGCTCTGTCCTGGAAACCCCTCCAGGATGCAGGCCTTGTTAAAGGCCCAGAAGGGTACTGGGGTTGCAGAGGGCAGCCCAAGGGTAGGTAGAGGCAGCAGATCCAAACCCCCCTTGCCAACGATGAGTGGCTTTTACACTGCAGACCACCCCAGTGAGCGGGGGCTAGATGGTGACTGGCAGTAGCCAAGACTGAGGTGAGGTGGGGATAGCGGGTTGGGGGTTCCCTGGGGAGGGGAGACCCAGTGAGACAGCGGGTACTGCACGGGGCAGAACCCCGAGGTAAGGGGCACCAGGGTCCAGGAGGGACCCCGGGGCCAGCGGCAAGCGAGACATTGGCCTGCAGAGGGTGCTCCTGAATGGAAAGAGCTAATTCCTTGGACGACCATCAGGAGGCGCCCTGCTACAGAACCTAAATCAGCAGCCTGATTTTCAAGCACCCATTGACAACAGTCAAATTCCTTAGATTAGATTTGCTTAGACTGTAAATTCTCTGGGACAGGGAGTAATAATATCAGAGTTACTCCAAATACACAGTGAAGGGAGAGGACAGTCAGGCCCAGTGTGTGCAGGACAGATGACATACAGGGAACGAGGCACTCTGGACAATGAGGATGAAGAGAATTTCTCGGAAAGCACTGATTGCAGCCAGTGGATTTATTTTTAACCAGTGTAACAATAAGTATGGGAATCCATTTTCCCCGAAGACGATCACTGAGTGGTGAGAAGTGACGGGGCTGGGGTGCTGCATGCAGCCTTCCTCTTTGCTTCTGTTTGAAGAAGGTATTTAAACAGAAATGTCTCGCCACTTCCTCGCTCCCTGGGCACTGTCCAACCGTGTCCGGGCCGGGGCCAGGAGTGTGCAGTAGCGACAGTACACCAGCGTTTAAGGAAAGCCCCTCTCGCCGTGCGAGCACGCAAAGGCACAGTGCGGAGGCTGTGACCGTTGCCATCCTGTGCGTCACTGCAGTCGGAATGCTCTTTTAACACAGGGTTTCATAGGGAATCTAGAGGTATAAAAAGAACCATTCATGTCTTTCCGGCACTTCCATGGGGATGTTAAGATATACACGGGCTGACCTTCAGAGGGGCTGACCTCCAGCCGCTCCCATCGACTTCTGCACCTCAGAAAATCAGACCTAGAAAAGCACTCCTGACGGGGGCGGCTAAAAGCAGTTAAAGGCCAAGGAGGGCCCATTACTTATCCTGACCCCTCAGCTTCTGTAAGGGGGGGTTATGGGCTCCCGGTGCTCTTTCACTATCTCCATATTTACACTGATGATGATTTCAGCATAACTGGCAACATGTGGACATTTCAGATGCATTCCATGTGAAAAATATTCTTGCTGCATGTATGGCCTTTTGGGACACCAGAGCTGCTGAAAATGTGGCTCCGTTACACACCCCCTCCCGGCTTTGACCAGCCTTTGTTCTCTGGCCATTTTTTCCCTTCCTGTCCTCTTTTCTCATAGGAAGGGCAGAACTTGTAAGGCTGTTTCAGAGCGACACAGAACCCCTGCAGGCTAGGAGCAGTAGGCAAAAGAGCAGATGGGTTTTCCATCCAGGGAGGTTTTTAAAGATGGACTGTTGTGTCAATCAACTATCCTGAAATATATCTGCACTTGCCCCGAGTCATTGGCCGCTCCTGGCTGCGCCACTTCTTCATTACAAGGTCACCCTGTGTCACGAAGATGAATGTCATCATCTCAGCATGTGTGACATACTCCCGGTGTATATTTTCTAGTAGGAGAAATGTGTCAATCAACAGGAACACACTGGGAAGTTTTTGAGGCCTTCCTGTCCTTGTACTCCCGTCAGCCCTGAGATAACGAGCATTCTCCACGGGGCTTCCATATCTGCCATTTCTCTCATTGTGCAGTCAGTGTATTCGGAGCAAAAATAAACCAATTCATCATGGGACTGGATGCTTCAGGCGACTGGTGGTGAGAGACGGAACCTTTCACATCTAAGACGCAGTCCCCGGCAGTAGTCACGGAAAGCTGGTACCTTCTGGTGGCTGCTCAGTAGTCCATGTGGAATAAGGCTGTGGGCTCAATTTAGTTCATGGTGGAAACTTGTCCGCATCACAAAACCATCACCGCAGTCAGCACTAATCAACATCCGTGTTGGCAGATAGTAGAAGGGCTAAGGAACGGATGGGTAAAGAGACAGCTGTCGTCCCTACAGGCCAGGCCATGGGCTCCTGTGGGGGAATCTCCAGCGCCACTCTTTGTGTTGGACTTGGTCTGTGGCACGAGGGCGTGAGTCTCCAAGGCCCTCAACCTGGCACATTTCATGAATGCTAAAAACAAACCCAAAACCCCTGTCCATCACCCTTGTGCAAAGGACCCAAGTGACTGTATAACAACTCCATTCACCTCCAGCAGCTGTTTACATTGTGGCTGGATTCAGAAAAAAACCACTCTAAAGCTTTTCCTGTACAGCTGTGGGCAGGAAATTCTTCTGGAAACTGCAGGGATCCTGGTACATTTGGCTGGCTGCATGAAAATCTTTGCCTGTTTGCATCTTAAATAAGGACATTTTAAGCAAGGAAGTTGCCAGTTCCTGGCTTGCCTGCAGGCCGAATACTTCCATCTGTAAAACTCACTGGAAGTCACTGAGCAGCATGAGAAACTGCTCATGGAGGCATTTCTGCAGGGCACCCTGCCGAGACTTCAGAACGAAGTCAGAAGGGGCTGTATCCGAGATCTGCCCTTAAAGGTCACCCGGAGCAATGTTTGTCGGTGATAAGGCCAGCAGTGAGGGGGATGTGATTTTAATCTAGAGATGCAAAGCAGCCTCACAGAGCCGATAATTGAAGAGGCAGGGCACCGATGTACAACTCTGCACAACAGGGGACAGAGTTCTGGGAAATAAGTAGAAACCAGTTTTTAAATGTCTCACTTTGTTTTGTTAATTTAATCAAGATTACCTGTCAAACGTGGTAAGTAAAACGGTCGCATTTATTTTGCCAGGTAGAAAACCAAATGAATGCATCTCAGAAGCCAATTGGAGACGGTCCTGTGTGTGCAATTTTTGCTGGATTCGTGGTTTTCCAGGATCAATAGATTTTTATTCGGTAGTTCCTACTTAATCATTAAATCTTCCCTGACACTCTGAATGAGCCCGAAACATGATAAAGCATAAGGGGACATTCAGCCAAGTAGATCAGTTGTTTGGACGAATGCTCTTAACCCCCTCAGTCTGAATAGAGAAGGCTTGGTGCCCTGGGTTGGCTTTCAGAACTGCAGCCTGTTCAATTCCAACTTCAGTAGGATGAAAGGTGGAAGCAGGGCCACAGGCCTGTCTACATACAGGAGTTATGCTGGTTTCTCTAAAGAGGGGTTTTAAATTGATTAATTCATAGGCTATGGCTTCACTGCCAAAAAGGTGTGTTTCTACCACAAGCTAGCTAACCCACATTAGTTGTCTCCCTTTAAGGGAAGAAGAACCCAGCCCCACCTGTGACTGATCAGCTCGCTGCCTCCTAGATGAAGCTGTGGGGCTAGGGGTCAGGTGATCCCCTAAGAGCACCTGGGTCTTATTAAGGCCAGTGAGCACTCAGCTGAGCCAGAGAATTGCAGGGAGCAGATTGCTGGAGCAGAGGAAAGACTCTAGCTAGTAAGCGATCCCCAGGCAGATGACCCTGTGAGTGAGAACTACAGGTGTGCCGGGGTCTGAGCAAGGACTGGAGGGGCTGGGAAAGGTGAGGGGAAAGTCTCTGGGCATTCAAGCCTACGTGGGGCAGAGGACCTGCTTTATTTGGGTATTTTGCTTGTGTGTTCAGTTTAACTAGTAAACTGTGGCCTGAGGCATGGCCTGACCCAAACTCTGGCACGGCAATCAATGATCCTTCGGTTGCTGGTGAGGTTGCTTACGCGACCCTGTACGTGAACAAGCTGCTCTGTGCTTTGCATCGGCCCTGCATGAGGAGCTGTCTCTGTCACAGCTCAGCTGCGAGACTAAAACGGCTCCGTTTAATGTGGTGGTCTGCAGGCTCAACTGCTGCTCACGGAGACAACATCCTCTCCCTAACCTCAAGGCAGTCTCTCCAGTGACAAAGCAGCAAGCCACGTTCCCCGCCGGCTGAGCCAGCATAGAAGCAGCAGTGAGAGTTTCAAAGACGCATCTCCTGGGCCTTGTGAAATGCTGAGCTTCCCTTAAGGACATATAAAGAGATGTTGCCCCCTGATTCCACTCCACTAATAGAGACACTCCATACATGGAACAGTTTGGTAAACGCTTCCCCTCTAAACGAGCTTAGTGGCAGATCCCCCAGAAGTCTCCAGCACCGCACAGGCCTGCTCTGACAAGTGACTCTAGAAATGGCACCATGGGGCTCTGGGTTTATTGTCCATGGTTTCTGTAATAAATGTGCTGAGTTTAAAAGTAAGATTGCCAGCCCTGCCCACTGAGCCTAGCATGGCAGAGTCAAGCTGGGTTCTTTCCTTCTTGCGCATCATCACCACCAAGAAAGATGCTGCCAGCCAAATGTTCTGCCCTTTGTTCCATCCGTGCACCCCCACTGCCTTCGATAAGCAGGTTGGAATTTACTAAATCGCTCTGTGGGTGATGCAGGAGATGGGATAGATTCCAACTGAGAGACCGCTGCAGAGATGAAGTGCAGCAAATGCTTATTTTTATAGCTGAATTGAGCAGAACTGACTCTGAGTTCACACAGGGAGGCAAGAATTGGCCCCATTTTAAGGGTCCTTTCCCCTTGCTTTAAACCCACCAGTCAAGGCTCTGTTTTAAACACGCCATCCTTCCTGTTGGAGGACTGGGCAAAGGAATCGCTTTGGAGCATCTCATTTCTGGGCCTTACTCTGCCAGGGCGCCTGCCGATGAATTACAGAAGAGACGCCCTTCGCCTCCAAGGTTGCTGTCAGGGTGGTGCCTCCGCAGCTCCCCCAGTTTACGCTGGCCTGAGGCGTGAGAGCAGAAGCCAGCTTCTGATCTCCGTTCCCTCGGTGCAGTGTGAATTCAAAGTTCCTTCGGCCGGGTAATGGAGTGCACTCTGCAGTCACACCAGCGTCATTGGAATCAGTATCTGCCCCGGGGCTCATGAGTCACATCTCAGTCTCTGGTGTGGCAATGCTAAGCTGTGGGCTGGCCCTACCATTTTCAAACCGCTCTTTGATGGGAATGAAAGAAGATCCCTTCCGCACTCCCCCGTGCAGGATGAGAGCCTCACCGGCTGGCTGCACATTGCAAATGGGCACTGAATACCGGCCCGCGGTGCTGGTCTCTATTTGGATCGGGGGGATTGTACCTAATGCTAATCTGAATAGGATTGTTTGGGGATTTTCATGCTTCCTGGTCCTGTAGCCACGCCCCAGCTGAGCTACCCTGGGGCACCGGGTACTGTACAGAGCGTCTTAAACTGGCTCGCTTTAGCCTCCTCCCTAAGCGTGGCTGGAGATGCCATGGCAACAGTGATCTAACAGTGGCTGATTATGCAGCATCAGAACCCTGCCAGCACACGCGGTGCCCTGCTCCTTGGCTCGGCCCAGACGAACAATGACTTCAGGGAGCGAGTGACGAACCTTCTCCCTGGGTAAAGCAGCTGCGGAGAGGAGAACGATGCAGAGGAGACCGGGGCGAACGCTGGCAGCGGGGGAAAGGTGGGGATGGAAGTGGCTGGGGGAGGTCAGTCTGTTCTCTGCTGGGGAGTTGGGGCTCACACTAGTCTATGGCTAGGATAACCCAAGGGTTTTGGCAAGTGGGATGGAAAGGGAAGGCTGGGGCTTTGGAGATCGTGTAGGTGAAGAAGCAGGAGTCTGGCTGGGGTGAGGGAGAGGGTAGAAAGAACGGGGAGCTGAAGATGATCAGAGCGGTGATGGAGAATACGCTGGAGTGAGGCAGCCACCTGCGGGAGCTGATTTCTGTATGAATGAACACGACGCAGTAGGCCCTGCCTCTTGGTCTGTGCGGCCCCCTGACCAGCCGGGCAAGTCCAGCACTGGTTGGCCCTGGGTTCCCCGCCGAGCCGCAGCGAGGCCGCATGGCGGACATCAGGATGTGCAGAGCCCTAGTGTGGGAAGGATGCAGAGCTGGGACGGCGTTGGGGAGAAAACGCGGTTTCCAACTCGGCCTGGGAGACAAACAGACACCTGGGCCTCCTACCAGACTGTCTAGCAGGAGGAAACCCTAACAACCCCTCCCCTCGCCGTGTGGCTGCCTTTGCGGGGGCCGAGGCGATGGTCTAGGCAGCCAAGGTGCCCCAGGCAGGTGATGGCAGGAGGATTGTTCTGTGGTTTCCCTAGGGGTCCATCGCTTTGCCAGGGCAGCAGGACGAGAGGCCTGGTGCTGCTGTGGCTGTGCATTTCACGCTCCCCGGCAGCTGGTGAGTGACGTTGTGTCTGGGAGATGCGACTGGGACGTTGCACTCGATATGATTTTATGAAAATATGCTAATGAGCGTGAATATGATGTAACTGGAATATCCTTCATGCAAAAGGTCTCTTGTAAGGTATCATTACAAAGCTTATAATCTACTGAGTGTGATCATCCTATTTGTATAAATGTACCACTCTTGTGTCTAAAACTAGAAATATGAAATATAACTCTGAGGGTCTATTGTAATTATGCAAAGTGTGGGCCATTAATGGTGGTTTAGAATCTTGATGGCTCCCATCAGCCAGGACAATTGACTGTGGATGGCTCTGTTTGCAGGCAGGCCTTCCTGGGAGTCAGGCTGGGAGGAATGAAGGCTTGGAGTCTCACAGGAAATGTGACCATGTCACCTGGTACTGGAAACCATCTTAAACCTGGTGCTTTTCCATTTGGGGGGAGGGGGTGAGGACCCAGAGAGACAAAAGATTCCCGCCTTGTGCCAAAGCCATATAAGGGAATGGAACAGAACAAAGGGGGCTGCAGTCATGAGAAATCCCCTAGCTACCACCTGAGCTGGAACAAGGACTGTAGCAGGGAAAAGGATTGTGCCCAGACTAGGAAGGCATCCAGTCTGTGAAAGAAGCTTATTGAAACATCTCTGAGGGTGAGATTTTATCTGTATTCAGTTTTATTACTGTATTAGGCTTAGACTTGCGTGTTTTATTTTATTTTACTTGGTAATTCACTTTGTTCTGTCTGTTACTACTTGGAACCGCTTAAATCCTGCTTTCTGTATTTAATAAAATCACTTTTTACTTATTATTTAACCAAGAGTACGTATTAATACCTCGGGAGGGTGGGCAAACAGCTGTGCATATCTCTCTATCAGTGTTATAGAGGGCGAACAATTTATGAGTTTACCCTGTATAAGCTTTATACAGGGTAAAACGGATTTATTTGGGGTTTGGACCCCATTGGGAGTTGGGCATCTGAGTGTTAAAGACAGGAACATTTCTTAAGCTGTGTTCAGTTAAGCTTGCAGTTTGTGGGACGTGGTTCAGACCTGGGTCTGTGTTTGTGGCTGGCAAGCATGTCTGGTGCAACCAGGCAGGGCTCTGGAGTCCCAGGCTGGCAGGGAAAGCAGGGGCAGTAGTCGTCTTGGCACATCAGTTGGCAGCCCCAAAAGGGTTTCTGTGATCCAACCCATCACCGTGACCTGACCATTGCACTCCCCAGCCAGTGCCTTCAGCTTGCTCCCAGGGGTGACGGAGCCTGGGCCCTGCCTGAATCAGCCCCAAGTGAGGTCAGCAATTTGGACAGCTGGTACTCATGGGACGGTGGCGCTGCCTGACAGGCCTGCTCAGATCTCAGGAGGCACCAGCAGCAGCCACTCACTAGTGAATGAGATGACAGGGGCCAGGGCGGGAGAAGGGAGGCAGAGCGCAAGCAAAGCGGAGGAAAGGATGAGGTATTAATGGAGGAAAAGCAGAGAGGAGAGGGTGGTAATAGACTGGGAAGCACAGGTCTGTCGGGTCCCGAAAGAGCCCTCCATTTGCTTTGCAGGATGTGGTACGCAGATGAACTTGACACCATCTAGTTCAATGCAGGCATTTGCAGCTGTGGGGGAATTCCCCTGGGTGGTGTCGATACAGGACCTACAACACAACCACCTGGCCTTTGGCTCCATCCTGAGCGAGCACTGGCTCCTGAGTGCTGCATCCATTTTTCAGACAAGGTATGATGTGCCGTGGCGCTCTTCCTTATGGTGCGGGCTTGCTCTCAACTGTGGAGGATGCCGCTTCTCAGAGGTCCTCCTTGGACGGAGGCTGCCAGGAGCACCCAGTTCCTCAGTGCATTACCTTCCATGTTCTGAACCAGCCCCCCCAGCACAGACTTGACAGGCAGGCTTTGCTGTAGAAAAAGACCAGGAACTGAGCCAATCGGAAGATTAAATTATCTCTGACTGCCGAGTAGCTGGGGCTGCTCGTCGCGAGGCTGCGGCTGTAATGAACTTCCAGTGAAATGGAGACAGCGCTTCGCACATGGTTCATAGGGCACTGCCGCCGTTTGCACCGGGCTCTTCTTCCCACCCCCCTTTCAGCCCCTCACGTGTTTAGTCCTCTGAGAAGATCTGCTCTGGTTTGGAAGGCCAGGCAAGGGATTGTGAGGCTTCCTCTCCTCCCTTCTTCCTCGCTTGGCGACAAGGGACAGAAAGCTGGCACCTAGCCTCTTTTCCTGGGCTGCCTTCTACCCTTTCCCTGGACACGCCACCCAGCTGCTGCCAATAGTGTCCACCCTGGTGATTTGGACAGTGTGCCAGCGTTCAGTCAGCGGATGCTCAGCATTTCAGCCTGCCCCTCCCAGACACGGTACACCTAGGCCCCAATCCTCCCCTCTGATGTAGCGCTCTGATGGTGTAAAGCTGGCAGTGGGGGAATCACTGGGTATCAGAGCTGCTATGGCATCTGTGCCCCCCTGCTCCATTCCCTGCTGTCAGAGGCATGGCTGGGGGGGGGGGGGGGCCTTGTGGGTGGCCAATGTCTCCCTACTGCCAGAATAGCCCCTGCAGGCTGTGCAATTTACAGCAGTCCTTAGACTACACGTCTAAGGGACCAGACTTGGCGGCATAAAAATCACCTTTCCACACAACTCCCTCCTGAGCTGTGCTGGGATCTGGACCCTGAGCCACCAAGTCAAAGGCATGGAGCCGATTCTGATCTCGCACTGGCTTTGCACCAGTATAAACTGCTTTGCCTAGTGGCCTCAATGTCTTCCGGGAGCTGGTGTCACCCTGCACCCATTGAGCTGTCAAATTCCCACTGCCAAGGGGCTCTCCGTTCCCGGAGCTCTTTGCACGTCTAAGGCTCCTCTGGTCTCTTTCTTCAGGCATCCGGCTTTCGCCGAGGTCGGTATAACAGATCGGAACATGCAGCGGAAGCCCCAGCCCCAGTACTCAATCAGCACCATCATTCCCCACCAAGACTTCAACGCAATCACACTGGACAAGAACATTGCCCTGCTGAAGATGGCCACCCCCATAGAGTTCAGTGATGCTGTTCAGCCCATCTGCTTCCCCAGCAGGAACCTCACCGCAGCCACCCTGGAGAACTGCTGGGTGTCAGGGTGGCTTCACCCCACTGCAGGTAACCCCTTCCTTTTCCTGGGTGACCTGTACTAGAAAAGGCACAGGTCGAGTTTGCCTGCTATGTTTGGGGGGACAGCTCTAGCCAGGCCAATGGGACCGTGTGTGTGTGTTGAGGGGGACAGATGGACGTATGCACACACACACACACACGCATGCTGAAGCCAGTCCCCCGGCTCGCTGGTTCTCTCCCCCATGCCTGGAGTGGTGGGCACGCTGGCTGCGGCAGGCTGCGCATGACCTGGGCTGCTGGTTTAGCGGGGGAGCCCCAGCAGCTGCTGTCCGCTGTGGTGACCTGAGTGCAGGAGCTGCGGCCGCTCTGGCACCAGCAGGACTTGATGCCGCTGCTTTTCTAGTGCCTCCTGGTGTTGCTGTGGCCACCTTCCTGCTGAGCTGCTAATGAGGGGAGGCTGCTTCCCCGCCACACCACACAGAGACACACGGCAGCGCGGGCTCCACTAGACCGTCACTCTGGGCTGCTGGGGGGTGAGGAGGAGGAAGTCAGGGGTCAGTGGGGCTGCTGGCAGGCACCTGTCCTGGTGCATTATGTTAAATGCACTGAGCCTCATCCCCCCAACCTCCGCACCCCCAACGAGGCTGGCCCTGTTGTGGGGGGGGAACACCCCCCTCGTCCCCCAAACTACGCCCCTGGAGAAGGGCAAACCTCAAGAGCTGCATTCAAAAGTCTGGGTGCTTTTAGAGAGACTGCAAAAGCCAATCAGACCTGCTGGCTTCTTCCAGCTAGAAAAGCCGGTGAGAAACCAGAATGGTGACTTGCCTTATAGTAACTGTGGTTCTTCAAGAGGTCTCGTCTGTGTGGATCCCACTCCGGGTCAGCATGCACCTGGGCAGGGGATGAAATCCAGTGCCGAGTAGCGGGGTGAGGGTACACGGTCTGGGTACACGGGGCAGCATCCCAACTACAAAGGTCTTTGTTTTCTTTTCCTCCCCATAAAGCCACATGTCCTCTCATGCTAGGGGAGGCCAAACAGTGCTCCCCAGGGAGCTGTTAGATCCATTTCTGCTCAGCAAACAGCAGCTGGATCGGAGTCTCTGGGCTGGGGGGCTGGGGGTGCAGTGCCCCCGGGTGAAAGGAGAGGCTGGAGCCATGTTTCAAACCCAGCGCTCTCATTTGGCAGTGCAGGGACCTATCCCTGCCCACCCAGCGATGCTAATCCCAGATGGACTGAAGCAGAGAGCGCTCCCTTTAGCCTGCTGGGCGTGTCAACAGGAAGAAACGCAGCACATGTGACGCGGCCACTGCCAGTTCCTAGGCCCTAGACTGGGGGTCTCTGATCTCTTGGTTTCTTGGCTCAGACAGGAAGACGCACAGCAGCGAGCTTTCTAAGGAAGCTCTCAGTAGTGGATGTGGATCCCTGCCCCTTGAAGAGAATCGTTACGACCGAGTGCAGCAGCCACCGGGACTCCGATAACGTGACGGGATGTTTGGTAAGGAGCTTCTACTGGTCCAGCCGCTGACTCTGATACAGGGTGCGAACTACAGGGGGACCTCAGCTCTGCAAGAATGGGAGCAGCCTCTGCTTCCCTCCCACTCACTATCCCCCAGTTAGCTACTGTATTGTCCAGGAGATCCGGGGCCTGCATCAGCCTTGGGCCATAATAAAGGCCTTAGTTTCCACAGGTCACTTTTCACTCTCCTCTGTCCTGCGGCTTTGTCACATCACACGTACTAGCCTTCGCCTGGGAAAACTAAAGTGGGTTCCCCTCCGTACCCCATGAATGCGGCCCCTGTTCAGCCCACATGCTGGGGATGTTTGGGGAGCCCGAAGAGCAGATTTCTGGGCAATGCATTTGTGATGGGGGTGCTCTAACAGCCTAAAGAAGAGCCAGCCCCCTGGAATTACTGGTAGCTGGTTGGAGCTGGTGGGATCTGTCCCCCTTCCAGTTTAGGATTAGTATAGAGGTGCCCACAGGATACAGGAGCAGTGAGAGCACACGTAGGAGGAAAACTGGTCTGTTTTGACTAAAACCTGCCTTTTCTCTCTTAAAGGGGGACCCAGGGAACCCAGTCATGTGCCAGGCTAAGGGAACTGGAGACTGGGTTCTGAATGGAGTGCTGAGCCAGGGCGGCATGAGATGCTATGGACCATTTCTCTACACCAAAGTGGCCTATTACAGCGACTGGATTTCAGCCACAACAGCTGACGCAGGAGTCCCCGTATATCCCACGTTTGCCAGAGGGCGCTCCGCTTTTCAAGCTCCGACTGAGGATTTGGGAGGGTCGTTTGAGTCAGCAGAGAAGGTGTTTCGATCCTCAGTCATCGCAGAAGCTGGGTCTGACCGTGGCCAAGCCAAGCAGCGACCGAAGGACATCCAGCCCGCCCAGGAAGGGCTAGCCAGGGCTTACAGCAAGTCTGACCCAGTGTACTATGACTACTACAGTGGGGAAACGCTCCCCATTTCTCAGGGGAGCTTACATCTGCCGCAGATCCTCACGGAAATGAGCGCTGTTTTCCTTCTGCTCGGGCTCCTGTTTTACTAGATGAGACACTGTAACCGAGGCAACTGTGTGATTGACTGGCCTCGGGGACCATTCCCAGCACTCCATCGGTTTTAGTGCTGTTGACAGTGGCTATGTGGCATGATCCATGTGCACGGTGCTGACAGGTCCTCTCCCCACAGCAACGCCCTCGTGTGTTAATCCGTCTCTGTATTTTAGCACTCACTCAGGCTATTAAACTTTAAACCCCCCCCCCCAAAAAACTCTCCTGATTCCTTTTGTCCCGAGGGCCAGTCCAAAGAGGACAATGACTGTAAACATGTCCAGATACAATCGCCAGAGAGTAACTGATCAGACGTATTTGAGAGGGAAGGGATGCTCAGGAGCACAGCTGATTCAGAACTTTGGGAGCCCCACAAAGAACCCAGGTCACAGAGCCCACTGGATGCTCCAGCCTCTCCGACAAATGGGACTGGACAAACTAGAGGAGTCCGAACCCAGGCGGTTTTGATTTCTTTATCAATTGGGCTGAAATGGTTCCATCTCTTTTCACAGACCAAGCTGCAGTAGAAAGTGTTCTGCATTCCCCCAGTCGAAAGCTTCATTTTTCACGTGGCTGGCTCCAAGCCAAATCTCTCACTGGCCACCTTGCAGGGGGAGACAAAGCTGTAGCTGGTTACTGGCCATCTTGACCTTGTTCCAAGCTCTGCGGTAGCTCTGCAAGGACATCTGCAGAAGTAAAAATGGAGAAATAAGAAGCCAATGGCAAACTGCCATGGAGTATACTGTACACCCAGGGCATTTGAGTAGGTCCTGCCTCCCACGGCTTTCCTCTGAATACTGTATAGAAAGCAGTGAGATCCCCCACAGCAGTTTATACTGGGATCTGAACCTCAGGACTCTGAACCTGAATAACACTGAACTTTGGGGAATGCTGGATTCAGACCCCAGGGTGGATCTGATCCTTAATATTATTGGTATTACCCTAGTGCCTAGGAGCTCCCTCCTGAACCAGGAACCAATGGTGCCAGGCGCTGTACAAACACAGAACAAAAAGCTGGTCCCTGCCCCAAAGACCCTACAATCTAAGTATGCAACGTAGGGCCATCTCTCTGCGTTAGAGAGAGAGAGAGAGAGAGAGTGTGTGTGATTAGTAGGAACCTGCCCAGGTTTCATCACACTACTGCATATCTCAATTCACTGACTGTGGGGCGAGGGTTGCGTTTCAATACAGAGAACTCACCAGTAGGTACTAAACGGTTCCCCTTTATTGTTGTTTTCTTTCTACCCATCTCGCTGCGTAACAAAGCATGATCTAAGGCAATAGCTTCAGGATCCTTTTCCTAGCTTGGCGCCAGACTCACTGTGTGTCCTTGGGCAAGTCACAACCTTTCTGTGCTTCAGTTCCTTCATCAGTAAAGTGGGCTGTGACGCTGGCAGGCCAGGTACCAGCTCCTGCCAAGGCCCAGGGCGTCAGTGAACACTGACAAATGCGGAGCTAGAAACCAGTCTGGTTAGTAGAGTTAAAATAGATCTCAGGGTTCGACTTTCCGGAATGCTTGTAGGATGCTGCATGTATTAATCCGACTTACAATATCTGTCTCCCATGGTATAAAGTTAAATTGAGTGTTTGCATTGTACCCCTCTGCAATTGTGTAACTCACCAGACAGGAAGAGAACCATTAATTAAGGTAAAAATGCTCATCCTGCACACAAGATGGCCCATTGAAGGCAAATGAGGCATCCTGTAGCATCAAAGGACAGGTTTCAGAGTGGTGGTAGCCGTGTTAGTCTGTATCAGCAAAAACAAGGAAGAGTCCTTGTGGCACCTTAGAGACTAACACATTTATTTGGGCAAGATGTCAACTGTTGGGAATGGGCCACATCCACCCTAACTGAATTGGCCTCATTAGCACTGACCCCCCACTTGGTAAGGCAACTCCCATCTTTTCATGTGTTGTATATTTATACCTCCCAACTGTATGTTCCACTCCACGCATCTGATGAAGTGTGTTTTAGCCCACAAAAGCTTATGCCCAAATAAATTTGTTAGTCTCTAAGGTGCCACGAGGACTCCTCGTTGTTTTCATCAAAGGACAGAGACCTTGTTGATTGCATTCCTCACTCCCCCCAGGAAGCAGAGGCCTGTGCATGAACTCATCCCACCAGCTTGGATTCTGGAATGAAAGGGATAAAAATCCCTGACAAGGAGGAACCATGTCTCTTTATATTGTCTGGACTCTGAGGGGCAAAACATAAGCAAGAGATCCCCATGCTGCTTGGCATGGGTCAGCCCTGAAGGACATAGAGAGCTGCTTATTACAGAAGCTCATATTACTGTTTAAAATCTAAGACTGTGTGTGCTTCCTGCTTTAACCTTGTTGTCAATAACTCTCATTTCTTTTCTTAGTTAATAAATCTTTAGTTAGTTTATGACAGGATTGGCTCCAGGCGTTGTCTTTGTATTGAGATCTGAGTACAATTGGCCTGGGATACGTACGGCCTGAATATTGTTGGGATTTTTGGTGGAAAGTGACTGCGACGCTGTATGGAATATGGGAGACACTTTATGATATTCTGGATGCCAATATTGTAAAATTGCAATGAATCGTGCCAGATATGCCGTGTGAGGCATCTGCAAAAATGTTACAATTTGCCAAGTATGATGATCTTGTTTGTATGTTTGTATCACCTTTGTGCTATGAGTTATAGATATGTAGGGTATAGCTGTATTTCCAAGCTTGTGCTGTGTTGCTGGGTGACACTCCCAGACAGATTGGCATCTGCCCTGCCTAGCCTGCTTGATGGCCCATCAAGGGACTTCAATTGAAAGGAACCAGGGAAGACACCTTATGAGTGAGCAGCAAAGCCTGTGCACAGAGAAGTCTAAGGCTTCCATGCCATGTGCTGGGCAGTTTTTGTTTGGAACAAAGGAAATAAGAGCCACATGGCAAAAGACTATAAAAGGCAACTGCATCATCTCCAT
Organism: Terrapene triunguis; assembly: GCF_002925995.2. Taxonomy (NCBI): domain Eukaryota; kingdom Metazoa; phylum Chordata; order Testudines; family Emydidae; genus Terrapene; species Terrapene triunguis. The sequence goes on from NW_020664481.1 coordinate 20,233,684, forward strand.
TTTGTCTTCATTCCTGCGTCTTACCTCTGCAGGAACTTTGCTACGAACGGAAGCTCTGAACAAAGGACTGAATATACTGTAGCTGTGGATGTGTTCCAGAGGGACTTTTAAGCCAGCAAACTCACCAAGAACCTGATGTATGGACTTTGAAGTCTTTGTATGTGTGTGACCGCTTTACTATTTAACATCTCTCTTCTTGTTCTTTCTTTTCTCTTTATAATAAACCTTTAGTTTTAGTTACTAAAGGACTGGCTGGCAGTGTGGGATTTAGGGTAAGATCCAACCCAATATTGAGCTGGCAATGGGGCTGGCCCTTTGGGGTCACAAGAACATTTTGTATAGTGAGAAGAGTCTTTAAAGAACTCCTCACCTTACTGCACCTAGGTGCTGATTGGGAGCCAGAGAACTGGAATGCAAGAAAGGGGGCTGTGTGATTTCTTTTTCTGCTTCTTGATAACTAGTGTGGGGGATCAGGAGCACGGTTTGGGACTGGTTGGGGCGTTTAACATCAGTGTCACCTACCAGTCTCGGGAGGATCTACTCTCCTCTTTGCAGCTTGCCTTGACCTTGACATTTCCAGTGAGGCCTGCCCCAGGCACCCCGGGGGACAGTGACTATCTATCACATAATCCAGTTTGCCTGGGTGGCAAGATAAACTGGAATGCCCAAGGCGACTGTCTGTGACTCCATGGTAAGGCTGTTACAGCGCTATAGGAGTTCATACTTGTTACTGTGTTGGTGAAATCTAATTATAGAACATACCACCAATTTGGGGTGTCTCTGCCCTGCTTTTTGACCATCTGCCCTGAGGTTGGCACTCCCAGTCATAGCCGCCCCAGCCAACGTGATGTAGGGATAACGATTAGTCACTGATAATGAATGCTTGTAAAGTGCTTGGAGCGTGTTACAGGAAGATGATCAGAAATCAGCTCCAAAACATTTTCAAACAATCACGAGCGTGGGTGTTTGAAAAGGCCCAAACTGGTTACATGGGCAGAGGTGAGAAGTTTACACTGCTGCTCTTCTGTATCTGATAGTTGTTAAAAAGGTCAGGATAATAATAACTGGATGATGCTTCCTATTAACTCACTAATAACCAGGTCCTGGCTTAAAACCCCTTGGGTTCCGGCCTCAGAGTTCAACTGTGAGACCCACTCTGTCCTCTGAATACATTCAGTTCGGCCTCTGACACGATCGCTGCTTTGTAAACAGGAAGCTTGTCGAGTTGTTCAATTACATTGTAGTTAAAACCACAACTAAAATCGCCCACTCATGCTGCAAAGCAACAGACCCCTTCACCATAATCGCATGAACGTGGGTGGGCACAGACAGGTGCCCTCTGAAGTTAAACCCCAGCTGTGTACAGGGAAGGACACAGACACTGTTTATGCTCAGCTACAGACTCCGGGAGTTCTTGTCTTACTGTACCTCGGCGATCTCCACCTTCCTCTCCCAGATCTTAATATTGTTTTCCAGGTCATAGATGGCCATCTTCTGATTGACATACTTCACCACCGGGGGCACTCTGTAATCTGAGAGCTGCTGCCGCAGCTGCTTATTCACACTCTCTGCTTTGGCTCGCTCCTGAAAGAGGAAATGGATCCAGGGCAGGTAGATTAGGTGGGATATTGCTTTCTGCAAAGCTGCAATTTGGAAAAAAACCAAACCCATCCCCCTAAAACTGAAGGTCGAGCGATTAAACTGTGCAGAATGCAGCTGCTATTAGCGTTCCGGTTTTCTGTCTGCCGGGGGCGCTCCGGAGCTGCTACAGCCCGGGACAGTGGAGTGGCACAAAACCCAGCCGGGGCCCCCCTTAGAGGGGGAAGCGCAGTGCCTCTAAAAAGAGGAAGGATATTAAATGCAGGAAGCTATGCCAAAGCTGGGTGCCTAAAGTTAAAGTCCAAACTCCATCCTTCAGCACCTAAAGTGAGAGCTGGTTTTCAGAGCACCACTAAACCCTCTGACTTCAATCGAAGCTGCAGGTACACAGCCTTTCTGGTACCAGGGCACTTGCCTGCAGGTGCCTGAATGTAAATTTCACAGCATAACTGTAGACACCCAGCTTCTAGTATTACAATTAAATATATTGTAATATTCCTTTGCTAATTACATACGTAATAGACAATTCGTGGTATTATTATGAGCATCTCTTATTTGTATGGGGTTGTGTCTAGGAGCCCTAATGGGAGATCAGGCCCCGCTGTGCTAGGTGCTGTACAAACCCAGCACAAAAAGACAGTCTCTGCCTCAAAGAGCTTCTGATCTAAGTATGTGGCCAAGTTAACACAGCTTTGAGAATCTTCATTCCTTCATCTCCTGACGTTTGTGTTTTAAAGTCCCTCCCGACTGCTGCCGGAATGAAAATAACTCCCATTGCTACGCCAGTGAAGGGCAGCTTACAAAGAGCCGTGGGGCCAGATTGTGATCCCATCAGTATAACTCAAGAGTAACTCCGCTGAGGTCAATAGAGTTACCAAGGGTGCAAAACAAGGGTGTGATCGGAACTGGGTCAACTGACTTGAATGGAATTACTCCAGCCTTACGCCCGTGGAACTGGGATCAAAATGTGGGTGTAATTCAATACCAGCCTCACTTACTAGTCTGTGCAGTAACCCAGTGTTAGAAAATCTTAAAAGAAATGGTCTCATAACATGACATTTCTGGATTAAAAAAACAAGTAAACCCACAATCCCTGTATGGATTGTTTCTGATGTTCCTACTACCTCCTCCACCAGGATGGTTTCCCTTTCCATCTTCTCCAGCGCCTCCTTCCTCTGGGAGATATCTTTCATCAGGCGGGCGGACGTTGCCGTGGTGTTCTGCAGCTTTCTCTGAAACAGCCCAATGCGGTAAAGTCAGCGAGCCCAAAAACGGGCAACAGCTCATCAGTGACCATGGAAGGCTGGAGTCCCTTTACTCGCTACGCCGTCAAGCTTCATCTCGGGCTGGCCTTCTGGGACTCCGCTCCCTACTGCCACTTCGTCGTAGAATGCATTGATCAACGTGGCATCTCATTTCTGAGTTTCCCTTCTAGATGGCAGCCTCGGGATCAAGCCTTTGTTTAACACGTTCTAGCATGATGTTACTTGGTAGCAGTGGGGCCTGTGTCCTAATATTGCGAGAGGCAGAGCTACTGCTGCAGCCCAAAGTTCCTTACTCCAGAAAAAAGGAAAGGAAAAATCTTTCCCCTGCCCTTTCCCAGTGTAGTTTAACAATAACTCGGGGGAAGATTTCCAAAGGAGTAAAGCATCCAGAACCATTGACTGTCGGTGGGAGTTGCACATGCCTGTGAAAATCTCTCCCTTGGTTTATAAGGTAGCCATACCCAGGGATCCTAAAATATGCAATGGACTCACAAGCTCTTCATTTTTCCTCCCGCAGAGGTGCAGCCAGCTCTGGGGTGGAATGCAGTAACCCCGCTGGAGGCAGGAGCGGAGGGGAAGCGAAAGGTGCACTGGAAATGCCTAAGGTGTTATTTTCCCCAGGATACTATGCCCAATATCCCAACTCTTGCAAAAACTGCCACGGGATGAACCTTTAATGACCACATCCCTCTTTTTTATATTACAGCTGAGAGACAGAATCTGCGGCAGCACAGTGCCCCAACTAGGGTGACCAGACGGCAAGTGTGAAAAATCGGGACAGGGGGTGGGGAGTAATAGGATCCTATATAAGAAAAAGCCCCAAATATCGGGACTGTCCCTATAAAATCGGGACATCTGGTCACCCTAGCCCCAACGTTAGTACTGACTCAGAGAGGAGGAGTCCACCTAATGAGTCACCTCCACTACCTGCAGCAGCACCTGGATTTTTCTTGAAGATCACCCGTCCAAGGACTGGGTAGTCTTAACCGTGCGTAACTGACGAAATCACAGCTGCAAGGATACACAAAAGTCTCTAGGTAGGTCAATGCTAAGGTTACTGCTTACGGCCCTGTGGGACAAAATAACCACACTGCAATGTTTGCAGCTTCGCACCATCACATGTGGATGCAGGGCGTCCCTAGACATTTTGGTGCCCTACGCAGCCCCCCCGTGGGGGGGGGGGAAGAGGGCTGGCCCCAGGCCTCCGCGGCGGGGCAGGAGCAGCCTTGGGGGACAGGGAAACTGTCCCCCCAGCACGAGCCGGCGGAGCGGGTTGGGGCCAGGTCGCTCCACTTCCTGCCGCCTGGTGATTGCAGGGCGGGCCCGACCCCGCACTCACCGGGCAGTGGGAAGGGGACTGACCTGGCCCCAGCCCCAGCCCGCTCCGCTCTGCTCCCCTGGCTCCCAGCCTTGGGACTTGGGGGGGAGGGGGGAACCGCCCCCCAGCACTCACTGGCGGGGCAGCTGGGAGCCGGCGGGACGGAGTGGAGTTGGCTAGGGCCGGGTCACTCCACTTTCCACCGCCCAGTGAGTGCAGGCCCGACCCCTGCTGCAGTCCCCCGGGATATAGCTCAGGGGAAGGGGTGGGGCAGGGGCAGCTTTTCTGGCCAGCTCAGCCGGCCGGGGCATCGGGCCAACCGCAGGAGCAGCACGCAGCTGCGTAGTTTGCGTACGGGTAAGGACGGCCCTGTGTGGATGCCACAAAACACACATCAGGAGGATGTATCGAACACACCCTAGCAGCCACAGCAAATGTAAGGATCTTTATAGGCAGGCACATCCATCAACAAGGGAATGGTTCCAAAAATTCCAGGGCAGGTGCCAACTCCCAGCCCCCACCTGCTGGAATGTATATAGCAGGCAAGCCAGGGAGCTGTTAAGCAGGAATAAAAATGCATCTGATTGAAAGAGATGGCCTGGAAATAGAGTGTGTGTGAGAGAGAGGGACAGTGTAAGCACCCCCCCCTTACCCTGCAGGAGATAAAGAGAATGCAGGTGCCAGGGGCTTGACTCACTTTGTAGGAATTGAGGATTTGAAGAGTGTTTCCCGCTGTCAGTTTTAGCTGTAGCAGGTCCCGGTTCCTCTCATCAATCTTCTCCAGAAACTGAGCGTTCTCAATCTTCAGCTGCTGGAAATCAACCTCATGGAGTGCCTCGCCCATCTCTTCCTTCTGTAAGCCAGCAAAGACACAGAGGCTGATGATCACTGAGCTGAGGCTAAATGCCACATAATAGGGCTTTGCTCTGTGGGGACAGCAAGCGGGGGGCCCCTAAAGGATGGAATCCTCAACCCAACCTGGCCGGGCTGCTAACTCAGGGAATGGGGAGGACTAGGGGACATAACCTGCTGCTTCCTTCTAAGGGTACGTCTACACTACGAGATTAATTCGAATTTAGATAATTCGAATTTGGGAAACAGATTGTATAAATTCGATTGTGCGCGGCCACACTAAGCACATTAATTCGGTTTTTAACCACATTAATTCGGAGGTGTGCGGCCACACTACCCCATTAATTTTAACCACATTAATTCGGTGGTGTGCGGCCACACTACCCCTAATTCGAATTTACAAAATCGATTTTGGTGCTACTCCGCTCGTCGGGGTGGAGTACAGAAATCGATTTTAAGCGCCCTTTAATTCGAAGTAACTGGCTCCGTTGTGTGGACGGGTTAAGGATTAATTCGGATTAACGCAGCTAAATCCGAATTAAAGTCGTAGTGTAGACCAGGCCTTAATCTGGGTTTCCGTTCGGTGGATCCATGCAGTGCCTGACCCCAGCACCACTGGCTATTCTCCTGCGACACCCACACGACCCCTTCCATGAGGAGCTGCAAAAATCCACCCAAGATCTTCTCCATAGCACAGAAAGATGCAAATTCCTACTCTGCAGGATCTCTGCTGCGGTCACCCTGCACAACCTTCTCACAGGTATTAAGCTGCTTTGGGGCCTGCCTCAAACATACAAGGTGCTCTAGGTTGGGGCCTTTTCTTAATAAACTCAGAGATTACTCCAATCTCTGCCAATCACAGGAATTAAGATTAGAAGCAGAGAAAATACACAGAAACATTAGACCCCCCCTGTCTGGGTGAGCCCCTGAAATCTCCCTGCCTGCCTGCAGTGAGCTGCCGTTGGTCCCTTTCATTTTCAAAGGGCTGCAGCTTCCCTGTTTCGCTTCAGTCTTTACACACCTGCTTGAGCTGCAGCTGCAACTTTTTCTTCTGCACTTTGAGAGAATCATTTTTCAAACGCAATTTTTCTTTCATTGCATCCTAAAAAAGACACCGGGATCTACTGTCATGGTCATGGCTCTCTCTCCGGTGGGGCCCAACGTGAGAGAGCCCCCGGGCTCCACTGCTTATCATGACGCTCCCGTTCTTCCAAGCCACGGTGTAACTTTCATGACACTAAGGAGTCTGGTGGCACCTTAAAGACTAACAGATTTATTTGGGCATAAGCTTTCGTGAGTAAAAACCTCACTTCTTCGGATGCACTTCTTTCATGACACTTTGTCACTAGCCAGAAAAGGAGGGGAGGCAGCACCCGCACGAGGCTGTCGTTCACGCCCCTCTCTATAAATCAATCAATAAGAAATGCTCCGACAGCAACTGGGACAGCACCCTGCCCCAAATCCCACATACCTCAGCCGTGTAACTCCTCCAACCTGCACTAGGGTGTGCATAGGTGAGCTATGCAGTCATTCACGTACTAAGTCTCCTGTGTCATAGCTGGACATGTCATTGGTGAGCCCCCAAGCAGGCTTCTAATGCATTACTGTAACAGTGAATTGCAAGGTAAAGGGAGATATCCAAACAGACTTGCCAAGGTAGGTGTACATATGGCCCAAAACGTGGGGGAGATTATTCATGGATCAGGATTTTGTCTAAACTATTTAGCCTGGTATATATTGAATGTATAAATACATAATTCTGAACTGACCCTGTAGTGGTTCTTCTCCTCAAGATATCTCAGCACCTTCTCAGAAGCTATGACACTCCCTTTCTTCTTGGATATCGTTTGGATAATGTCTTTGTTAAAGTTGCACATGGCTTTCTTAATATCAGCCCACCGAATATCTGCTTCTTCCATGACAGCCTGTAGAATCGAAGTCACATTATAGTAAAGAGATGTCATCTCCCATTCATTTTTTGGGCCTTGGGGTGGAGAACAACACATAGGAACGGTGGAACAAGTTCTCTGTTGGCATAAATCCATTGACGTCGGTGAATTTTGCCCTATTTGCCCTGTGGCAGTGATGTTTTGGTAATAATATCAATCTCTCATTCATTGAAGAACAAGAAAAGCAAAACATCTACCGTACTTGAGTTTCAGGGTTAATCAGTTCTGCCTTGACTTGCAAATATCTCCAGATCTACCAAGTCTGAAGGAATGGTTGTGTTCAAAACGCCACTTTTGATAAGAACATATGAATGTTCAGGATGATACAAAAACAACGAGAAGTCCTATGCTGTGTATTTATACCTCCCTACTGTATGTTCCACTCCATGCATCTGATGAAGTGGGTTTTAGCCCACGAAAGCTTATGCCCAAATAAATTTGTTAGTCTCTAAGGCTAGGTCTACACTACTCGCCTGAATCGGCGGGTAGAAATCGACCTCTCGGGGATCGATTTATCGTGTCCCATCGGGACACGACAATCGATCCCCGAATCGACGCTCTTACTCCACCAGCGAAGGTGGGAGTAAGCGCTGTCGACTGGAAGCCGCAGAGGTCGATTTTGCCGCCGTCCCTACAGCGGGGTAAGTCGGCTGCGATATGTCGAATTCAGCTACGCTATTCATGTAGCTGAATTTGCGTATCTTAAATCGACCCCCCCCATAGTGAAGACGTAGCCTCAGATGCCACAAGGACTCCTCTTTGCTTTTGCTGATACAGAGTAACACGGCTACCACCACTCTGAAATCTGTCAGGATGATACAGTTAGGTTCTAACCATTTAGCTTAATCAAAGGGCTTCTATTTCACTCTCCCAACCCAGAAGTGGGTGGGATGAAAGAAAAGAAAGATGCCTTTATAGTGTAGAAGAAGCCCTTCCAAATTGATTTGTGTTGATGTTCTGGATTAGGAATCCAGGCAGCATTGCCATTTAAAGACCTCTTTGCAATTTTTAGGGACCTCAAAAAACAAACCCTTATTGGGTGAAGGGGCACATGGATCGGCAGATCTGACAGTCGCGGCGCTGTATCAAGCAAACCTGCCTACTCAGTTAAGCAAAGGTAATTCTTTAAAATCCCAACATTTCCTCCCCTGAACTACGAGGTGTGGCAAGTAAGCAACTCCTGGCATAGATTGTGAGATGAATCTCAGTGTAAAAATCAGAGTATTTCCATTGATTTAAATGGTGTTACTCTGGTATCACATCAGTGTGAGATCAAAATTCTGGCCCTTTATCACTAGTGAAGCACAACAGCTCTTCTCCTCCTGAGCCTGGCCCTCAGATTTGGGCAGATTTGTGACACTGAAGTTAGGAAAAAACACTGGGTAACACTTGTAAACTGGGTAAAACTGACAGAGTCATTGACAGGGCCGGCTCTGGCTTTTTTGCTGCCCTAGGCAAAAAAGCCACCGGCCGCCCCCCACCCCCCAATTGCGGCAGGGGAGGGCGCCGAGCCCAGCCGTGGGCCGGCAATCCCCGACCGGCCGGAGCGCCGGGGGAGGGCGGCGAGCCCGCTGCGGCTCCGCTCTCCTCGGTGGCCGGAGCACCGCGGGGAGGGCGGCGAGCTCAGTCGCGGCCCCGCTCTCGGGCTGGAGCGCCCCGCCGCGCCGCCCCCCTCCAGGTGCCGCCCCAAGCACATGCTTGGTGGGCTGGTGCCTGGAGCTGGCCCTGGTCATTGAGACAAAATATGGAAGCCCAACGTGCCATTTTTAGAGCAGGACCAGCCTCTCAGAGTTCTTGGGACAGCTGCTTTATAGCAGCAGCCCTGCACCTCCTGTTGCCTCCCAAGAAGTTGCTATTGCCCAGTAACTGTAAACTCACAGAAGAGTGATCACAGCATTTAGCAGCACACATGCTACATGTTGGCATGATGACATTCCAGCCCCTTCGTTCTTTGTGCAGTGTAAAGAAGCCGATACGCAAACTGGACGGGTAATAACGTAATGGAATGCCACCATGACAAATGACCTAACGGGGGCATGAGGCAAGTGTTTGGTGCCCCTGTAGTTTTTGTCCTTACCAAGGATCATAAACACCCTGAGCAGCTGTTGCAGCAGAGAGAATCTGTCTTAGTTCATCTACCAGGTCTTGCATCACAGAATCATAGAATATCAGGGTTGGAAGGGACCTCAGGAGGTCATCTAGTCCCACCCCCTGCTCAAAGCAGGACCAATCTCCAACTTGCATCCTCCAAAGCAGTCAAAGAAAAAACCCTAAAGCTAAATGAATCATACTAACCTTCCTCTCTGGGTTAGCAATTTATAGGCATCTAAGAGAAATTAACACATTTCTCTAGAAAATCATCTTCCTCAGAGGAACGACCCTTTCTTCATAGCATAAGGGCTGTGAGGCTAAAAAGAGGTAGGACAAATGAGGTTACTAACTACACCAGGGATTCTATAGCTCATGGAAGGCTGTACCTGGTAGTTTTGTATAATCCGTTCAGAATCCCCCTTGGTCCACTGAATTTCTTCCTTTGTCTCATCCAGCTCCCGCTGCGCTAGATCATTCTTCTGCTCCACGGTCAGGCCTATAAAACGATCAGCTGCAGCACGGGATTTAGATTTACGTCTGGCACGTGTCTGCAATCCGGAGAAACAAAGGACTGAAGGAGCAAGTAGATAGCGACAGGACCCATTCGAAGTGGTTCGCCATTAAAAAGTCAATGTTTGCCAACGGTTACCATATTTTCCCTATACTTAGAATAGGAAATAACCACTGTGACTGTGAGGGATCTGTAGACACATGATGGGCCTGATTCTCATTTACACTTAGGGTATGTCTTCACTGCAGGCACTTACCCGCGTGTTGCTCCAACTCCCATCCGGTACACACACAAAACTCTCTCACCCAATTTCGGTGGTGCTTTCATCCTGGGCTAGTAGGCTAAACTTTGAGGGAGGCTTTCACATGAGCAGGTAATGCACCCACTTGGCAGTGATGATGCCAACTAAATCCCTCCTTCAATGTCTTCCCACAATTCCCCCCGGGTATCCAGAAGGACAGACAAGTTCTCTCCCAATTCACTGGGAAAGACTCACAGAGCAGCTCAGCGCACTGCAGCACAAAGACACATGGGATGTGCCCCCAGAAGTCCCAGCGACATACAGGTGGGTGCAGAACAAGTGAGGACCCAGTAACTCAGACAGGGCTCTGCAGTGTGACTGCTCACACCTGGGCTACCCTAACCCAGGTGCCCATCATCTGAGTTAACTCTGCATTGAAGCCAGACCCAGAGTGGCAGCATAAAGGGGCCTTAAAAAGGGTATAAATTAGCAATGTAAAGTGACTTTAGTGTAAATGAGAATCAGGCTTGTAGACTGTTTAGTAGTGGTGTCTATTTGTAGCCCCTTTTGGGCTGTTCTGATTGCTATTTAAACTCCACTCCACCTGGGAAAGAGCTGCCAAAGAGGCTACCCCAGTCTCAGTTTGAGGCTTGGAGACGGTGCAATATACCCCCAGGAAGGAGACCAGGGTGAGGAGTGCCCATAGAGCTCCCACTCCTTGAGTCATTGCTGAGAAGGTGAAACTCAAACTCAGGGGCTGCCTAGCTCACGGATCACAGGCCACAGGGGCAAGTAAAGTGCTTGCTGGAGCACAAGAGGGAGAGTCTGGGAGAGGTGGGTCCTGTCACAGATTTGATGTGTGGCCTCGGACAAGTCTCTTGATCTTGTTGTGCCTCAGTTTCCTGATTTGTGAAATGTGGATAAACCTACCTTACAGAAATTCATTAGTGCTTATAAAGTAATTTCAGATCTCTGGCAGGTGCCATGAAGGATAAAGTGTTATCGTATAAGAGAAAAGGTGAATGGGAAACTGAAAACTGGACTGGTCTTCAGACTGACTCCAGCTGCAGCAAGGGACAGCGCAAACCCTGATGCCTGCTAGAGCAGCGGCATCTCACCTCAAGTATGTGGTTAATTTCCTTCTAAGACATCCGAGCACTGTGGCTGTACGGTAGAGAAGTTGCCTGGTAAACATCACTTTCCGACTCCACTCGCTTATTTTTAAATATTCCAGGGTACATTTCAAACTGGGTGAGATGCAAAGGGAAACCCATTGGATGTGTTTATGGGTGACTGCTCCCCTAGTACCTCTTCTCACGCAAGCATTAAATGAGAATCCCAGCGAGAGGGAGGCGGCTGGATAGTCGGAGTCATGCTGACAGGCAGACCCCGAAATGCTGCATTGCAAACAAGAAGTAACTATCGCTGTAGCTCTGTACAGTACCTGCCCCATGTCCAGCGAGGATCCGAGTATATCTGGCAACAAATGGCTGACCAGATCCTTTGGCTCCATCTTGTTGTAGTATTTTTCAAACATTTCTGTCTCGACTTTGAGAATGGAGAGGGCATGGCTGCAAGGAGGTGGAGGTTGGCATGAGCAAGTTCTGACTTTCAGGTATAAGAGACTATAGAGCATATGGTCAGTGTATGAAACCAGAGGGGAAACATAAGGCTTATCGCGGTGAAAATTTTAGGTGGGGCACCATAAACATCCATAGATGCACACAAATGACTTGACTCTCTTCTTGATGCAACAGTGGGGTAAATGAAAGAATCAGGCCCATGCTCATTAAAGCCCCAATCCCGTTCAAACTGAAATCCATGGGAGATTTGCTATGGACGTCAATGGGAGCTCAGGCTCTAGGGGAAGGGGACTTTGAATGCACCCCTTCAAATCTTCTGCTGGGGCTGATCTTTCATATACAGGATCTCTGCTGGTAGTCCTGATCCCAGTAAGGCGTTCCCAGCTGGAACAAGCAGCACCCACTGTGGAGCTGTCCCCAGCTGGTAAATCAGCAGCTGTGAGTGACACATAGGGTGACCAGATGTCCCGATTTGATAGGGACAGTCCCGATATTTGGGAATTTTTCGTATATAGGCACCTATTACCCCCCACCCCCGTCCCGATTTTTCACACTTTTGTATCTGGTCACCCTAGTGACACACACAATCGGGATGTAGATAAAGTAACTGATCTTATTTTCTCATGTTTCTGATTGGGGCCAAGCCCAGAACATCCTTACCGAAGAACTGCCACTGGGCTCCTGTCAATTATCAAAAAACCCACCAGACTTAAAGGCTTTCTGATTGCATACAAGGCTCACACCTTTCTGAGGAGGCTGTGCTGAGACCACAGAAGTAACCCTCAATCCCCATGTGATCCATGACTTTTGTACAGCTCCACCCACCCACATCCCCGGTATATTTCCTCTCTATTACATTTGCTCCATCATTTTATTTCCAGCGAGTGACAGATGGAATCATCTACTGGGAACTCATTATAAAGGGAAGAAAATGTTTAGCAGATGGTTCCTGAACAGTCTGGAATGATGGACCTTGCTCACAAATACACACAAGATGCCTCCTTTACTATCAAATACGTCACGATGCTTCGCCCTTCATCAGGGGGACAGGCACCCAAAGGCAGAGGGGTGGAAGCAGCTTCAAGCCTCGCACTGATCTACATAGAAAACATAACCCCCAAACCCCTCTCTCATCAGGGACAGAGGGCATTAAACCTGAGCCAAGCCTGTGCCAATATGAACAGACTGAGGGGGAAGAGGAGCATGTTATAATCCAGCTTTCTCGTGTATAGAGGATGGGGTTTTCAAACAGTCCTGCATATAAGGGCCATAGGGAAGGTATTGCCTCAGCCTGCCCTGATTATAAAGACTGGGGGAGATTATATCTGAATAGGACCGTGCTCTGTGGAGTGGGAGTGTGGTGTGCCCAGCCCTGCCCCAATGTGAGATTGGAGGCATAATGTACCCCCTATGAGAGCTGGGGGGTCCTGTGCCCAGCCCCCCATGTGGGATCGGGGGCATTATGGACCCCCTAGGAGAGCTGGGGGTCGCTGTGCCCACCCCCCCCCATGTGGGATAGGGAGCATTTTGTACCCCCCTAGGAGAGCGGGGGGTCGCTGTGCCCACCCCCCCAATGTGGGATCGGGGGCATTATGGACCCCCTAGGAGAGCTGGGGGGCGCTGTGCTCAGCCCCGTCCCGTACCTGGTCTCCTGCACCAGGGCCTCGAGCTGGGGCAGGGGCAGGGCTGCGAGCTCCAGGGACTCCGCGGTGCGGACGCTCTCCGAGTCCTCGTCCGCCATCGCTCCCCGGGGTTACCATGGCAGCGGGAGGCGGCGGCTCCGGGCTCCCAGCCCCGGCCGGCCTGGAACCCGGAGCCCGGAGCCCGGGCCGCGCGGAACGTCGCCCCCTAGGCCGCCCGGGCCTTTTACCTCCAGGGGCCAGCTGCTGCCTCCTGTGCCCCCCGCCCCGAGCCCTGCTCCTCTCGTGCCCCCCAGAGTCCTACTGCCCTGGTGCCCCCCCGAGCCCTGCTTCTCCCTGTGCCCCCCCGA
>NW_020664481.1:20247092-20259148 GCF_002925995.2 Terrapene triunguis
CTGCTTCTCCCTGTGCCCCCCCGAACCCTGCTGCCCTGGTGCCCCCCAGAGTCCTGCTGCCCCACCCCCGCGACTGGCTGCTTGCCCCTGTGCCCTGCTGCCCCCCCCGTCCCCAGCCTTGCTGCCCCCCTCCTCCGAGCCCTGCTGCCCCCCAGAGTCCTGATATCCCCCGAGCCCTGCTGCCCCCCCGCCCCCAGCCTTGCTGCCTCCCTCCCCTGAGCCCTGCTGCCCTGGTGCCCCCCTGAGCCCTGCTGCCCTGGTGCCCCCCAGAGTCTTGCTGCCTCCCCTCCCCACAGCTGGCTTCTGACCCCAGAGCCCTGCTTCTCCCTGTGCCCCCCAGAGCCCTGCTACCCCGTCCCCCAGCCCTCCCCAGCAGGCTGATTAGTGCCGTCTCTGGAGGGTCTGAGGAAGCTGAAAGGTCTTTTTGGAACACCAGGTGTGCAAGGGAATGCAAAATCTCTCCCTCCGAAACCCGCCTTTACACGCCCTGGGGAGAGACCCTTTGTATGCTAACCTAACCCCCTTCTGGAAACTCCAGTTCAAAGACCCCAGATCTGTATCCAAAGGGAACTGAGCATGTTACCAGAGTGCTTGTTTTGAGCTGACCCACCAGGTGAGGTGTGAAAAGACTGCATTTGCTAAAGTCCATGTGAGAGGATGAACTCTGGTGTGCTTAGAAGCATGCATGTGGGTTCCTTTGTTGTTTGTAATCTGTGTTCTGTGAAAAGTCCGGTGTATTTGTCACTACTAATGGTTTGTTCGATTTTGCAAATGCTTGAATAAGGAAAATCGGTAATGCTTCGTACCTTAAGAACAAAGCGGGCTTGCGTACACGGATCTGCATTAACGTATGCCTTATCCGTCTCTGAAGGGAAAGCATGAAGGTGTGCCAGGGCAGTCTATCCATGCTGGGAAGGCAGGGAACCGTCCAGCCTGGGAATACCCCGTCAGAAGGGAGAGAGATGAGGTCTCCACTCAAGAGAGGCAACAGCTGAGGAGCTGAAAGCCAAGAGTGGTGCCCTTGCTGAACCACTGAGGAGAAAGACAGGTGTAGTTGCCTGGAACTGTGACAACATCACCAAATATTGTAATACAGATAAAATCACAGCAGGTTTTGGGGAGTGAGAAATCTCAGCCCCATAGGATTTGCTCAAGGCCGTCAAAATCTTCTCAGGCAGCAATGACCATTTGAAAGGCTGTGTCATCTAGGGGATAGGGTACGGGGCTGAGCGCCAGGATATCTAGGTGTATCTTTGTTCCTAATAAAACTTTAGATCATTAAAAAGTGAAGATTTGAAAAGTCCGGTGTATTTGTCACTACTAATGGTTTGTTCGATTTTGCAAATGCTTGAATAAGGAAAATCGGTGAAGTCAGTTTCACTTTTCATTGCAGTCACTTTCACTCGGATTCTTAATCTTTGGGTTTCAGACATAGCAAGGGAATGTTGATGTGTTTAAAACAACTGTTTTCATGGGCATTTTAAAAAATGAATAAGTGGAAACATCGTTGCTGGGCGTAGATTTGAGAAGAGCTTGGTTTTACAGCACGTGGAGCCAAATTTACATTGACAGTGTTAAATTTCCTATGGCTTTCCTTCTGAAAGATCCCAAAGCACTAAACGAACCCTGTACCACTTGGACCATCACATCATGTCCCACCTGGCTCCACCCCCCCAAGTCTATGAGGGAGGAAATCTCCACAAGGACCCCCCTTGCAGAGCCCCTCCCTGATCTTTCCATTGCTCTCTGTTTTCATCCCACCCCCAAGTGCTGAAACGTGGGACCTGTCACCCTCCCCGAATCCTCGCAGATCCATCAATGCAGAGGCTCTGAGCCTCCCCTGCTGTTCCAGCCTCCATTGCCCCTCCCCTCCCAAACACACTCTGCCCCCTGGCAGTGTGGTTCCATTGGAGTCCCACTACCAGAGATTCCCTGGACTGTGGCTGCCCCAGGACCTCCCTCAAAACTGGGGTCCCACCACTAAAGAAGGCTCTGTGGAAGAGACAATAAGGTCCCAGATAGTGTGGCCATTTTTTGGGAACCTGTGTGTGGCTAGAGCTGGGAAGATGGCAATACCTCAGCCCTGCCCCAACTAATCTCCAGCCCCTTCTCCAACAAAGTATCTTCTGTAAGGGTTTTTTTTGTGGGGGAATGGTGCTGGAACACACCTTATGTCTCCTCCACATTGGAATGGGGGGGGGTTGGATGTGAAAGGTCCCTAATGCACATAGGTTGGGGAGATGATCCCACCCTTGCAGTGGAAAGCAGCAGCCAGATTCACAGCGCAGTGTACAACAGGGGTAGAGGCAACTTTGAAGGCCAGATTTTCAGTGAACAGAGACTCCAAGTTCACTTGCAAATACCCAGGTGTGGCTTCTTAGAATGAACACTGGCATGTGTTTAATAATCCTGTAAGTGGAGTTTAATGGAGATCTCTGGGTACTATTTCCTTTAGGGTCACATTTGCTCATGCTTTTGATACTTCCAGAAGCTCCCATATTAAATGTTTTCCTTTAACTTATCAGCATCGTCCAAAACCTCTGATTTGATCAGTGCCTTTGTAACACCCCAGGTGGGATAGCTGCAGATCTGATGTAGCTGCCCGAGCTGAGGGGTCAGGTTCATTAACTTGGAGGCAATAGCAACCTCATAAACGTCTTTCTGTGGCCCACCCACGAGAAGGGGACAAAGACACACTTTATACCTGAATTCCACTTTGTGAGTGCAATTGCAGTATGTTCGCACACAACCGCAGGTGTATGGATATGTGTGGACCTTGGATCTCTTTGTTTCAGACTATGGAGCTGATGTTTATTATCAGAGGGGTAGCCGTGTTAGTCTGAATCTGTAAAAAGCAACAGAGTTAGTCTTAAAGGTGCCACAGGACCCTCTGTTGATGTTTATTATGATACCGTTGCATCCAGTAGTAAAATGAAGGTAAATTGTCAAGGCCCAGTTCTGCAAACAGTTCCTCTTGTGTGTATGTCTACTGGCAGGAGCAATGGGTTTATGCATAAGAATAACTGTGTTCAGGAATAAGCTCTAAGGCCCAGATCCTCAAAGACATTTAGGTGCCTAGCTCCCAATGATTTAGGTGCCTAACTACCTTTGAAGATCTGGGCCTGTGTCTCACCACTGTGATATCACTGAATCAGATTCAAACTTGGGGTAAGCAGGTGCAAGGCCTTTCGCTGCCGTTATGTTGAGTAGGAGGGCAGTGGCAGCATCAACAATGTGTTTGCAAAGTCAGTGTAAATAGACATCTCTGTCCTCCGCATGTAGCACAGTGACAAATTCATCCAACCCTACTGGAGTTGGGATACGTGATAACCTATTTATATAACTACTGTGGGATCAGGACAGTGGCAACATTCTCCCTATTTCTGGTCTGTTGCTAAAACTTGATTTATTGTGTCACAATTATGATCACATCATGTTTGCAGAGGAACCGAGCAAGGATACTGCATATTCACAGAATGGCCAGAATATGTCAAAACCCATGTACAAAACAGATCTTAGGAATAATCAGATCTGATCCTTCAGCAAAGAAACAAGCTCTGTGGCCTCATTACTATTCCAGCAAGATGGCCACCTACTTGTGGTCTTATATCACTTATAGAGACTGGCTATGAATGTAACAAAGCTTTCTAAGATATGCTTTTTATAAAAAGGTTATGGGAGTGCGTGTGTGTGTGTCTATAGACATACAAAACAATTAATTTAAAAGTACATTAAGGTTGCAAAAATCAAACACTCAAAAATTAGGAAATGCCACAATTAAGCTGCCTGTGCAACCTTCATTTGTCCCTCTTGTCTTTAATTATTGATCAGATATTATTTTTTCAACAGGAACCCTACCTCATTCAGTGCACAGGATGGACAGTGCTCAATTATTGAGCAGCTATTCTGTATTTTGTTTTATCCTCGTTGTTCAATGTGTGGCCCTATGCCTTATTTACTGCACACCATTCAAACTATGCAGACAGAATTATTCATTTCCTCATGGTCTTGTCTATCGTGTGCATTGCTATAGTATCGGAGTATTCCAGAAATATTAATGAATTTATCTTCACAGAACCCCTATGAGGTGAGAGGGTGGTGTTAATCCTATTGTACAGATGATGAACTGACACACATAGAGATTAAGGTCAAAAGTATCCATTGATTTTGGGTGCCCAGTTTGAGTCACCTAGGACTTGATTTTTCAGATTACTTAGCATTATATAGCACTTACACGTTCAAAGTGCAGCTCCCATTGATTTTCAGTCACAGCTGTGAATGCTCAGCACTTTGGCAAATCAGACCTCAGAGTCTCGAGCTGGGTATCCAGAAAATGTGGAACACCCAATTAGCGACCACTAGTGAAAAGTCTGGTTTAAGTGACTTGCCCAGCACCACACAGCAACTCTGTGGCAGAGGCAGGGATAGACTCCAGGGCAGCGTTCAATTGCCTTAACCTGATACCATCCTTTCTCTTCCTGCAATCCCCTGCCTCATTTACTACACACCTTCCAACTTCTGTACCAAATGAGGCAGGGGTCCTACAGACAACAGCCTTCTTCACTACACAACCCTGATTCATCCCCAAGGCAAGCCCATCCTGTGCATTGAATCAGGCAGGGGTCCTGTGGAAAAATAGTATGTGATCATGTAATTAAAGATTGTCTCCTAGTGCGTATGCCCAGGGAGCTGAAACAAGGTTGGCATTTCCTAACCTTTGGGTAATTTTGGCATTTCCTAACCTTTGGGTGCTTTGTAACCTTAATGTTCTGAAGGGGATGCTAGCATGTTTAAAATAAAAGTTCATCCAAACTTTTTAAATGGCAAAAAATGTATTTTTTTCCCTAGCCTTGTTCTCAGAAGGGGCTGAACCATTTTGGCTGGAACTTACCAAAAACAATCAGTCTGAGACAGAACCCAGTATGTAAAATTTTAGCCCAAAAGGTTAAAGTTTGGCAAAGTTATAAGCAGCTCAAAACAGGGTCTTATAATGGGAAGTGCCAGGCAACCTTAATAACTAATATATATATTGACCTGTACCATTAGCTAACTAAAAATTACTTCAGGATCCTTCTTGAAGTTACCATGTGCAATATGGGCCTGCAAATTATCAAGAACTAGAATATACAGTAAGTCAATTTGTAGAGGTTAAAGTATCCACCTTTCAGGGGGAACAAACTGGGGGGGTGGGGAGGTGATGATCAAACATCAAGCTAAGCAAAGGGTCCAGTTTGGTTCTCAATAAAAAAGTAACAGAGCATGTTCAAAGGAGAAAGTCAGATTGGTATTGAAGGAAGATTTGGCAAGGAGTCTTAGCCAGACCCAGGGATTTATGTTATTTACACCAGATGAGGAGCTGGCCCTATATTTCTGTGAGTCCCCCAAAATCCCTTGGTATTGTACTAATAGGTACAAGTACATACTTCCAAATAGAAGAGTAGCCAAAAGCTGGGTAGTTTTAGCCTCATTTTGAAATAAGGTTTGTAATTTCATGCCTAACGTGTTTGCTTAGTTACTCTGTTTGCACAGACAGGTCAGGGGGTTGTGCACGCAAGTTACCGTAATTAGTCATTTGTATGTACAATTGCCCGATCTGCACGTGCAGCCATAGCAGCTAGACACACTTACCTGCATAATTTGTTTCCATTCATGGGGTGATGTGAGTTATCTCTAATGTTAACTTGATGGTGCTGCAACATACAACTGTGTCAGTCTGCTAATATGACTGTTTGGAATATTATCGGCATGCTCTGGTGTTGGTCAGAAGCAGGAATGTAACTGAATTTGGGGAAGTTGGGGCCGGACCTGGATCCAAACCTTCTCAAGGACTGAGGGTGTTTGGATCTGGATTTTGATTTGGCTTCACCACTAGCTAGAATTGTCTGTGTCATATGCACTGTATTGTATACTATATGGTAGTGTTACTTTAGCCCCTGGGGGAGGGATAGCTCAGTGGTTTGAGCATTGGCCTGCTAAACCCAGGGTTGTGAATTCAATCCTTGAGGGGGACATTTAGGGATCTGGGGCAAAAATCTGGCTGGGGGTTGGACTAGATGACCTCCTGAGGTCCCTTCCAACCCTGATATTCTATTATTACTATACTATACTAAGAGCAGGACTTCAGACATGCCAATATCACAGAGCTACTTTATACCATATGGTAGTATGAATCAACCCTTTTCATACACTATCACGAAATCTAATTGACCCTGGTAGGAATCACTGATTCCCTTTCTCTAATCAAAAGCAAAGATAATCCATTTCTGTATCCCTCAGATTCTTATTCCACCATACACAGCACCTGATCACCTCATCCTGAATTTCCAAGGGCTTCGACAACTTTTCTTTTCCTTTGCGAAGGCCTCTTGAAGTGGTAGATAGCTCTGACATTTCCCTTCAGTGCTGTGTCCCACATCGGGGCGAGGTAGGCCCTGACGTCTGTTATTATAAAGTCTCATTTGGTTCTCTAGTCAATTTCATGAAGCGGAAGCTTTACAGGATTTTGCATGGTAGATTCCATCTGTCTCTTTTATTTTTTTGAAATATTTCCGACGTTGCCTCGGCTCTCATCCCAGAAGACTCTATGGGCCTGATTCTGATCTCACATCAGGTTCACACTATCCAACTCATCTGACTGCACTAGAGTTCTGCTGGACTTACACCTGTGTGAGAAGAGAATCAGGCCCACTGTGTGCTTTTCCACGCTATTTTCTCTGTAAGGGAATGCACTCCAGGACTTGATGTACTGTATGGGCCAGAGCCTAGGCTTCACTATGGCTGCTTTTTGGCCCTCCAGCAGTGCAAAGCAGCTTTAAATCCTTGGGTAGCATAAAGCCACTGTAAAGGCTCCTACACCACCCTCCTTGTGACTCCCAATATATGGGATGTCTCCAGGGAAAGAGGGTGGGGCCAGAGAGCCGCTATGATCTGATTGCTGGAAAGGCCCTGTGGGTTCGATGGGTAGCCAGCATTAAATAGAGCAGCCCCGTGGCTGCTCTAATTTCCATCAGGGTCTGAATTGGTGCTTGGACAGCCCCAGGATTGGCAGGCAGTAAAGTTAACTTAAAGCCACTATTGCACCTTTCCTTCTTGAGGTGCACAAAGCTTTAAATCTGACCAGTGGGACACCATTGATGGGCATGGTGTAAAACACCAAACTGAAGAGAAATAGAATTGATTCCTCCGCATCAGCATGGGTCAAATGCAATGCTGGTATAAGCAGGCACAGCTCTTTCGAGCTCAATGGAGTTGTGTCCCTTTATGCAGGGCTGAATGCGTCCCAGGTGTTCAGTGACAGAGCAGCAGTGTAAGTTTGCATCAGGGCTATTCAGGAACAAAAGCACCGTAATACCAGGTAACTAACAATACCGTAACATTGCTCCAAAATCCCTACCAGTAAAAGAACAGTGTGTTAGTTGGGAACCAGGGGCTGGTGGGTTAAAAAAAGACCATCGCTGTGCTGTGACTGATACTGATTCCTTTTCCCAGCTCCTCTCTGAAGCTAGAGATGGACACTTACTCTTGCATCTGTTCTCTGGCTGACTCTCCTTTCTCAGCAGATCCCACACCACTGGCAGTTCCTGGCACAAGCAGGCTCAATTCCATTGGCATCAATGGAGTTGTGTGCCAGCAGTGAGTTTGACCCTCTACATGATAACGGCCTTACACACCACAGCACACAGCCGGAGGTTCACTCTCTCTCCCCCAGCCATTAGGTAACGGGTCCCAAATGGCCTGCACTGGCTTTACCATTGTTTCACTGGTTTGGTTGGTCTTTGGGGGCTGGTTGAAGCAAAGCACGAGGGAGTTCTGTTTTCTTCAGCCGATGAAAATAGAGCCGCAGTTTCTGAGTAGAGGACGAAGGGCGCCATCCTTTGGTGCTTGTAAAGCTCCTAAACATAATCTCCAGGCCCAGCCAAAGGCAAAGAGGACAGACGTTCCCACGGGAAAGCATCAGCGTGGTGGAGTTTGTACCAATTAGCATTTGCGAATGCTGAAAAACAGATGCACCAGGGAAGCACAGAAATGCCCAAACAAGCTGACTCTCTCCCCATATGTCTTCTTTCCCCATTTGCCAGCTCCTCCTCCCTATATCTCCTTTATTTTCTGTTCTGTTTCTTTCCATTTCCCTTTGTGCAGTCCATATTGTCCCCTCTTGTGATGAAGCCCAAAGGCAGGATTGGACATAGATCCTAGGACACTGCAGGAGGTTCCCCAGTAGGGTTACTAACCCTCCAGGATTGTCCTGGAATCTCCAGGAACTAAAGATCAATCTTTAATTAAAGATTAAGTCATGTGATGAAACCTCCGGGAATACATCCAAGCAAGCCTACTAGACAGAGTTCCTGATGGACATGCCCCTTCCAGGGGAAAGAAAGATGGGTTTGCTCCAGTCCCACTGATGGGCTGCCTGCCCCTCTGTTCTGCAGTCAGGAACCCGGCGGTCCCTCACAGCTCCCGGAGAAGCAGTGCTGCTGTTGGCCACACATGCAGTGTATTCACCCTTCCCTGGGAAAGGACAGCACAGAGCCGGAGCTAATGCTGCTTCCTAGTGGCCATAACCCCTCCTGCTTTCACTCACCTGGGTTAATCTAAAGGGAGCCCACCACATACACTGTCTGCAGTGCTCCACATCTTCACCCTCCAACATACCCCTCCTCAGAGCCCTATTGGCCTAAGGTATGTCTACACTGCAGCGGGGAGCCAGCGTCCCAGCCCAGGGAGCCAGACCCCCGCTAGCCGGGCTTGAGTAGAGTGCTCAAAATAGCCGTGTGGACATTGCATGTCAGGCTGCAGCTCCACTCAACCCCCAGGGCTGCCACATCCACACGGCTATCTTTAGCACACTCGCTAATCCTCTGCCAGCAGGAGTCCCTCTCCTGGGGCTGGGAGGCTGGTTCCCAGCTGCAGTGTAGACACACCCTAAGGGACCTTCCTGGGGAGGAGGGAACAAGCAGCACTGCCTGTACTCCCCCTTCCTTCTATCCACTGCTTCTGGGGCATTTCTGCCCCATTCCTTTGATTTTTACTGTCTCTCCTCCATGTCTAGCAGCTGAGAGGGGCTCCAGGGCCTAAATCCAGACGACAGAGGCCTGTCACTGAAAGCCAGCTCCCAACCCTGACACCGCTTCCTTCCATCAGAAGAATTCTAGGAAAGGGCTTCCTCATGCGGTCTGAGATGAGAATCATGGTGTCTTAGCGGGGAAGCTTCCGGCAAACAGTGGCTGTATTTAGAAGGGCTGGTTTTAAGTGTCTGCAAATTAGCCTCATCAATGGATAAAACTTCAGCTCAGTCAGCCTCTCTCCTCACCCAGCTGCGGGAGGCTGGAAAAGCTGCCAAATAACCAACAGTTTAACCTTTCAGAAGCTCTTGACATCGCTCGCATGTTCGTCCCCCCCTCCCCAAAGAGTGAGGGGAGGGGGGAAGGCTGGATTTAACAACTCCCTGGCATGAGTCACCAAGAATGGGGGAAACAAACAGGCACATGAAAGTCAGAGAGCCAAGTGCTGACAGCTTGGCTCAGGCAAAACTCCTGATGATGGGGGATGGGACCCTTAGCACTTTTCCCTCTCACTGACTTCGGTGGGAGCATTGCCTAAGTGAGGGCAAGGGCTTTGTCACACAATGATTGGCGCTAGTCATCTGCAAAGCAACGTTCAAAGAACTGGCCAGATTTTTATTTCTTATCCACCTCCTATGCCCCGCTAAAGATCTTACTGACCAATGGAGAATTCTCTTCTAGGGTGGGGGAGCTCTCAGCATAAAGCCACTCCTGCACCAGCTCCCCCCCACCCTAACAGAGGGGGCACATGGAGATCAAAGGGAAACAGAGAAACCAGAAACACCAGATGGAGCAGCTATGGAAGTGAAGCCCTTGGAGAGCAAAGGGCTATGGATGGGAAAGGAGGAGAAGGCAACCCAAATTTGTCAAAGAAATAAAAATCAAGGGGAACATCCACAGTCAGTCTTAGTTTAGAGAGAAGAAGAATGGTAAGGGGACAAGGTAAAGCAGACAAACCAATGAATGGTGGGTCTAGACAAAGAAATACTTTTCACCTTAGGCCTGGGCTACACTAGTGGGGGGATTCGAACTAAGATACACTTCAGCTACGCTATTTGCGTAGCTGAAGTTGAAGTATCTTAGTTTGACTTACCTGGCCATCCTGACGGCGGCGAGTTGACTGCCGTGGCTCCCCCGTCGACTCCGCGGCAGGAGTGGAGTACGGGCGTCGATTCGGGGATCGAATTATCGCGTCCAGATGAGACGCAATAAATCGATCCG
This sequence comes from Terrapene triunguis, assembly GCF_002925995.2. Taxonomy (NCBI): domain Eukaryota; kingdom Metazoa; phylum Chordata; order Testudines; family Emydidae; genus Terrapene; species Terrapene triunguis. The sequence continues at coordinate 20,257,376 of NW_020664481.1, forward strand.
CGATACATCGAACACTACCCGCCGGAGTATAGACATACCCTTATTTAACCAGCAGAACTCACCACCACAGGACATCATAGAAATCAAGAGTTTAAGAAGATTAAAAAAAGAGGAACCATTTGTATGGATAAGAGAACATGCATAGATATGTTAGGATAATTTTTAAAAGAAGTATAAACTGTCATGCTGCAGGGCAAAAGCCAAACATTAACTGAGGAGAGTTAGGGAGAATTTTCCCTTATGAGCAGATTGTTCCATAGTTGTCCACTATGTGGTTCTTGCCCATTCCTCAGGACAGCTGGTACTAGCCAATATAAGAGACAGGGTATTCAGCTAGAGGTTTCACTGGCCAGCTCTGGTGTGGCCAGGGCCGGCTCCAGGCACCAGCCCACCAAGCTTGTGCTTGGGGCGGCACCTGGAGAGGGGCGGCGCGGTGCTCCGGCTCCGGCCGCCGGGGAGAGTAGGGTGACCAGACAGCAAGTGTGAAAAATCGGGACAGGAGGTAGGGGGTAATAGGCCCCTATAAAAGACAAAACCCCAAATATCAGGACTGTCCCTATAAAATCGGGACATCTGGTCACCCTAGGGGAGAGCGGAGCCCCAGCAGGCTCTCCGCCCTCCCCCCGGCACTCTGGCCGCTGGGGAGAGCGGAGCCCCGGCCGGCTCGCCGCCCTCCCCCTGGCGCTCTGGCCGCCGGGGAGAGCGGAGCCCCGGCCGGGCTCTCCGCCCTCCTCCCGGCACTCTGGACGCCTGGGAGAGCGGAGCCCCGGCTGGGCTCTCCGCCCTCCTCCTGGGGCTCCGGCCGCCAGCAGAGCCGCGGCAGGCTCGTCGCCCCCCTGCCCCTGGCGCTCCGGGGGGTGGGGGTGGCGGGAGGCTTTTTTGCCACCCCAGGCAAAAAAGCCAGAGCCAGCCCTGGGTGTGGCCCTTCCTGCAGACTGATAGGCTGACCAGAGAGCAAGTGTGCAAAATCGGGACAGGGGGTGGTGGGTAATAGGAGCCTATATAAGAAAAAGCCCCAAATATCGGGACTGTCCCTATGAAATCGGGACATCTGGTCAGCCTACAGACCGAGATGGCGTTAATCAATATGTTATCTGATGTTGTATATAACAAGAGCTCCCAGGTCAAACGAGAAATAACTAGAGTTGAATGAAAATTTTCTGTTGAAACCTTTTTTCTTTTTAATTGCCTTTTTTTCTAAACGAAATTTTCACAGGAAAAAAAAGATTGTTGTGTTAGAAAGTTCCTGGTTTTCAATGTAAAACTGAAAACTTTTTTTTTTTTTCAAAAATTTAATTTTTTTTCCACAAATGGAAAACCCATTAAAAAAAAATTCTTTCAAAAACGCTCACAGAAAACACCATTTGCTGAGCAGCTCTAGAAATAGCCCAGTAATGGTGGCAACTTATAACTCTTGGGTCAAGATAAGGAGAATAAAAAAAGAGAGAGAATGCAAAGCCGATTTGCTCTAGGCACTAGAATAATGGGTCTACCCATTTTTAAACCAAGAGTGCATGGTATAGGCTCCCTGGAGTGAATGACTCAAGGTCTTACATAAAACAAATGCTTCTTTCACACAGAGTTCACTGACTCATTTGAAGGTCTAAGGAATTGGATTAAGCATAAAGCAACATTTTACGTATACGTTCCAGGGAGAAGCGGAATGTGTTGCACTGGAGACCAAGGAAAACAAGTCATAGAAACCAGGGCCGGCTCTGGCTTTTTTGCCGCCCTAGGCAAAAAAGCCACCCGCCGTCCCCCCCTCCCCCCCCC
>NW_020664481.1:20259248-20262619 GCF_002925995.2 Terrapene triunguis
CCCCCCCCCAGCGCGGCAGGGGAGGGCGCCGAGCCCGGCCGCGGGCCCGCAATCCTCGACCGGCCGGAGCGCCGGGGGGAGGGCGGAGAGCCCCCGGCGGCCAGAGCGCCGGGAGCAGGGCGGAGAACCCGGCCGGGGCCCCACTCTCCCCGACCGGCCGGAGCGCCGGGGGGAGGGCGGTGAGCCCAGCCGGGGCCCTGCTGCGCCGCCCCCCTCCAGGCGCCGCCCCAAGCACATGCTTGGTGGGCTGGTGCCTGGAGCCGGCCCTGATAGAAACCCATGACTTTGAGAAAACTAAATCAGTTAAGGGAGAGGCCTCTTACTTTCACAAGATACTTAGGCAAAAGTTAGACCCTACCAAGAACAGCCTGCAGAACAGTCAGAACTAGAGATGTGGGCGTAGGAGGTCAGACTGTGGAGCCCTTGTTGACTCTGGTGAGCACTTACTCTTTCAAACAGTCCCAGTGAAGTCCTTGGGACTGTGTGAGTAATTACTCACCAGTGGGAGTAAGAGGTTCTCAGTCTGACCCAGGGTTATCGGAAAGCCTGTGTGGTGTTTATCCCTGGCATCATGTAGCTATCTGCATCCATTTTAGGGCCAGATTCTGGCCCCTTTACTCCTTTTGAGTAGTACTTTGCTCCACAAGTAGTAGGACTGCTCGTGTGGGTAAGGGTGTTAGAATCTAGCCCTTACGTAGCTGCAGTTGTGTTTACTCCACAGAATTTGAGCCCAGTCCTGCTCCCAGTGAAATCACTTAGGCACAGGTACACATTGGTAGAGCTAATGTAAATAGGCCTTCGGGAGTCTAAAGCTCTGTCTATTCTGGAGTGTTTTGCACCAGTGTAGCTATACTACAGCCAACCACCCCGGGCCGGGGCACTGCACTGGGGAAAGACAGGGAATGCACCAGTGCAATTTATCTCAGTGAATCACTGGGGTAAATCGCACCAACACAAGCACTGTTTTCACCAGTGCATTGTGTCTACATTAGGGGTTTGCCTCAAAGTAGCTACATCTATGGAGCAGTACCTATGCAAATTTCCATAGACTAGACCAGCCCTATTAACTAGCATAAAGGAATCGTAAGCTAATGAAAGGGGGTCTAATTTGCACCACTCTGCATTGCCCCTGTGCGTTTTGCCCTGCGTACTCCCAGCTACCATAGTGGGATGGTAGCACCACTTTAGTTAAGGTTGAGACTGGCTTACTGTTTAACGGCTGGTTGTTCCTAGTGCTGTAAAATCTACATGCTTACTGAGATTGTCTTGACATCTATTGTGCCTCATGGGGATCTAAGGTAGGGTCAGTGCTCCGTAGCTGAGGTTATTTGGCAAGGAGTTGCTAAAATTCAGCCTCCGCCCAAAAAGTCAAGGGACTTTTACTGTTACGTTTTTCTGCACAAAAATGGGGCTCAAATTATCATTCTGACCCCCCTCCCCACACACACACACACACACAACTGATATCAGAGGAGTGAAGTTCTGGAACAGTCTTCCAAGGGGAATAGTGGAGGCAAAAGATATATCTGGCTTCAAGACTAAGCTTGATAAGTTTATGGAGGGGATGGTATGATGGGATAGCCTAATTTTGGCAATTAATTGATCTTTGACTATTAGCGGGAAATATGCCCAATGGCCTGTGATGGGATGTTAGATGGGGTGGGATCTGAGTCACTACAGAGAATTCTGTCCTGGGTGTCTGGCTGGTGAGTCTTGCCCACATACTCAGGGTTTAGCTGATCGCCGTATTTGGGATTGGGAAGGAATTTCCCCCCAGGGCAGATTGGCAGAGGCCCTGGGGGTTTTCGCCTTCCTCTGCAGCGTGGGGTACGGGTCACTTGCTGGAGGATTCTCTGCACCTTGAAGTCTTTAAACCATGATTTGAAGACTTCAATGGCTCAGGCATAGGTTAGGGGTTTGTTACAGGAGTGGGTGGGTGAGATTCTGTGGCCTGCGTTGTGCAGGAGGTTGGACAAGATGATCATAATGGTCCCTTCTGACTTTAAAGTCTATATCACCCACTTGGGATTGATCTCAGATAGCAGACCTCAAGGCTGTATTTCCTAGTTTTCAGAGGTTTAAGTGTAGGTGCATTAGATGTTCTGGAAGGATATGGCACTGCAGGTCAATCTTAACTCTGCGTTTGATTTACTGCAGAGGGACTTGGGAGCGGTAGCCACGAGTTAAGGTAGTAGTTACTGATATTGTGTTGTGTATGTTCCAGAGAGAGAACATTTACTGCTACGTATTAATTAGCCAACTTCACTTCCTCTTCTCTGAGAGGCATCATAGGGGAATCAGTGGATCATAATTTTTTGGCTTAAAATACCAACAGAACTCTACTTATTACCTGGATTCCCTGTAATAACTGCAGTAATCTAGGAGAAAAGAGTGCGGGGGGGGGGGTGCCCTTCTAAACTGCTATAGAAAGAATTCAAAGGAGACCAGGCCAGGCTAGGTTTAAAATGGTTCCCTTTATTTTGAGCTCCGTTGTGTCTTTTAGCCACCACTGCATGTTAGGGATGGTGAGAGAGGTGCCATGGTGTTTAGCTTGAAATGGTGGTGGGGTATGTAGGAGGTGATGGTGTAGAAGCAGCAGTAAGGTTGGATGGAGATGGAGGAGTAGGTGATGGAGGATGTGTGATGGAGACTTTGTCAGGACTGAAGAACTGGGAAGGAGTTCTTAGTCTCTGAGATGTGGGGTGGGACCTGGTTGGATGGGGAGTTGCAGGGCTCTGGGACCTTTGGCTTGTAGGGGCTTCTAGGGACATGTTGGATTTCAGGGTTATGGAGCTGGAATGGAGTGGAGGCTCAGTAAGGCTCAGAGTCTGGGGCAATAGAATAGGGGATTATAGGACTAGAGGGATTAGGAAGGGAGGTGAGGGGTTATAGGGCTTTAGTGTTTGAAAGCTAGTAGTGGAGACTGGGGGTTGTAGATCTTTGGGGAATCGTAGGACAGTGAAGATTGTGGATTATAGGGCTCTATGCGTAGCAGGGATGTGGGAGATTTATAGGGTTTTGGAGTAAAAGGGATTATACCACTTGGGTTTGGAGAAGGGTTACAGGTCTCTAGGAGTAGGAGAGGAGGTTGGGGGTCGAAGGGATTATAGGGCTTTAGGGATAGGTGGGGAAACTGGGGTTCATGGGGATTTAGGGGCTTCATTTAGGATTTAGGGGCATGGTTATAGGGCTCTAGGGGTAGGTGGGGTTAGAGAACTCTAGGGGTGGGTGGGGCTCTAGGGGTAGGTGGGGTTAGAGGGCTCTAGGAGTGGGTGGGGGTCATAGGGTGGGGTGAGAGGGCTCTAGGGGTAGGTGGGGGTCATGGGGTGGGGTTAGAGGGCTCTAGGGGTGGGCAGGGCTATAGGGGTAGG
>NW_020664481.1:20262719-20262993 GCF_002925995.2 Terrapene triunguis
GGGTAGGTGGGGGTCATGGGGCGGGGTTAGAGGGCTCTAGGGGTGGGCAGGGTTATAGGGCTCTAGGGGTAGGTGGGGGTCGTGGGGCGGAGTTAGAGGGCTCTAGAGGTGCGTGGGGCTCTAGGGGTGGGCGGAGTTAGAGGCTCTAGGGGTGGGCAGGGCTATAGGGCTCTAGAGGTAGGTGGGGGTTGTGGGGCGGAGTTAGAGGGCTCTAGGGGTAGGTGGGGTCATGGGGCGGGGTTAGAGGGTTCTAGGGGTGGGCGGGGCTCTAGGG
>NW_020664481.1:20267993-20312881 GCF_002925995.2 Terrapene triunguis
GGCTCTAGGGGTGGGCGGGGCTCTAGGGGTAGGTGGGGCTCCTGGGAGTAATAGAGCGCGAGCGGCTGCGGTGAGTCCCCCCGGCCGCAGGGGTCGCTGTGCCCCGCCCGCCCGCCCAGCCGGTCTCCGCCGCGGACTCTCTTGCTGGCTGGGCCGCGGCCGCCGGATCAGCCCCTTTTCCGGGTTCGCTGCGCTGCGCTCGGGGCCGGCTCAGGCTGCCGCCGCCGCTGGGGATCGGGCCTCGGGCAGAGACCGCGCGGGACCCGGAGCCCGGCCCGCCAGCCCCGCCCCCTCCCCTCCCCCCCCGCCGGGCCGGGACCGGCCCCCCCGCCCCGCTCCCCCCTGGGCCGGCCTGGCTCTGCTGCCCCCCGCCGCCGCCCTCCTGCGCTCCGTGCCCCGCCTCGGCAGCCCCGCCGGCCCCCTCCGCCGCCGCCTCCTGCAGCCGCCCCCGCCGCTCGCCCCCGCCATGCCCGGCCCGGCCGCCGGCAGCAGGGCCCGGGTCTACGCCGAGGTGAACAGCCTGAGGAGCCGCGAGTACTGGGACTACGAGGCGCACGTCCCGAGCTGGGGGTAAAGCGGCCCCCGCCCCGAGCCGGGCAGCGGGCGGGTTGGAGCCGGGGGAGGGGCTGGGGGGCTGGGGCGGGTTGGAGCCGGAGGAGCGGCTGGGCTGAGGGAGGCTGGGGCGGGTTGGCGCCGGGGGAGGGGCTGGGGGGCTGGGGCGGGTTGGAGCCGGGGGAGGGGCTGGGCTGGGCTGAGGGGGGCTGGGGCGGGTTGGAGCCTGGGCAGGGGCTGGGCTGAGGCGCAGGGGACTGGAGTGAGGGGGTTGGGCTGGAGCAGGGGTGTTGGGGAATGGGGGGGGCTGGGCCGCTAGGAAACGGGGGGCTGGAGTGAGGGGGTTGGGCTGAGACGCTGGGTGGGGGCCTGGGGTCAGATGGCGGGCTGGGGCTCTGGGGAGCTGGTGAGTGAGGGGGGCAGGCTGGAGATCCTTCCCACGATTCAGGGCCCTCTCCCAAATCCTGTCTCAGGGAGACCCCCGCTGCTGCCACCCACACTCCAGAGCTGGGGTAAGGGGGATCCCGATATGCTGAGCCTTCACCCCTCTGCCAGATGCAGGGCCAGGGGTGGATGGATGGGATTTGAGCCATCTCCCTCCATGACCAGCTCTTCAGGTGGGAGATGGCTCAAATCTCACTGTGGGGTGGTGGAGTGTGGTACCGAGTGAGCCCCAAGGATATGCATTAGGGGAGTTGGCACTGCCCCTCATAATGGCACTGTGAACCTGCCAGCGAAGCCCACCCCAGAAACAACCTTGCCGTAGACTCTCCGTGAGAGCAGATGTCCAGGGATGGGTGGAGATCTCAGAGCTGCCAGAGTGTCTCTTCTTCCCTGAGAAGGATATTAAAGGCTGTGGAGAGAGCAGGCTCAAGAAGGGGAGGGGGTATCACAGTGCCCCCTCCCCTCTTCACTGTGGGGTTGTGACACAGAGAGGAGGTGGTTGTGGGCACCTGTGCTGCTATTTGATTAAAGCCTTTTCTCAGCCTAGAGAGACTAGTTTGGGGATGGGTTTGCAGAATGTAGCTGTTTCAAGCCTGCCCCCTCATCAGAAAGCAGATCACTCAATGCACAGAGCTGTCTCCAAGTGCTTTGGATGCGAAGGGCTAATCGGGCAGGGAGGAAGGAGAATTCCAGCCCAGTAGCCTGTCAGTTATTTTCCTTTTCGCTGTCCACAGTAATCAGGACGATTACCAACTGGTTCGGAAACTCGGCAGGGGAAAATACAGCGAAGTCTTTGAGGCCATAAACATTACCAACAACGAGAGAGTGGTTGTGAAAATCCTCAAGGTGAGTGTCCAGTTGATGATCGTTAGTCTTTTTCGAGCTGGAAACGTGTAGGAAAGGGGACATCTTGCTAGGTTTATCGGGGGCATGGGGAGGTCTTGGGTCTCATTCAGTGTCTCATAAATTCGGGTTTCAGCCCTGCCCTCTCTGATGTTGGGGTGCTGGATTACATCTCTGGAAACACATTTTCAACTTGTGTCCTGTAGTGATGTTTTGATCTTTCTCCCCTCCCACCCTGGGTAGTAGGAGTCATGGGGTGCTTGTCAGATTGAAACTGTGAGCTCTTTGGGACAGGAATGCTGTGCGTCCTGATGTTTGAATGGGACTGGATGTGCTGTCTGAACTTGGTAAATAATATCTGGCAATGTTTGTCTAAAATGGCTTGTGAACCGTCCTGTCAACAGTAATGTGAAGCCTTGAGGGGGGATCCTTCCATTAACCTTTACATGATTGGCATTTAGCTGTGACAGAGCCAGGCTCTCTAGATTTTGGGAAAGCAAACTAAATCTTGGACTTGGTACTCTAGAAAATATATTGGATGGCAAATTCCTGGCTATTTAATGTTAGGAGTAAACATAATTGAAAATCAAGGCAAAGGATGAAACTTGTTTACCATCGCTCACTGCATGGTATGTTCTGATATGGTAACATCTCCATGATAGTGTCACATTAAAGACACAACTACAAAGGTAGCTATTAAAATCCTAACGGTTTGGGACAGCCAAGTGCTCCATACTGGCATGTGGGGAGCGCAGTTTCTGGTATCACTGCTGCCTGCGAGCACTGGAAGCAGCATGCTCAGCCTATGAAAGGAGTGATAACTGCATTATTTAGCAGCAGACCATTCAGCTGATTAAGGAAGGATATTTAAAGGGGAGAGAAATAAGAGATTGGTGAATTAACAGAATGCTTTGGCTTTGCCATAGTCCACCGTCTTCTTGCTTTCCCCCAATGTACAGAAACCTGCTTCCAACACTAGAAATGCTGAGAACTCAGATATGCGTCAGTCCTCAGTGCTACAGTTCGGGTAGGCTGGCTATACTTAGGAAGTGGCCCCTCAGCCGCTGTGGCTAGTAGCTAACTGCCATGCATACATGCTGCTCTGCTGAAAAGGGCCATGCATCTGTCAGCCTGTGAACTGGCTACTAGGTGTGACCAAGTTTGCTCTGACAAAATCCCCTTGGTAGCCCAGGCCAGCTAGCATTGGCTCTGCTCCTTTTCTTTCTCCTTCAGGACCAGGTGGGCTGCTCATCCAGGGCCTCTGATTCCTCGACCTCTTCTCCCCGCTCAACTTGTTCTGCCATGGATCATGTTCTGCCTGGCAACGGTTGCTGGGTAGGGCTTGACTTCCCAGCTGTTTCTGAGAAGTTAGCTATCTCAACAGCTTAACTAGGGTTCAGAATTAAGGTGGCAAAGTGATCTGAATCTTCAGTGAGAGTCCCCACACCAAACAGTTTGCTGGTTGGACTGTATATTCATATGTAGAAGTGAGGCTTGCATGTTGTAACTGAATTTTTTTGGTTTACTGTTCAGGCCTGTCCCTCCTTTGGGTGCTGCTGCCATGGTCTCAGCATTTGTTTGTCACTCTGGAGGCAGAAAAGTCAGCATTTAAAGAGAGAATATTAAAAGATAGCCAGAGTATAATTGTTATATGGAGAGATGTCTCTTGACTAAGCATAGGAAACCATAGGCTTCTGTTTACCACCAGTCTGGCTAATCCACCCTACGACTTTGGTGGTGGACCTCAGATGCTGATCCAGTGCCAGGAGAACCCATGTATTACCATATGCAAATAGGTGACAGTGAGCCACTGTTGCCAGGACAGGATCTTCTGAAATCTTCCTGTCTTTCTTCCTCCCCCTTCCTCCCCAAAGGGCCTGCAGTGGGATGATATCTTCTTCCTGTTGTAGACTGGATCCATGTCCATTTTGGGAGCCTGTCAGCATCACTTGTGAGTCAGTTGGAGAGGTCATTTGAGCAAGGCAAGGCGTTCCCTCTTCCCAGGGTCTGTGTGTGCTGCTACAGCAATACACCTAGTGTCTGCTGGGCCTGGAAGTGAGATTGAACTGTCAGTGTGTTGTGCTGCCCTTAGGCCTCAGGCTGACATTGTTCACTCAGTGTGTAAACAGCATTCCTGGAGTCACATTGTGAAAGCAGAAAGTACAGGAAGATAAAGATGAGCTTTCTTCAGAGTGGGAACTGGATCAGTACAAGGCAACTTTCAGATTGCCACCTTGTGTGTGATGCAAAATCATAGCACGTGTAGATAATATGTCACAATCTGCTCTACCTGGATTACTTAGTTTCCTGTCACTACATCTGTAATAATTAAGCCTATTTGTGTATTCTTGAGTTTTAGTAAATAGGATGCATCTTTCTGGCCCTCTGAATTCAGCCTCTAATCTGTGAAAGGAAAAATTAAACCAGAATGTAACAAGTTGTGCATGTGGCTTAAAAAAAATCACTTGCTGATGGATCAACCTTTTTAGCATCTTAATTTTTTGTAACATTTCCTGAAGTGCTGAGCTGTTTGTATGGATTGCTGTACTTTCTAATGACATAATCACCTAGTATTTTTCTACAGAACCCATGCCTCATTCAGTGTGCAAGTTGACACAGTGCTTAGTGAACTAGACAGGTGTTCAATATTTTTACCCTCACTGTTCAATACAGCCCCATGTCTTATCTGCTGCACACTGCACTGAATAAAGGATATGTTTACAGGCTTTTCTGTGGCTCTCATCACCATAATGTCTGAGTTCCTGACCTCACCCCTGTGATATCAGGAAGTTTTATCATGATTTCTCAGATGCAAAACTGAGCCACAGAGGGGATGGGGTGGGGCGAGAGAGAGACTTGTCAGAAGTCGCACAGAAAGTCTGTGAAAGAGGCAAGTCCCAGTCCTCTGCCTTAGCCATTCTTCTCCCACAGCCTCTTGCCTCATTTGCTACATGCCATACAGCTTTTACGGTGAATGAGGGCAGGATGCTGTGGGCTCCAGCTTTACTTCGGGACACACCATGCAACTATGTGGTGAATAAGGCAGGATGCTCTGGACCGTATACCATTTCACTACAAAACCTTGCCTCATTCACCGTGAGCATGTCATTAGGTATTGTCATAATGCATCTGCACAAGATTGTGCAGGCAACCGTAACTTTGTCACTTCCTGACTTTTGAATGCTTCACTTGCCAACCTTAATACTCTTTTAATGTAACATTTTTGTATGAAACGTCCTAAGTGTGTGGGGTTTTTTTTAAGCAAACGAAGAAAGCGAGTTCCTCCAGATCCCACTGTAGCTAGACAACAATTACATGCTCTGTGGTGCACATATGTACAGTCAGTGAGGCAGGAACCCTTGCCTTGTCCCCTATGCACTTTCAGAGATCACATTCCACAACAATCAGCTGCTAACAGTGAGGTCCATTTGCTTGGCCTTTGCACTCTTCCAGTGGTGCAAAGAATCTGGAAGGCCGCCCTAAGCAGGCACCACCTATGAAGCAGGCGACTGAGGATTTTCCTAGTATGGAGTATTCTTTGGGTGATGTACCTAGCTCTCTGCCAGCTTAGGGTGTGTGTAAGGCATGTCCTTCAGCTTAGGGGAGTACGGTCAGGGTGCCACTGCTCCGGTGATCCCCATCTGGTGTAACTGCCTCGGGGGGGGGGCGGAATTAGCAACTGAAGTTAGAACAGCCTCAGGGATGCTCTGTTATGCAAAGGGCCAAACCAATCTGAGGATCAAGAGAGGATCAAGTTACTACAGTGAACCTTTTCCGGAGGGTCTGGCTGGAGAATCTTGCCCACATGCTCGGGGTTAAGCTGATCGCCATATTTGGGGTCGGGAAGGAATTTTCCTCCAGGGTAGATTGGCAGAGGCCCTGGAGGTTTTTCGCCTTCCTCCGCAGCATGGGGCAGGGGTCGCTGGCTGGAGGATTCTCTGTGACTTGAAGTCTTTAAATCACGATTTGGGGACTTCAACAGCTGAGTCAAAGGAGAGAATTATTCCAGGAGTGGGTGGGCCAGCTTTTGTGGCCTGCATCATGCGGGAGGTCAGACTAGATGATCATAATGGTCCCTTCTGACCTTAAAGTCTATGAGTCTATGAGACGTGCAAAGATGGCATATGGCCACTGTTGCCTCCCACTCAGGTCCTATCCCAAGAACAGCTCAGCTGGACCAAGGATTGAGCCCTGAAATTCTGCTGCACAGCCAAAGGAATACCAGGGCATCATCTATTCAGTGACAGTTCCCGTTAAGTTTTATGTAATGTGCAGACATATTATCAATGGAATAGCAGAGTTCTCTAACCTAATCCAGCGCAGATGTCCAAAGTCTGTTGTTTTTTTTTTAAACATCGTAACTCAAACCCAGTCAAACTGGATTTTCACTGGACCAGGGAAAGGCCCATCTACAATTTAGGTGCTGTACACCTGCCAAATTTCAGTTTTCCATCACCTTCTGCCGAGGTGCTAAAGCTATTTTTAAAAAAAACCCAAACTTGGCTGCAATCATGTTTTCTTAAGGGGGGAAAAATGACACTTTTTTCAATCCCTCTGTGCCTGAAAATGTCTCATCTGTTTTGGCTAAAACCTCAGGGAGCCCTTCTCTCTCTCTCTCCCCCCCGCCCCTTTCTGAAGGTAAGAATAAGCATAGCAAATTGCAGCCCCAAAGATAAAACCTTGAGAAAGTTAGAAATGAGTGAAAGAAGATGGGAATACTTGGGACCATTCTAGTTAAAGTTGCCGGTGCACACCTATAGTGCCACTTCCTTGCTGATTTTCACAGCCTATGAGTTTGAGTTCTCTCTTGTGCCTGTTATCTCCAATACTGGTGTCTGCCCAAGGCAGTGACTATAGCATCTATATAGCCAGCTCTCTGTAGGATTTTTCCCACTTCTGTTCTCTCTAGATTTGTGTATTTTGTTCAGTGTGCTACGTGTTTACAGACACACAAGGGAAAAGGTTCCTCCCCTGAGGCGTTTACCATCTGAATAGGCAGCATCCACATGAAGGATAGGGAAGGGCTGCAATAAAAAGCAGAGGGATCGAGTGATGAAGTGTAAGGGCTTGTGTTTCTAGCGAGAATGGAATTGTTCTCTCGCTCGTTTTGGTGCTTTCAACCCTGGAGCTGCTGCATTAGCTGGTACGCCTAATTGCAATGTGACAGTTTGGTCCCTTCCCCCCCCATCAGAGTTACGGGGGGGGCGGGGCCTAGCCAAAGGTACTTCTAAGCAGCGGACTACAGACTACTGTACAGTAATATATTTGATCATCCTTTTGGGTTGTAATATCCTCTCAGTTGGGCAAAAACCTCCTTATCCGTCTTGTTTTATTAGATTCTGTGAGAACCACTATATGGTTTTCTTTGAAGGCTAGAGTCTTTCTTAGCCTTTTTGAAGAAACTAACTTTAATATACTTAAATGACTTCCATATTGGTGTGAAAAAGAGAGTGTGGAGTAGGATCAGGTATGTCACTGGTTCCTCATGGCTGCAGCTTTTGACTCAGTCACCATCTCCATCCTAAAAACTGAGCTTGCACCGAAGTTCTGTGCCTTCCCCTCTACTCTTTCAGTTGCGGCATGAAGAAGTGCCTCCTTTCTCTTGGCCCAGATCATCTGCCTGTTGCATATCCCACAGCACTCGTTTAAATGCGTCACTGATGTTTAGCTAAAACACCCAGAGAAACTATGAAATATACAGGCGGGGGAGCAATCTTTGCTGTTAGCCTTGTGCGGTTTAAAGCTTATTCTGTTGCCAGAGTCCTGTTGTTGAGTGGCGTTGTGGTTGATTAAAATTGTGTACTTGATTGAGTGACATCTTTGTATTACCACTTTAAGTTGCACCAAACTGCTACTGATTTATCACACAACACGATCAATTGGTTAGTTACGAACTAGGAGAGTGTTCATAGCCGGGCATTTGCAAAGTGGGTTTGTAATTAGTCTGTTCACACTGGCATTGGGCAGAACCTTGGTAAATAAGTTCTGTTAGGCTGGTCCAGCACGGAGGATCCAGGTTTGGGTCCTGAATATCTCAAGTGCAGCAGTCTTGAAGTGTCCTGGGTGGAGCCCTGTCCATCCATCCTCCAGCTGAAAGGATGAATGCTACCGGTATGCAATTTTAGAGGGCGGGAGAGGAGAATTATAAAGGCAAAAACAATTTAGCATTTTCAAATGCTTTCCCCTCCCCCTCCCCCCGCCGTGCTGCTCTTGGGAGTTTACAAAAAAGTTAAAATTTCCTTTTAAAGGATATTTTGCAAGACGGTGAAAGCACAAATTGTTGTTAAAACAAATGGTCATTTTCACAACTGCTTTAAATCTGTATTACTTGGTTTTCCAGCTAACATTTGCTAATGACAAAATAAATTCAGCTGTTCTGAAGCCAGTTTCCCTATTGAGCAATCAATGTTGTGCTTAGTAGGTTGGTTATAATAACCCCTTGGTAACAATTGCTAGCTATAAAGAGGCCTTGAGTACAATCTACCTATTGAACATTGTCGTACGGATGCTAGACAAGTTCTTCTGAGGTTGGACTCTGCAACATCAAGATTTGCATACTGATTCATTGGAATCATTACAGGATCTGCCGATAGGATTTGGTGAACAAAGAATAGTCCATTTTTTTAAAGGTTGAAAATATTAGTTTGCCTGATTAATGTTGTCATTTCCTGCCTTGAGTGATTAAAGTTGCATACAATCGCAAATCTGTGTTACAATGAGGCTTTAATTGCATGCCCAGGATATTTCTCCTAAACAGTATTCTCTACAGTTCTAGTTACACAGGCTGCAACGTATGTATTTTTCATTCTCATGTATTTACACTGTCTTTGTCATAATCTGACTTCCTATATGTAACCTTGTCTCTAAGGTTTCAGAGTGGTAGCCGTGTTAGTCTGTATCGGCAAAAACAACGAGGAGTCCTTGTGGCACCTTAGACGTTAATTAATAAATAAATAAATTTTGTTAGGGTATGTCTACACTACCCGCCGGATCGGCGGGCAGCGATCGATCCAGCAGGGGTCGATTTATCGCGTCTAGTGTAGATGCGATAAATCGATCCCCGAGCGCTCTCCCGTCGACTCCTGTACTCCACCGCCACGAGAGGCGCAGGCAGAGTTGACTCACTGCGGTGAAGACACCACGGTAAGTCGATCTAAGTATGTCAACTTCAGCTACGTTATTCACATAGTTGAAGTTGCGTAACTTATGTAGACCAGGCCTCAGTCTCTAAGGTGCCACAAGGACTCCTCGTTCTTGTCTCTAAGGTATATTAAATGTGGTCAGCAGACATGCACTGCACATTTTGTTTTCAATCCTTAATGCCTCTCTGTGTAGATGCAGTTTGGGAGAGGAGGCAGTTATCTACAAAAGTGAGGCCTTATTTATGCTAGAAGGTTGTCCTGCATTAACTATACTGATGTCATGAAAGTAGTACAAACGCAACACCCCAGCATGGACACACTTACATTGGTATAAAGATGCTTTATATTGATAATAGGTATTCCTGTACAAGAGGAAGAATAACTATCACAATCTAAGGCACCTTTATACTGATATAACTAGGGCTTTTACCAGTATAGCCATTTCAGTTAAAAAAATAGAAAGAGAATGGGGGGGAAAATCACATCTCTACCTAGAACAGTTATATTATTAAACTTGGAAGTGTAGCCCAGCCTTAGCTGTAAAGTGAGGTGTCCTTCTGCATTTACAAGGGAACATCCAGTATTATGTGCAGTTTGATACTCTTCAGCTAAAGGGCTGAAATGGGCTTTGTTTGGTATTATGAGGCTAGTACCATAGTAGTAAAAGAGGGTATGCAGATATTTAAGGTCGTAGGAGAAAACTGTATGTTGTATATGAGAGCGTGACCATAATGCATGTGTACAAGGGGGTCGAGGGAAAGTTACACATGTGACCTTCAGGCTGGCAGCTCCTGACCCTTGAACGTTAACTGTGCAACCCTTCGATTCCCCTAATGTAGTACTTAGTGGAACTTCCTAGGATATTTTTTTTTAAGGCGAAATGATAGACAAAAATGCCATAATCCTGACAGTTTAGCTAAATACTGCCAGAATGCCTGTGCCAATCATTTGATAAGGTATTAAGCAGAGAGCCGTCTCCCGTCTAACCTTAAATAATGCTAAGCAGGGCAGGCTTATACCCCAGCTATGGCATTGCCAAGGAGCACGAGAGCAGGGTTTCCCTTTGCTGCTCCTTAACAGGTCAGCAGCTGTAGAAGCTCCTGTCTGTGGGGGAGAGACCTGCTAAGGCAGGGGGGCATGAGGTTATTACATGGGGGGTCGCGAGCTGCCAACCTCCACCCCAAACCCTGCTTTGCCTCCAGCATTTATAATGGTGTTAAATACATAAAAAAGTGTTTTTAATTTATAAGGGGGGTTGCACTCAGAGGCTTGCTGTGTGAAAGGGGTCACCAGTACAAAAGTTGGAGAGCCACTGGGCTAAGGTTTGCAGGGCTCTGTGGACCCTTTGCCTCTGTCCATGCACACCTTGTAAAGTGCATGGCTGAGTTAGCTGTGTGTACTGTCTGGCCTTAGCTACACGCTTCATGAGCTTAGCAGTACAAATGCACTGTACACGCATTGCATGTAGTTTTGAAAGGGTCCTAACTCAACCAAGTTGAAACCAGTTATTGCTAGAGCTCTCCAAACGATTTCTTTTTAATGACAACGATAACCTTGTCAGATTTCAACATCTACCTGCTGGCATTTCAGCTACAAAGGTTTTAGTCACTCTTTGATTTGAAAAGTGGCCGAACAGTGTTTGCTCACATTTTGAAAAGAAGAGAAACCACTTTCAGCCAGAGACCAAGCCTGGAGATTTTCATGACAAAAGGCAAAATGTTGAGACATGTATGAGTGATTGAAAAGTGGGTTAGAATAGAAACCTTTCTTCCTCATTAACTAGAGTGGTCATTGCTGCTATAATGAAGAATCTTAATAAAAGGTTCAGGATGGAGGAACCACAGCACCTCTGCCTACACTGGTGCTAAGGACCTCGGAGTTAATACAGTGTAAGGAGTAAGTGGGTTTTACACCTCCACCCTGTTAGACTAGGACATGAAATACAGACGTTAACTGTCTGACGTCACTTTGAGAGTGAGACAGGGAGGGTGAAGTAATATCTTTTTTTGGACCAACTTCTGTTAGTGTACGAGACAAGCTTTTGAGCTGAAGAAGAGCTCTATGTAGCTCGAAAGCTCATCTCTCTCACCAACAGAAGTTGGTCCAATCAAAGATATTACCTCACCCACCTTGTGTCTCTAATATCGTGGGACCAACACAACTACAAACGATATCATTTTTGTCCTTTTGACAAGTTAAGGATGCCTCTTCAGCTTCCTGGCTGGGCCTAGATATTGAAGTGTATGTGACAGAGCAGCTCATGCATGATTCTGAGACTACAGTACAGTAACTGGATTTATGTCTCTTTAATTCCATCTTGGCCTTTAGGTGATAATTAAACCACAGGAACAAAGCTAGAAGGTTTACATGTCCATTCTGATATGGACAGAATTATAGTCCCATAATGAAACCTCTTCCTGCTGGGTCCATGACACACACAGGTGACTGCTCCCGTCCCCTGCTGCTGCAGATGTTCCAGTTCTGTCATTGTTCCCTGTGTGACTCTTACCTTCCATTGTCATCTCTCCATTGGACACTGGAGAGTGGTGACAGTCCGTGGCACCGATTGACTCTTGTAACTGATGGGCACGATGCAATTTTATACGATTGTATTATATCTTGTGCTGCAATTCATGTGTTATGGGAGCCTCAGTAACTGTTATCTGTGAGGGTTTGCTTAATTGTTTCCATAGTAAACCCATGTTTTCAGTAGTTCGTAACTTTCTGCAGCTTTCACCTTTGAGCTGAAAATTTCTAACCTTGGTGTCTGTTGGAAGATGACCTGTTTTGGAAAGTTTGAGTCAAAATGGTTCAGCCGTGTTTGACAGCATATGAGAGAGGAGATACTTGCTCCATTATATAAATAAATACAGTTGTAATGCTTTCGGAACAGCTCTAAAGCTAAAATGGTTGGAGAGCAAAAACAAAACATAATCTGGCAGAGAAATAGCCCTTATTGAGGGGTAGTGGCTTTGGAGAATTCTGGTGAAAATGGGGTTTGTTTTGATTTGACCGACTTTTGAGATCTGACTCTTTCTTTGTGTACATGCAGTAAAGATGGAATGACATTTTAACTCTTTGAAGGTAGGCTATGCAGCACGCCTGTATCTAAAATTTAATTACATACTGCAAAATTTACTACAGGTTCACAGTGAACGAAAGAGCTACATAGAAGCCCTTGCCTCGTTCAATGCACATCTTGCAAACCTGACCAGATCCTCCTAAGGTGTTCAGGACACAGTCACACAACGAGAATGCTATTTGTCTAGTTACTGTAGGAATTTTATCTTTCCAAAAGCCTAAAATGACTTAATTTGAGAGAGAATTTGAAATTGTGACTAACTGTATAGTAGTGTGTATTCACAAGGAGGTAGAGTTAAGGTGGTATGTGCAACTTAACTTTCTTTTCCTGATTTGTGGGTGCTTAATAGTCCTACTTTAATGTTTTCTTAATGTAGATTTTAAATATAACAGGTTTAATGGGAGTCTGTTAACTGAAACTTCAGTTTTTTCCTTTGGCTTTCTTGCTTTTTGAGCAGTCTGTTTACTGAGAATTCGTTGGTTTGTGTTTATGATATGCTCTCTATTATAGGCGGGATCTGACGCAGGGGTTAGTGCTCATACCTGTGAGTAAGGGGTTTTTGTGACTATTTTGTTTTCAAATTGAAAGCACTTAGAGACTTTAAAAGCCTCTCAGGGATCTTTAACTTTCAGTGCTTCAGGAGGCAGCCAAAATGAAAAAGGAAAGTTTTTCAATTCAATGTTACAATGGTGGGTCTCTAAAGTTTCTCATTCTACAAACCATTTTTTTGGGAGGGAGCGATATGTGAGTAGGAGAGAGTGCTTTTCATGAACTGAAATCCCTTCTCAGTACCTCACTGTGGTTCTCTATAGCTCTGTCTGCAGATCACGCCTGGCCCATGAACCATTGTTTATAGCCATTGTCTTAAAATCTTACTTGCTGTGTTGCTTTTTCCTCCCAGCAGGGGCAGGAATAGAGAGTCAACAACTGTAACTCCCCTTATGCTGAGTTATGTAAATTATCTCGTTCTATGGAAATGGGCAGTTGATCAGTCTGGGGGGGGGGGGGGAAACCCTTTAATTTGATGATAACCCTCCTTCGTAATGTTTGCTCCCAAAAAGAGGTTTTTGGAGTGTGTATGTTTGAAGACAAGTTTACGACAGTTCAAAATATCCTTACAATTTTTTTTTAAAGTGTGTATAAAAGCAATAACTTGTCCACAGGTGCAGTTTTACTGGGTGTTCACACTCCCTGGGGTAGTTGAATAACTAAATGATGTGTAATTATACACTTAAATGTCTAAACTGCTTCATAAATGTTGATAACTGGAATTTCAGCAAATTAAGTAACTGAAGAAGGACTCAAGATAGGTTACTTCCAGAAGAAATAAGAACTGCACAGCAATGGAACTAAAAAATCATATGTGTTAAACCAGTAAACACAGGCTGTGGTACATCATCTGCCATATTTGTCATGTGATAATAATGCATAACAACTAACTGTAACCTTTTCCGTGTTGGGTGGTTTTCAAGTGCTTTTAAACTTGGTGACGACCACAGTACGGGTGGCTGGTTTTGTGTGTAAAGTGCTCTGCCATTGCATGCAACGGAAAAGTAACCCATCCTGACAAGAGGGAATATACTGTTTGAGGCGCCTGTCTGCCCTGTATCAGCCCTTTCTGAAAACTGCCGCCGCCTTGTGGCTAGGAGTGTTCTCATTCGCCCTCCCCCAAGAGGCGGGAAGTAGTTCAGTCCAGTATAAATCACTGGATGAGAACTGGTGGTATCTTCTGAAAGGGTCTCACTTCTAATCACTTTTGTGTATTTAAGCCAGTGAAGAAAAAGAAGATAAAACGAGAGGTTAAGATTCTGGAGAATCTGCGAGGTGGCACCAACATCATTAAGCTGATTGACACTGTCAAGGATCCAGTGGTAGGTATCAGTATGTCCTGAGGTATCTAGTGCTGGGCTTGTCTTGAGCTGTAGTCTGTAGGGTAATTGATGGAAATACATGTTTCAAGTGCAAAACTCCTGTTTCTTGCTGGTTGTCTTGTCACCTTAGTTTTCATCTTGCTGTTTACATCTTCCTTCACTGAAGAGCAGCGTTGGGGTTTTTAGGTTCTTTTGAGAGTACTTTGGTTTGGATGACTTGGTAATCTTCCCTGTACCCCAAAATCCTTGATTCCCTTTCTATATCTAATGATGCCTCTTGGGGGAGAAAGCTTTGTGACTCCACACGCGCATGCACGTATGCATATGCCATCTCTGCGTCATGGCCACTTGTGACTTAAACAATGGTAAGATTTGTCCAGGTGAATTGATAGCAGGTGCTCATCCTCCCACTTGGTTACATCTTGTTGTCTTCCTACTTAACAGCTTATTGCTTATTTCCTCTTCCTTACTTCCTAAATAATATTTCTCTTGTTTGGTCTGGTTTGTTATTTAGATGCTACGTTTGCCTCTTTCCCAGAACAATTTCTTTGTTGGTTGGGGGATAAGGGGTTGTTGGACTGGGTCACATGATCTTCTAGTTTATTGACATCTACAAGAGAAAACGATTAGCAAGTTCTAAGTATTAGCAAGAGAATGATACAATTTCATTTACCAGCTCAGCTGTGAGGCGATACATTTCACCTTGCTGTGCACTAACATCTTATGCTATCTGTGATCAACCAGCTGGAGGGGAAAAGCATGGTCGGAAATGCCTAGCTGATGCTTGCTGTGTGGGTAATAAGCATTTGTTCCAGCACACTTTGGTAGCAGAGTGTTCCTACCCTGTTGTGTGGGGCACAACAGTGGGCAAAAGCTTGGGGCAGGAAAGTAAATGCAAGTGTGTTTTTTGTCAGTCAGAATTACGGGGCTCAGAAAGGGCAGAAGGTACTGCTCTTGCAGGAAGATGGCTAACCCATTCACCTTTCTCTCTTGCAGTCAAAGACCCCAGCTTTGGTGTTTGAGTACATCAATAATACAGATTTTAAGGTGAGTTTGTCTCTGTACCAAAGTGGGGGAGGTGGGAGGTCTCAAGGTCCTCTAAATTTGCCATACACCAGGTTTACTGGAGACCCTTTGAAAAGCCAAGTTGCTGTTGACAGCAGTGGGGGAAATAATGGCTTTGGTCTATACACCACCTTCCCTTGTAACTTCAGCCAACACAGATCGAGTACGGCTCTGAGAAATAAAACTCGAAACTGCCCAGCTGTCCCTCCTTGTGACTTTGAGGTGTGAGTTCCAAGGATACAGGAAAATGGGAGAGTTTGTTGCATTTCCTAGTTACCCTCTCTCAACATAGCAACTGCTGCTGTGCTGTATTTTAAATCTAAGTTAATCCCTCGGCTATCATACTCTATTTATGGCAGGGCTGTTGATGGAGATGGTGGCATTGATTTGCATAGAAATCCTGCGGAGCTGATGTGTAGAGTCGTGACTTAAGGTCTGAGAGTGAGTGTTCTCACTTGGAAAGATCATAGCCAAGGTGTGACATGACCTATGTTGGAGGAGATGTAAAGCTTTTTTCCAGACTGCTGTATATTTTCTTCCTTTGTGTTAGTTGGGGAGCTGAGTGGAATATTTCTCTTTCCTCTGGTGAACCTCTCCAAGTTGGTCCATCAGTGAGCATATTTGCTACTGTAACAGTTTCTGGCTGGGGGAAATGAGCTAATCTGTGTAGTTAGTAACTTTCTGAAGTAGGTGTGGTTATCCCTCCTTGCTCCAGGTTATCCCTCCTTGTATCATAAGTGATTAACTCTGCGAGATGGCCTTTTAGCGAGTCATTCATAATTAATTCTAACGGCCGTCAGTTAGCACCCCACTGTCTCCGAGCCATTTTCTTACTCCATATGTAGGAAAATACTGTCCTGTGATGTTGAATAACGTGACTGAGTGTGTGAACCGTTAGGAGATGCTCGCTTCTTAGGATTTAGGCCTCAGAGTACTCAAGAAATGTACAAGGAATGTCACTGGGCTGTTGCCGGTACAACTTGCTATTACGGAGAGGAGCAGAACTTGGTCCTTCACTCCCCAGTCAGCAGATTTTTAAAGGTATTTAGGTGCCTAAAGATACAGATAGGCACCTAATGAGCTCTCATTTAAATTAATGGGAGTTAAGCACCTAGGCGCCTCTATGTATCTTTAGGTGCTTCGACACCTTTGGTCCCACGGTTATTACATTGCATCCCTTTGCTCTCTAGTGAATTTCTCTGCACTCCAGGATGGTCCCAAAAGAGCTCAAATTCCAGGCCTCTCAGAGGTGGAGTTGCTAGAATATGAGGAAAAGGAGGAGAGGAAGTAAAAAGAAGAAACCCCCTGAGCTCAGAGCTTAGAGAATAAGTGTTCCCTGTGTTCCACACGTAGCGTTGCAAACCTATGGGTTACCAAGAAGGTTAATACCCAGCCTTGGGAACCCTTTCCCTCAAGATGGGGCTACTAGCAACTTTGGCCTCAGTCACTGAAAACTTGCTGAAAGGAATAAGGAAGCAGTATATTGGCCATGTGAAAGACCTGCAAGTCCTCTAAGCCTTGCGGTTCAAGATTGCATGCATGGCTTCCATCACACGGGAGTCAGTGTAGTGAGTCAAGTGCTACTGTAATGTGCTGACCACAGCCAATGCACGTAGTTAATCTGGCTGCAGCATTTTGGACGTTATTTACGCTGTGTAGGGATTTAGCAGGGAGACCAGAATATAGTAACGTGCAAGAGCATCTGTCCTGCGAGTGTTTGAGGGGGAGTGAGCATTGCCCCATTAGAGTAAATGGCAACAAGGGCAGTGTTATGCAGCAACCTTTCTGGGCTAATTAAAATGACCTGGATTTGTCTGGGTTTAATTTGAATCAGCTGGATTGTGCAAACAGTGTGTACTGTTCTGAACTATGGACTTCTGTACGCACTAAGCATGCTGCCTTTAGGCATTTGGCCCCCAGGACGTAGCCATTTCGGTTGATGGCTGAAAATCTTTTGAAGTACTCATTACACTTCATTTACACTTTTTAACAAACAGCATGAGAGAAAGCCAAGCCCTAGGGTAGCAAATCAAATTGTTTTGAACAAGGATCCCTTCTTGCTATCCCGAAAAGCCACGTGTGCCTAATAATGTGTCTACACAAAAATTCAAAGCAGGGCATATTTCCAAGTCAGTGATTTGATTCTCACTTCCCCAGCTGGTATAGCATGGGGGGAGATATTAGATTTAACAACTCGAGACAAACCCCCGTCAGGGATGGTCTAGATAATACTTAGTCCTGCCTTGAGTGCAGGGCACTGGACTAGATGACCTCTTGAGGTCCCTTCCAGTTCTATGATTCTATATTCTATGAAAACCTACCCAGTTCTTACCAGATAATGCTGTCTCCTAAATACTGTTCTAAACATGAAGATATCTGGGTATTATGGTCAGAGGATACAGTAGCAGGGGAGTTAAATGGTCTCTCCTGATGGTTTGGTATGGATCGTGTGCCACATTCCTAGCAAACTGTCATTCCCACCAAGAACAGGAATAGTTGCTTGCTTTGTTTTCCCCAGTGATTGCAAGCTAAGTTGTGCATTGTTACCCATGTTGTTCATATCTGAACAGGACATCAGAAGTTGCATTGCTGAGTTGTGGCCATTGCATCAGAAGAAATTAAATGGTTTTAAAATGAATCATTACAAAGTAAATATAAAAGCCTGAATCTTGAGGATCATCAAGACGCAAATATGAGTTCAAGTTTTAAAGATTCTTTATTTTACTGTCTTTCTGCTGATTGATATGAGACAGAACTGGAAAACTTTGCTTGAAACTGAAAATATGAAAATCCTGTCTACATCATGAGACATTCAGCCTGGCTAGGAAAGAGTAGTAGATTTATAGCTTAAACCTCAGTAGCCTTGTTTAGGACCTGCATTTTTTGAGTTTTCAGGTTCATGTATTTACATGCACAGATGACTGAGTGCCTATCTAGCCAATGCACATGCAAAAACGCACAAGAGGATCTCTCATTTTAAAATAAAGCCCCAAAGTCTCTTTCTCTCTATTAAGACAGGAGCGACGTGCTTGGAGGGCTGAGTGAAAACAGGTCCAAGAATCCTCATGTCAGTTCTCACTGGCTCTCCTTGAACCCTATTAATAAGATGTCTGGAGACTTAAACTGGAAGCTTTCCAACTTGTTTCAGTTTTTTCCTTCTTTCTTTCAATGCTCCATGTTTCTAATTCAAGTGATAGGGAATTGTCCTCTTACTCATTTTGGTGGCGTTGGTCCATATGCTAAATGCTTGAACTTGTGATCACTATAATTACTTGTACACCCAATGGCGGTGTGACAACCTTGTGTGTGTGTCTCAGAAAAAATTGTCAGAGCATGAGCGGAGGGTTCTCAAGCTGGTTCCAAGTGACTCTTTTGACTATGATGGGCCACTGCCAGATACTTGACAGTATTACATTTTTATCTTTCTCTCTCTCATTTGTAATAGCCTCTTTGAAGCTAGAAAATGTCGTTATTGATCTTCTTTTCTGGCAAATGCTTTCCCTTGTGCTTTCAGCAAAATTACATTTTTGCTTAATGTTAATTGCTTGTTACGCTACTTAGTTAATGTCACTTCCTTTGGAGCACAAGCATTGCCAGTGGTATCTGCATAACCCTGAGAATAGTGCTGCTTGGACTCCCTCAGCTGCCTTATGGTCTGTCTTTGCAAGAGTGGAGCCTAAAACATTGTAGGTCCGACCTAAAGAAAAGCTACAGGAGTTCCCAGATTTAGTGACTCTCAAACTTTAAAATCAAAGGAATTTAAATATTTTAAAATTATATTTGGATTCTGTGGTGATAGGTGGCCCTAGAAATACCTTAAGTAGATGAATACCTTACCTTTTAAATTGGTCAAATTATCTTAAACTGCTTAATTGTATACCTACGGGCTTGATGAGCCAGAGTTTGAAAAATCATACTTAAATTATTTTCTCACATGAAACAGAATGTCTCTACTTGTGTCTTAATGAGTGGCCAACATTTCTCTTAACCATAAGTATAAACAAAATTTATCTTTGAGGTCACAAGCTACTCACAAATGATTGCCTTAAATTGTGACTTCAGACAAAATGAAAGTCAGGCAAATGGTCATTAGGTAGAGGCACAAAGTGCCCATTGTCTTTCTGTTTCCAACTGGAAGTTAAAACAGCTGACATGCTCCCAAACCAGGGGCGGCTCTATGTATTTTGCCGCCCCAAGCACAGCAGTCAGGCAGCTTTCAGCGGCACACCTGCGGGAGGTCCGCTGGTATTGCGGAGTCGGGCATGCCTGTAGGAGGTCCGCCAGTCCCGTGCCTTCGGTGTACCCACTGCTGAATTGCCGCCGAAACCGCAGGACTAGTGGACCTACCGCAGGCATGCCGCCGAAGGCAGCTTGACTGCCGCCCTCACGGTGACCGGCAGGCCGCCCCCCGCGGCTTGCCGCCCCAGGCACGCGCTTGCTGCGCTGGTGCCTGGAGCCGCCCCTGTCCCAAATGCCTACTTTCTCCCCCAACAGCCTTCAAATGATGCATATTTGCATAGTACCAGAAATGTGTGGTACTCATAGGTCTGCAAGATAATGGCTCCTGGCTCGAAGAGAAAGATGGAGTCTCTTTCGAGCAGCACTGCACAGGTTGTGCTATCTTATTTTTAGCAGATCCCACTTTGAAAGGCAGGAGTAGAGTTGACAGGCTGTTTAGAAGAGGTGTTTGAGAGGAAGAAATGGCAGAGGTGCATAGCAGATCAGGAAGGGAGATCCAGGCTGTATGGGGCAGAGTAGAAGAAAGTGAAGGAGCTTTATCCAGATAACTTTTGGAGCAATTGGGATTACATCTCTACCCAGGATGGAGATGATCATAGAATATGAGGATGGGATAGCTGGTCCCTCCTCTTTCTCTGTGTATTGGGTGATGCAGGCAGGCTGCTAGGAGTCCAGTGTCCTGGGATTCCCTTTAGTTCTATTTTTCCACCTCTTGAGTGACCGCTTCCCTGCACCTTCCCACCCAAACTTCTGCATATTGAGGATAAATATACTTTCCCACTACATTTGCAACACATACATGGGATATAAAGGCATGAAATAAAACTGTTTCTTAGCTTAGCTATAAACACCGGCAGCCAACAGGCAAATGGTTTTCAAGTGATCCCATTTGAATGCTTTACACCTCCAAGCAGCACCCCTTAAATGCAGTACTATGTTGAAAAGTCATAAAAAGAACAGTGCCTTATTCCAGAAATCTGTGCCCCTGCGTAGGCAGGCAGACTAGCTCCCTGTAGTGAGGAAAAGTGTTTACTGGTTAACTCCTCTTAGCCCTGCTGGTTCCTTCTTGGGCATCAATAGAATTGTTCAACGACAATCAATTCCATCTGTTCAAACCCACTGAAAGCCCTTGAGGGCTGTACAGGTGCCTCTGAAGGCCTGATTGGCCTGTGGAGCCTCTGTTGTTGGTGCTGATGCACGAGAAGGAAAGAGACCAGTTTGACTGGCAGAGCAGAGCCCAGGTTCAGTTTGATTGGGCTGGCAGTTAACTGAGCAGATGTTAACGGAAATCATCAAGATACAGAGCCTCACAGTGACGTTTGTCACCCTTCAGACTAAAACCACACTGAGAACAGAGCGCGAGAACGGAACTCTGGCGAGAACTTGGTGATGAAGGGACCTGCCAGGGCTCTGTAAATAGCTTAAATAAAGAGAGTCTGGAACCCTGCTGGGAGGATGTTCATTTTATTTCTCTCTCTGTGGACCGAGATTTCCCAAAGCTATGTTCTTATTGTTGCACCATGCTGTGGAGACCTTGGCTCTGGCTTTAAAAGGCCCCGTGCTGAGCAGGTTAAAAGGGTGGTAGAAACAATCAGTGGGCGTAAAATGGTACAAGGCAGCTAGAGAGAGGAAGGCTCAGAAAGAGAGTTTTAAAATGCTCCATTCCACCCTTGTGCCAAGCCGTCCATTTAGCAGTAGCGTGAGCACCTCCAGCAACTTCTCTGACTTTCTCTTGTGAAAACGTAGGGAACTGTTCTGTATTTCATATTCCGTTTGTACAAGGAAGTGTGTTGAAAGAGGCTGTTGGGCAACAAACTTCAGCTGAGAAGGCAGCCTAGCTTCAGGGGAATGGTGCTGGGAGGGGATAATAGTTAGAATACCTTTGTCAGGCTCTTGGGAGAAGGCAGCCCGACATGGGACTAAGGAATGAGAGCACTTGGTTCTATCCCAGAGGTGGGCAAACTACGGCCCGCGGGCCACATGCGGCCCACGGGACTGTCCTGCCTGGCCCTTGAGCTCCCGGCCGGGGAGGCTAGCCCCTGGCCCCTCCCCTGCTGTCCCCCGCAGCCTCCACTTGCTGTGCTGCCAGTGCTCTGGGTGGCGGGGCTGTGAGCTCCTGCCGGGCAGCGCGGTGGTGCAGCTGGCTCTGGCCGGGCGGCGCGGTTGCCAGTCCTGGCGCTCTGAGTGGCTTGGTAAGGGGGCGGGGAGCGGGGGGGTTGGATAAGGGGCAGAGGGTCCCAGGGGGCAGTCAGGGAGCGGGGGCAGTTGAATAGGCATGGGAGTCCTGGGGGGCCTGGCAGGGGTGTGGATAGGGGTTGGGGCAGTCAGGGGACAAGGAGCGGGGGGGGTTGGATAGAGGGTGGGGTCCCGGGGGGGCCGCTAGGGGCAGGGGATCCTGGGAAGGGGGGGTCGGGGCCAAGGAGCAGGGCGGGTTGGGGATTCTGAGGGGGGCAGTTAGGGGGCAGGGGCCAGGCTGTTTGGGGAGGCACAGGAGTTAGTTGCCTAAGTATTTTTGAGGATATGGGCCTTAGTCTCTCATTTTCCATCTGTAAAATGGGAAGACTAATCTGTCCCGGTGTCTCAAATCGACAGAGGAAAGGTGCTATGTTCGTGAAGATGATTATGGTCTGTCCTTCGTGGAAAGATTAATTTCATAAACCCCCAAACTTTTCAAAATGGCTTGTTTGAAAACGAAAGAAATGTTCAGATGAAAGAGCTGTGCTCCACTTGCACTGATCTGCTCCAGGGCATGCATAAGAAGGCTGCTGGTGTGCTGGAGGAGAGCAGAAGGTTCTCCGGTGAGCCCCAGTAGCCAACAGACCCCCTGTTGTAGCTTATTGCTGTATCGTTTTGTCTCATCCTTGCTGACTTGTGCCTGCTTCACCGAGTTGCGCTTGGATGTTAGGATCACCCTAGCTCATGAAAATCGAATTGAGTTTGCACCCCAAGAGGCACTAAACAGTTCCTGGGCTTGTAAATGTTCTTTGTACATTGCTGGATGAATAGGCAGCTTATTGGAGCAGGGATGGTGAAGGCTGGGCTGTTCAGGTGTGTTGCTGAGGGCGCCTTGGGCATAGGCGGTGACTTGTTTACATCACTCTTCATCGTGTATCCGGACACCGCTCCAGAGTTGAAGAGAATTCAGGATCAGCTCTAGTTTCTTGGAATGTGAATTTCAAATCGCCACTGTGGGGTTTTCTTGAAACAACCAGGCAATGCCCTGAGCTAGCAGCTGGCTTTGAAGTTAATGAAATCAAACAATTTGACTGGGCTTTGAGGAGACGCTTGTTTATTAAAAAGGAAAAAAGGTTAAGTCCTGCTGTTTTCTATAAAACTCAACGTGCATGTCATGCTTCGCATAGCTGCTGCTTCCTAGCGCCATGCTGGGCCTCTTGGGAAGGAGGGAAGAACTCACCCCATGGGGTAGGAGCAGTGGAACAGGGTCGGGCTGAGGAAGGTGCCGATGATGGATATAAAGTGAAATGCTTGTGCTAATCATGACCCAAGGGGTGGCTCACGCTGGGCGTGACTGGGTGACAAAGGTATTAGTGGTATTGCTGATGAGTTGTGCTTTAAAGCGCACCCTGGCTCTTAAATGCTTCCCCTGCTGCTTTCCAGTAGCAGTGATTACTAATCCCAATAGGAGAGAGTGAGATTGCGTAGATCACTTACACTGCCAGTAATGAACTCAATACTGTGATCTCTTTCCCACCTTGCGATGAGGTCTCTGGCCTACTTTTCCCTTCCACGTTACTCTCTCTGTCCCTTTGCAGCAGCTGTCACTCTAGCCTTCTTGATTAGCGTAGATAGTCTCGATACGCTGCGGAAATGTGAACGCTAATATTCTCCTAAGCAGCTGCTGTCTGATGTTGCAGGGGATCATCCAGTCTAGGGGAAGCAAAGGGGCAATGACGGGTCTGTAGGATGCCGACATTCCCCACTGCCAAATCTGTGCCCTCATCTCCATGGACATATCCTGTTACCCAACGTAACCCTACGCTGATACCTGGCACTCCCGTTGAGTTCAGGCCCTGGCTCCCGGCGTTAGAAAAGGATGCAGAGTGGCTTCAGTACTTGAAGATGGGGGGGTTAGGAACTAAGAGGTGCAGTTTTAGACTAAAACAATCAAGATCTGAATATTTATTTTCCCTTCTCTTTCTCTCCCACAATCTGTTTCAGCAACTGTACCAGATCCTGACAGACTTTGATATTCGGTTTTATATGTATGAGCTGCTCAAGGTGAGTGATGGACATGAAGAGTCTGGGCTGGGGGAATGAATGTCTCTGAGGCAACGGCAGAATTCCTGGAGCAGCCCTCTGGCAAATTGACTCTTCGGCTTGTTCCCTCTCTGGTAGTTGATGCAGAATTGTTGTCACATAACAGAGCCCGTTTGGGAGGGTTGGCGTGAGAAGATCAAACTAACCAGCCCCCGTGGAGGAGAGAAAAATGTGGGAAGTTCAGAACTGAACTGGGGCTCTTTAGTTGTCTTTTATACTGTCAGTATCTGGTCTTTTTCCAGAAAGGAGTTCCCTATCAGTAGTGACTGTGTAGGTAAGTGGAGAGTAAAGCACCAGGGACAAAGCGCTGGAAGTGGGTGGGGTGAAGGGAGTAGCCAAGGTGAGCTAGGCATGGTTGGCATTATGCAAAGCCAGAGGGGGTGGATCTTGATATCGCAGAACCTGAGTGCATGCCCCAGAGGGGCGTTTTCCTGAGCTTTTACAGAACTTGATTTGGTAGCCCCAATTGTCCAGAGTCACCAGGGCAATTAGGGAGTTGGGTGGGAGGTAGGTGGCTTCAAATCTTCCTTCCCCCGAATGAGCCTGTGGGTCAGAAACAAGCTGGCTGGTTAAATGCCTTGAAATCTTTCAAAGCCCCTGAAGTTTTTTCTGTCGGTGGGGCTGAGGCTTTAGACCCCCATGGCTCTGCTGGTATTTGACTTACATCTGTTAGGGTAACTAAGGCCCTTTGAGACCAGACCTAGAAACTTACAGTAAGGCACCTATTTGGCTGGTTCTTCTTTCAAATGACAGAGAGGGATGAATGCCATCCTCAAGTGAGCAGTGTGTGCCCTTATGCTCTTTTGGTTTCATTAGACCGCCCCACCCCTTCTCTTGAGAGGCTGGTGTACCATCATGTGGCAGGTTTTGAGATCTGCTGAACCGTCTCTATGGGATCTCAAGCTTCAGTGTGAAGGAGCTAGCAGAGCACTTCAGTTCTCAAAGCTGTGCTCTGGGCACTGTCATGTTGAATCTCTGCCAAGGCAGCCGCTGTTGTCTGTCTTGGTTCCCAGCAGGGTAACTGGATTATTAAAACTGCCATTTCCAGGCCTTTTGGGCTGGCTTTGGGTCTGGAAGTGTCAGAGAAGACTGCCCGAGCCCTGGAGCGTCCACTCCAGGAGTCAGTGACTCAAGATGACCACTTGGGATAGATCTCCTAGCCAGCCCAAGCTGTGGCTACCCATCCGTGTTTCTAGTCCTTTCAGGGAATGATTGTGTCTGTCTGGGAGGGAAATCCCCTTCTGATTGAATTCAAGGCATGCTATGAAGCTCCAGGCTGCTTCTATTTTTATTGAAATGAGGGAGAGGAACAAGGCAGGTTAGACAAACTGCATAAGGAATTCAGCTTCACAAACACAGCAAAGGTAGAGAATGCATTGGCCTCTTTTAGTGTCTTCCATGTGAGAATCTCCGAGCACTTGACAAACCTTGATAGATTTAGCTCCGCCATCTCTTAGAGGTAGAGAAGCTGCATACTCCTCACTTAATACACGGAGAACAGCTGCACAGAGACACAGCTAGCCCAGGCTCCTCAAGCTGAGAGTAGAACTCAGGTCTGTGCACTCTCTGCTTGTATTTCCTGCCTTGTTCTTTGAACCACATCGTCATTCCTTCCATAGTGTTCAAGTCATTATGCTCCTTGCACATGTGTGATCTTGCTTTAGAAATTATTGGTAGATCCAAGCAAATTCTGGAGGCTCAAAAGAAAAGCCATCCTCAAAGGCCCTAAAACATTGAGCAAATGGTAGAAATCACTGCATTCCTGGGGAGTTCCTCTCCTGCCAGCAGTGACAGCGGAAATGACGGCCAGTCACTTGTGGTTGTGGACCTATCTACTGATAAGACATCTATCTCACTGGCTCTTGAGCTCTAAAGTACATGCTGGGAGCACAGATCCAGGAGTCGGGGCCTTGTACAACAAATGAACCAAGTGTAGAATGGCAGCTGCATAGTCCTCTTGTTCTCTACCAGCAACATGCCACTTCTGCCACAACCAGGATAGTGAGCGAAACAAGGGTCCTGGTTGTTCGGAGTCCTTCAGGTTCTGTACTCTCTTCATTCAGGCACACCTACTTTACTGGCTGGAGAGCCATGTGCTACATCATGGACTTTTGTCTGTGTTTACTGGTTTGTCTAACATGAATGTATATTGTCTGTCTGCCAGGCCCTGGATTACTGTCACAGCATGGGGATCATGCACAGGGACGTCAAACCCCACAACGTCATGATAGACCACCAACAGAAAAAGGTACTGCTGCAGTGGGGCACAAAGTTATCGAGGTTTCAGGGCAGCTTGAAACTTTGCCACCACAATGTCCGTAGTCTAGGCTGCTGCTTTCTTATTCCCACCCCCAACCACACACTCTTCCCCGAGTGAGATCACTTGTACTCTACATGTATTGGGGATTGTCTGTCATACTTTACTTCTGCTGCCTTTCTCTGAGCTCTACAGAAGCAAATTGCTCTGACTTGGCCGGGATGGGGAGGGGATTGCTTCTAATTACTCCAATTCCTCCACTTATTTGGGAAGTGGTTTCCAACCTTTGCTAGAAGAGAAGCGTTACTGCTACTGCCTGGAAAGCTTGGGGCAGGGGGGTAAGAGAAATAGAGGGAGGGGAATGGGGCACAAGTGGGAGGACAGATGGGCAGAAGTTCCTCTGTTGGACAGTGATCGTTATGATTGTTCGGTTGTGACATCCTATCTTGTCTGAAGAGTACGTGGATTTTATACACTGGGAACGTAAGCTTCTCCTGTCGTTGGATCCAGCGACGTTGTAGTCTCAATACAGAGTTTTGCTTTCTTAGGGGACAGGTGATATTGGTGCGTGGGGGTGTGTGGAATCTACCAGTTCTCTAGCTTTTGGTTTGTTTTGTTTTTAAACCTACTAAATAGAAGACCCTTCCCCCAGTTAAATCCCCAAAAGCCAAGAGGCTCAGAGTAGAGGCTGTTGCTCCAGTCCTGGCTCATCTGTATTATGTGAGACCACAGCATTTTCAGAGCCCTCGAGTAACTTCACTCCACTGGCTTGAGCGCTGCGTCCCCCTCTGAATTCTGTAGCTATTGTAGGTTTCAGATGACTTTTCTAAGTGGATGAAGTTAGTGGATAACCTCCTTTCACCTGCAGTCACTAGACTGGCTTGATCTCCTAAAAGATAAAAGCCTGTGGCTTATCTGCACTGGCCTGCCATGTGCAATACTGTGGCCTCTTTTTCCACATCTGTCCTGTGTCATTTTTGATGGACACTGGTCAATTCATGGGATAAAATACCTTAGTGGGTACTTGCCCATTGTGTCAGCAACCTGATGTCCAGCACTGGAGTGCCATCTTAACTTCATGGCTGCATGTGGCCATTTGGGGTGGATGCTGCATATACCAAAGGGACAGTGGTATCTCAGGGTCTTTCCCTCCATCTGCCCAGTTCAAGTGATGCCTTAGAGTCCTCCCACATGCATATTTCTCCTGAGCTGCTAAGCCACAGTTCCCTCCCTGTGAATCAGCAGTAGCGGTCTCCCAGCGATGCCGGCAGCTCAGGGGTTGATAGTCTCCCTGGCAATTATAACGCCATCTGCAGGTCCATGCAAGTGTGGTGCAGTCTGCATTTCTCACCTGAAAGGGCAGCTCGTCCCCTCTGCTCTAGCCAGTGACTCTCTCGTAGCTCTTCCCACTTGTTAGCATTGATGCTGCCTTCACGCCCAGCTGTGCTTTTGATTTTTGTTTAATGCGGCTGGTTCCTGCTTGTTCCCTAGCATCCAATTAACTGTCTTTTTATTTGACTGGTGGCATTAGTAACACATGAGTCACCCAGCAATAGATTATTTGATTAGGGTTGCAAGGCAGAGAATTCTCTGAGCCATGGTAATGCCACAAAGCACCGCAGATAATAGAGTGAGGTGACAGCATGAGCAGAGTCCAGACGATACCGCATCGCTGCACAAAGGGCTCCGGGCTTTCACCAAACCATTGAAAAAGGCTTTGGCAGACTTGGCTTCACCTGACTTGTTTTTCTTGGCAACTAAACCTGTTTGCTCCTACTCTGTGTGTTTCTCTTTATTGCATGTTTAGTTGCGGCTCATAGACTGGGGTTTGGCAGAGTTCTACCATCCAGCTCAGGAATACAATGTCCGCGTGGCCTCGAGGTACTTCAAAGGACCGGAGCTCCTTGTGGACTACCAAGTAAGAGTCTGCATCCAAATTGCTATTTAGTGCGTTGCTTGTGGTTGCACTCAGGCCACTTTGGGTTTGTCCATTTGCCTTCTGGGGGTTACCAGGTTAGAGCAACTTTGCCATGAAGTTGGAAAACTGAGAGCCTCCTTTGACTAGGGGTCTTTTGGGGCTTGGGCCTAAGGCAAGTGTGACCTTTCTCCATTTGATTGTTTCTTCTCCTCTCCTCAGATGTATGACTATAGCTTAGACATGTGGAGTTTAGGCTGCATGCTGGCCAGCATGATCTTCCGAAAGGAGCCCTTCTTCCATGGCCAGGACAACTATGACCAGGTGAGGAGATGCTGTCTGACTCTGAAAGGGGGAATTCTTGTTTACCTCTTTCCTTTGGTTGGGGGTGAGGTTCCTGGGCTGGGACCATCTGATTGGTAAGGCATTGTTATGCATTTGGTTGAACTGAGGTGTCAGGACTTGCACAACAGAAAGTGTGTGCCTTCTGGAAGGCCCAATGATATGTGGCACAAATTGTTGCGGTGCTGGAGAGAAAAATTTGCAAGGGAGCTTTCCTTGGACCTCAGGATTTCCCCAATGCTGAGCTCCTAATCTCTGGCTGCCCAGGTGCTAACAGACTAACTTCCCACTCTTGTTTGTGGTTAACATGGATGCAGCAGCCCTTCCATCCATCCAGTACAGAGGTGGCGGAACATTCTCTTAAGTCAGTGACCTGCCCTTCTCTTGTTGCTTCTGTAAATCTGTCTTTTGTTGCAGCTGGTTCGCATTGCTAAGGTTCTGGGCACAGATGAACTGTATGGGTATCTGAAGAAGTACCACATAGAACTGGATCCGCACTTCAATGATATCCTGGGACAGTAAGTAGGGGAGGCAAGAAGCAAAACATGACTTTTGGTTTATTTTCCTTAAACATCCATCCCAAGAGTTACTCCAAAGCACAAGTGCTGCTTTAAGTCTCCTGGGCTGCAGTGTCATTTGTCTGCCTCTTATCTAGCTATTGATGTAACTTAGGTTTTTTTTCTATCCTCTGGCTGTCTACGCACTGAACAAGCCACTAGATTTTCATAGTAGATTTGGTTCTCTGCCTCTCCTGGGTTCCGAGAGCTCGTCTAGGTTTATTTTTCTCACCATGTTAGGGGCTGCATCTCCCATTCCTCGTGATGCCAGTAAAATGACTGAAATGGATTGGGGGGGAACCTAACACAGATGCTGGGAATTGTCCCCTCTACGAATCAGTCATAGAGTTTAAGGCCAGAAAGGACCATCAGATCATAAAATCATAGAATATCAGAGTTGGAAGGGACCTCAGGAGGTCATCTAGTCCAACCCCCTGCTCAAAGCAGGACCAATTCCCAACTAAATCATCCCAGCCAGGGCTTTGTCAAGCCTGACCTTTAAAAACCTCTAAGGAAGGAAATTCCACCACCTCCCTAGGTAACCCATTCCAGTGCTTCACCACCCTCCTAGTGAAAAAGTTTTTCCTAATATACAACCTAAACCTCCCCAACTGCAACTTGAGACCATTGCTCCTTGTTCTGTCATCAGGTACCACTGAGAACAGTCTAGATCCATCCTCTTTGGAACCCCCTTTCAGGTAGTTGAAAGCAGCTATCAAATCCCCCCTCATTCTTCTCTTCTGCAGAGTAAATAATCCCAGTTCCCTCTGCCTCTCCTCATAAGTCATGTGCTCCAGCCCCCTAATCATTTTTGTTGCCCTCCGCTGGACTCTTTCCAATTTTTCCTCATCCTTCTTGTAGTGTGGGGCCCAAAACTGGACACAGTACTCCAGATGAGGCCTCACCAACGTCGAATAGAGGGGAATGATCACGTCCCTCGATCTGCTGGCAATGCCTCTACTTATACAGCCCCATATGTCGTTAGTCTTCTTGGCAACAAGGGCACACTGACTCCTCATATCCAGCTTCTCGTCCACTGTAACCCCTAGGTCCTTTTCTGCAGAACGGCTTCCTAGCCATTCGGTCCCTAGTCTGTAGCAGTGCATGGGATTCTTCCGTCCTAAGTGCAGGACTCTGCACTTGTCCTTGTTGAACCTCATCAGGTTTCTTTTGGCCCAATCCTCTAATTTGTCTAGGTCCCTCTGTATCCTATCCCTACCCTCCAGCGTATCTACCACTCCTCCCAGTTTAGTGTCCTCTGCAAACTTGCTGAGAGTGCAGTCCACGCCATCCTCCAGATCATTAATGAAGATATTGAACAAAACCGGTCCCAGGACTGACCCTTGGGGCACTCCGCTTGAAACTGGCTGTCAACTAGACATGGAGCCGTTGATCACTACCCATTGAGCCCGACGATCTAGCCAGCTTTCTATCCACCTTATAGTCCATTCATCCAGCCCATACTTCTTTAACTTGGTGGCAAGAATACTGTGGGAGACCGTATCAAAAGCTTTGCTAAAGTCAAGGAATAACACATCCACTGCTTTCCCCTCATCCACAGAGCCAGTTATCTCCTCATAGAAGGCAATTAGGTTAGTCAGGCATGACTTCCCCTTGGTGAATCCATGCTGACTGTTCCTGATCACTTTCCTCTCCTCAAAGTGTTTCATAATTGATTCCTTGAGGACCTGCTCCATGATTTTTCCAGGGTCTGAGGTGAGGCTGACTGGCCTATAGTTTCCCAGATCCTCCTTCTTCCCTTTTTTAGAGATGGGCACTACATTAGCCTTTTTCCAGTCATCCGGGACCTCCGCCAATCGCCATGAGTTTTCAAAGATAATGGCCAATGGCTCTGCAGTCACATCTGCCAACTCCTTTAGCACCCTCGGATGCAGCGCATCTGGCCCCATGGACTTGTGCTCATCCTAGTCTGACCTCCTGCATACCACAGACCACCACCACCCAACAACCAAAATTAGACCAAAGGATTACAGCCCACTGGAGGCAAGCAGGCAGAAAATAGGGGGACCGAGGTGCACCAGTGTCTGAGGCCCCTGCAATGGCAGGGAAATCCTGACAAGTGACCCCCCAAACACATGCTGCAGAGGAAGGCAAAAAATCCCCCAGGCCACTCGCAATCTGATCTGGGGAGAAATTCCTTCCCGACCCCACATATGGGATCTGTGCTTTCATTAGATCCCAGAAATTGCTTTGCCTTCATGCTCCCAGCTTGCAAAATTGTCTCACAAATTTGCCAGCCCAGACCCAGGATCTACTTGCCCACCCTTTCCCATGACGATAATGAGAAACACGGGTTGATATTTTCTAAACAGGGCAAGGGATTTAATCACACCTCTACCAGTAAAATTAGTGGGAGATGTGTGGCTGAATCCACTGCATTGCTTTGAAAGTCTTGATGATGATCTCTTACTGGTCTGTCAAAGTAAAATTACCCACCTCGCGTGATGGCAAGTAGAAATTTGCAAGGCTGGCTTCAAACTAGAGACATTCTCGCCATTCTGAGCCTGTTTTTGAAGCCCTTGTATCTCATAGACAAAGGCCAGAAGGGGCCATCCTGATCATCTAGTCTGACCTCCTGCACATTGCAGGCTACAGAACCTAGCTATCACCCATGTTGTTTGGAATTCATGCCTGTTCTTTATTGAATGGAACCCTGGACAGCAATGGATCTCTGTAAAGCTGCTCATACAGAGAGCACGTCTAAATTAGCCTTACTGTGCGGTTCTCTCCCTCTCATTGGGATATCATAGAATATCAGGTTGGAAGGGACCTCAGGAGGTCATCTAGTCCAACCCCCTGCTCAAAGCAGGACCAATCCCCAATTAAATCATCCAACCAATTTTTGCCCCATATCCCTAAACGGCCCCCTCAAGGGTTGAACTCACAACCCTGGGTTTAGCAGGCCAATGCTCAAATCACTGAGCTATCCCTCAAGCCCAGCACTGCCAAAAGCCAAGTATGCTGGGTTGTAAAGGAAAAGGCTTGAGTGGCACTGTCCTTGTTGGGTGTCACTAGTGAAATGCTGGATTCTGCATGTAGAGGGGGTTGGTAGGTAGCTCTAATTAGCTCCAACACTGCCCTTTAAATTCACATATGGGGTGTGGTAGGTGAACCCTCCTAGGGTCTGATGGTAGCTGCTGTGCCATTCAGAGATTGGTCTGTACAATGAGACATCCCTCTGCTACAGGCACTCGCGAAAACGCTGGGAGAACTTCATCCATAGCGAGAACAGACACCTGGTCAGTCCTGAAGTCCTGGACCTTCTGGACAAACTTCTGCGATATGACCATCAACAGAGACTGACTGCCAAAGAGGCTATGGAGCACCCATATTTCTGTGAGTCCTGGGGGGAGCAAGACCTGGGGTCAGAGTCACATGACTGGGCTGGAAAAGGAAAGAAGGGTTTGTTGATCAGGTGGGAGGTGGGTCTTCCATTCAGTACCTCCCTATGGATCTTGCTATCGTATTGATGGCTGGAATTCCAGGTTCTCCAAAGTCTAATGGAAGCTTGTGCTGCTTGAAGGGGGGTTCCTTGGAAGAACCTAAGCTTTCATGAAAGTGAAGCTTTGATATTGCTCGTAGTAATGCTGCTTCCCATCCCTGGCTGATCCTTGTGTCTCTTGCAGACCCAGTGGTGAAGGAGCAGTCCCAGCCCAACTCAGAAAATGCCGTGCTCTCCAGTGGCCTGACAGCAGCACGATGAAGACTGGAAAACAACGGGTAACTCAAGATGTTTACAAATAAAAACAAAGCCTTCAGTCACACAGTGAAGGGACTAATCAAGACCCCTCCCCCATTTATACTCAGCAGAAATCTAACCTTTGGGGGGCTAACACCTCTGTTCCTCTCTGGTGGTTGTGGATAATGTAACTCAACCTGTGGTATCAAAGCCCTGGGCAAATGGTTTGCAAGATACCCAGGGCTCACGGTAACTGATTCTTGTTCACATTTCCATGGCGCCTCTCTTCCTTCCCAATCCAGCCTTTTCCTACCACGCTGGTGGAGCAAACTTGCCGTTCCACCAGTGGACCATAGCATGCATCTAGATAAATAAGCCCTTTGGAACTGTGGACACTTGGGGCCAAATTCAGACTGGGTATAAGCAGATGCAGCTCTGAGGTCTGGGAGTCGCACCTGCTCACTCCAGGTCCGAGTTTGGCCCTTTCATTTCGGTTTCAGTTGCAGAGGAAAAGTGTGTCTCAGGATTGGTTTGGATCATTTAAAACCAACAGCCACCTTCTAAGTTGCTCAGAGAGAGGTGAGCACCCCTGCAAGTGCATTCAGAAAAGGTGGTGGGCCTGTTAGGGAAAGTCCTGAATGTAGAGGCAGAAGGTTTTTCTGTAGCAGGCAAAAGACTTTCCCACAGACCTCAGGAAAGCCGATCCTGCAAGACTGTCTGTAATGAGAGATACAGCCATGTAACACGTGATAACTTGCGCCAGGTGAAGTACAATTCCAGTGTGTGAATCTGGAGTGTTTCATGCCAGCACCATTGAATGAAGATGTGAGGAAATGCAGCAGGAGAGCTTGGGGATGCAGGAGTGGGAACAGCAAGGGGGGAGGATCAGGAAGCAGAGGTGTGGTGGGAACAGGGAGGGAGTGGCGCTATTGGGGTGACTATAGCTACCGAGACAGAGCTTGGGTCCATGTAGTGTGTTAACAATCAGCCAAATGCTGAATTTTGGGGCTAAGTTTCTGTTGGGGGGCAGGGTGGTTCTCTTGTGGCTTTTCATCCGATCCCTTGATAGCTTTATAGCCCCACAACTCACAGTTGCCACCTCTAGTTGTTCTGTGTGTAATTTCATCCAGCGATTCTAGAAACCTCCTAAACCTAGAAACCGGAGATAGTGTTTTGCCACCAGCACCTAAACACAGAATTTCCTTCTCCGGCATTGTCAAATATTTAATTTTTTTTTATAATATAAGGTTAGAATGTTTCTATTTGAAACATCTGTTTACATTCCATATCCCAATAAAGTTATATTGGCATTGATAGCAGGTCAAATCCATTTGTATAATTCACTGAAACCAATAAATATCTATACGTATGAACTTCTGTTGTCTTCTAGTCTATGGGGATGTGCAGAAACGAAGAGCAGCTGAAGGCTTTGCATCCTGTAGTTAGGGTTGAGTTCTAACTTCTGTTCCAGTTTCCCTTTTTATCAGAACTGGCTCTTTAACTTCCTCTCAACAGCTCCTTTTGGCCTGATACTTTTCGTGCTTGGTCTCAGCCCAAAGGTGAAAGTCTCCGCAAAATCACTTTAGCCGCTGTTGAGTTCAAAGGGAGTCGCTCATGCCCAGGGAATAAACTTTTGTGCTTGCCAGACTCTCAGGGTACATCTACAGTGTAAAAAACCCACCTGCGGCTTGCGGGGTTGCAGGACTCTGAAATTACAGTGTCGATGTTCAGGCTGGGGGAGGGTCTCAGAGCCCAGGTTCCAGCCTGAATATCGACACTGCAGTGGTATAGCCCTGAGCCTGAGTTGCCCCAGCTGTAGTTTTATGTAACTACAGACATACCCTCACCACTGAAACGTCAAACCAGGGTTGTTTTCTAGAGCGCTCCTTCCGGGAAACCCAATATGTCCCACTCCTTGAAAAGTCCTGAATTCTTAATCTGCATGTTCACTCACTCACACATACTCACTCACACACGTACACTCACACACACGCTTCTCCGTGTGGGGTGGCTGGACTGTTCTCTATTAAGGACATACTGATATAGCAACAGCTCTTCATTTCTTTCCTGGTTTAGGACAAGAAATGTAAGGACCAGTACTAATGCGGTGGCCAAGTTGAGGATTCAAGCCCTTGAAAGTTGGAACATTTCAAAAGTGAAGGTTCCTTGTTAATTAGGGCCCTCCAATGGACTGTTTGTTTTAACCTGTACTAATGGTTCTCAGGGGATGTTCACTCTGGGATGGTGTCTTCCCCCACTGCCTCCCCATTCCCTCTCCTGCCTGTCTGGGACCCACCCCCCTTTTTAGACATGGATTGAACAGTTGTGATTGCCTGATGTGTTCACAACCCCAAGTCAGAGAATCCATGATCTATACGAGAAGCTTTCAAATTGTGGGGGGGGATGGACACACGGGGAGCTGATGGGGCCGGGCTGAAGGGCAAGGAGTGGGCTCTGTCTGGCAGGGGAAGCAGATGGGGCTGTGTGCAGACATCTCAGCTGCCAGAAACAAGCTCCCCCATTGCACAGCTGCAGCACCCACTTACTGGGAGTTACCCTGGGGAGGTTGATGGGGACTCTGAGCAGGGAGCTGAAGGCTGCACCCTGGAAGTACTGGCCCCCTGCCAGGCAGAGCCCCCTGCTGACACTGGCCCTTCAGCATGGCCTCAGGGTAGAGTCCCATCTGCTTCCCTGCTGGAAAGAGTGGGGCACGCATGAGACAGGTATCTCTGAAAGGGGAACCTCTGATCTATCCCCGTAAAACAGATGGCAATGAGGTCAAGTTAGCGTTGGGATAGGACCTTAACATTGGGAATTTCCTGACTTCTGATTGGTTGGCTTCTTAGCTGCAATGCTGCATTAACTCCAGTTTTTTGTGTTTAGCATTAAATTCCAACCCGTTAAACCAATGCTAAGTGAATGTCGATGTGCACGTTTGGGAAAGGCAGGGGTTTACATTTCTTGTACCAATGGGGGCACGCTATTCGTACTGCAGTGAGAACCATCTGCATTGCCCAACTCCTGGGTTTTACATTGGGAACTAATGGGGTGTGGATGTAGAATCTTCACCCGGAGCCCTTTTTTAGTCTGAAGAGGGAAAAGGGGTGGAAGGCTCTGGGGGGAGAGGTCCAGGGTCATAAGACCCTACTTCAGACCTCCCACTGATAGGTGTGGAGACCTCCACGCATTCTTCCCTGACACAGCCATACCAACATGCAGCACACACCTTGTCCTCTCCTCTGGCAGGACCTTTTCTCTGGAGTCTCAGCAATGCTTTCCAATCCCAAAGTAAGTTAGGAAGCGAAATCGTGTTCCCATCTTAAAGAAGGGGAACTGTGAGGTATAGAACGGTTAAGCGACTTGCCCCAGTCACCCTGCAAATTCAGCCCAGTCCCACCACCTTCCCCACCTCAAAGCTGGCGTTGAGACCAAATGTGAGAAGCTTCAGCCCAAAAGGAAATGAGAGCTGATTTGAAATGGTTAGTATGGAAATACCCTTGCAATCTACCATTCCTTGCTGCTGTACTGTACAGTGAGTAGTACGTGTGTGCACATAGCTCTAGGTTGATCCAGTTCTTCTCTGTGAGCCTGTTCACATGTTACATGCCCAGAGCCGGAAATGCCACTTCCCCCTGTTCAGTAATACTTCACATCTACTTTTCCTTATGGCAGTGAAAAACGCTTTGTCTTCAGAAAGAAAGGGGGCAAGGGAGATCCCTGATCACACGCCTTCTTGTTTGCTCAGGAATCTGGCACAGAGATGGCAGTGAGACAGGGGTGAGCTCACAAATGTACAGTGAAAATTCCCTGCCTACCAACCCGGCCCAGTGCTACAGCACCAGGTGACGGGCTGCAGTTCAGAACCTCAGCTTGATGCCTTGCTCTCAAGAGCAGCAGGGCCTGGGAGCATGTGCATGGGGAGGCTTGGGGTGATGCAGGCATCTGAGTGGGGGTGAGATAACGTGTTAGGGGCACAGAGAGACTCCTACTGGCCCCCAATAAGAACGTTATCCCAGGGAAGCATTGCAAACCATAAGTATGGGAGGCAAGGTGGAAAAAACAGATTTTCATTCACCTGCCATTCCATGCAATAGTAACTTAGCACTCCTACAGTGCTGACATCTTCAAAGCACCGCATAAGCCTCGCACCACCCTTGGGAATTGGGTCAGTATTCTCCTACTTTACAGACAGGGAAACTGAGGGACAGAGGTTCCGTGACATGCCCAAGCCTGTGGAGGGAGTAAGTTGTGGGGGAAGGATTAGAACCTGCTTCTGTCTCCTTGGCCCTGCGTTCAATCTACTAGGTGCTGAAGAAGGAAAAAGTTCTGGCAACACATTGGCATCAACTGCGGCTCGCGTCTGATGCTCACTTCCCTCCTCCCATCTCTCCCTAGGTCCGATGCTGTTCCTCCCAATTTTCCATAAGCAGAACAAGAACCAAATCAAACGTCTTATCAGCGTGTGTACAGAGCTGGCGGCCAGACGGCGTTGCGGTGGCAGGGGACGAGACCAGAGACCGCACCGGCTCCATGGCACCCACCAGTTTATAAACACAAACCTTACTTCTGAATGTAAAAGGTTCCTCTGCCTTTGACTTCCTGTTGACCTCTTCCTGACCCAGAAAGCATGGAAAATGTGAAGGGTATGCAAAACGGT
Organism: Terrapene triunguis; assembly: GCF_002925995.2. Taxonomy (NCBI): domain Eukaryota; kingdom Metazoa; phylum Chordata; order Testudines; family Emydidae; genus Terrapene; species Terrapene triunguis. The sequence goes on from NW_020664481.1 coordinate 20,304,938, forward strand.
TGTTGGCTAATGTTGCTCCCCCCCATGCTGACCTTTGCCCCCCTGAACCCCAGCATAACGTATTAACTAGCTGGCTCCAGACTTGATGCGGCAGGGAGGGGGCAGCGGGGGGAAATACGGCATGATGGACAGTTCTATATTATAATTAAAGGAATTCTATATTATTGAATAAAAGTTTTAAAAGAACTGTATGCAGAGTATTCAGTCTGGAAGGAGCCCTGGGGCGTGCCCCCCTGCAGTGGAGGATGCTGAGGCTGGTCGGAGCCCTTCCTGGGGTTGTCTCCTGCCATTCGCTTGTTTTCTGTGGTGGGAAGAGAGTGAATCTGTTGTACAAGGGTGGGCTAGAGCCTGCCGCCTCCAACTACTGGGCGGGCTTAAGCAGCCGGGCTACTGGAGGACAGGACCTCGTAAATGGATAGGAAAACTCCACGCTGGGCCTAGCATCTTTCCCTCAATATCAAGCTCCTTCGGAGGCCTGGATAAACACTAGACGCTTGGTCCCCCATGTGGTGTCTGCACCGCAGCAGAGGGTGAGACTGGCTGCCACTTTTAGCTAGTTTCCCATTTTCCTCCTCCTCCCCCCCCCCCCACGCCTCTGAAGGAATGGCAGAGCCAGGAAAGGCGCAAACGCTTTCTCCTTCCCTACCCCAGCTGAGAAGGACGTGGTACAGGGTGGGGTCTCTCAAGAGATGTCCTAATCAAGGGAGGCCTTTGCAACTATAGTTCAAGGTCTGGCTGCCTGGAGATCTCAGCTGGATTTAAAAAAGGATAAGGAGATAGCCCCCGTGTCTGCACCAACACCCCTGCCCTGTACACAGACAATGGGTGACTTCAGTCCTCTGAGCCTCTCCCCTGCTCAGGAGGGCTGGGGGCATTCTCATTAATCCTAAACACAGTAGACTCCTTATCCTCACAGTTCTCTGTGGGGACTACTGAGCCCTCCTTCTGTCTATCTCCCCCCCGCCCCCCAAGGACCCCTGGGCAGAACCAGCAGTGCTCACAATGCTTCCTCTTTAGTGACTGCTCCGTGGAGTGCTTCTGACTTCCTCCTCGGCCACTGCCTCGAGCTACACCTCCATTTGGGTAGTGAATCGAACCGGCTGGTGGAGTAAACCAGGGCTTTCTCCCCGCTCCTTCCGTCCCTCTAACCCCCGCTCATATCAAACCGCCTTCCTGCTAGCAGTAGTGGTGCCACTTGCGTTTCCTGACACCCTCGGTTAAGGAAGAGATCTCTCTCGGCCGGGTGGGCACGTCCTTGTCACGGCAGCCAACTCCTCACCTGCTCAGTCGTCAAGTGTTTATCCCAGCTGTGTCTCCACACTGGGCAGGCAGCATTTCCGAGCCAGTGAGCTTGAGCTTGAAATTAACAAACCCAGACGCTTGAAGCTACTTTTTAAAATCCCAGCAGGACTCCAATTCTACTTTGTCATTTCTTTTCTCGGGCCGTCCTCTCTGCCTCCAGCTCCCCTTGCATCGTTTTTATCCAGCGCCTTGGTACTGAAGCTGTCTGTTGTAAGGCTACCTCTGATATAAGGCTATCTGCTGTATGTTTTGTCTCCTGGCTCTTTGGAAGCTCATTATAAATACCTCTTTATAACAAGCACCTCCCTGTAATGTACGTTTAGTATCTTCTAAGCCTTATAGAAGTGGTGCTATGTATGTGTGCGTGTGTATATAAACTCTGTATTTATTATCTGTTTCCACGTGTGGGTCTGTGTATCTAGGGCAGCGCTGGGCACTAAGTGTGCAGCTGAGGGATTTGCTTAAGGGGAAAAAATATGCAGGTGGAATGTTAAAATGGACTCTCTGCCTTTAACGTGTTGTGGCTTCTGCCACTCCCCACTTACCAGCCTCCTAGTTGTGAGCGTGTTCCCAGGAATACATGCTAGCTCTGCTTGGTTTTTCAGGGCCATGGAGCTGATGGGGAAGGGTCCCTGGGGATGTCTTCAGTAAGCCTTCCCCAGAGGCAATCGATCTATCTCTATGTATTAACCCTGGGCCCATCCCTTTAGTATCTTGGCCCTTTGTTCCAGGAAGAGCAGCTACCTTCTGGGGGTCACAAGGAAAACGGTCACTCTTTGGTGCTCAGTTAGGTTTTAGCTGTAGTTCCTATCAGCCCAGGACTGTGTGTCGGGGATAAAGCATGAACCCCGAGTTGAAAGCCAGCATGAACCCCAGTTTCCAGGCTAGAGGATGAAATGCATCGACGTGGTAAGAGCACAGTGAACTCGTTCAAGAGTGAGGGCAAATGAGCGCCCGATGCCCTCTGATCCAGCAAAGAACTTTACAGGAAGGAATTGAAATAAGCAAGGTGCATTTGTTGCCTCTTGGCCTCCAGTCGGCTCACCTGATGGGGACGAGGAAAAGAGAGACCTCATTTGAGGACTAACTGATACCTTCACTGTGTTGGAGACCCACCTGCAATATGCTAGTTCCCTCCACACAGTTAAAATATGCTTCAGACTTGCCTGTGTACCTAGAATTAAACCGTTGGCTGGGTCAGGCTGTAGCCCGCGTCAGTCACGCCTGTTAGAACGTGGTCCCACCTGCACAGGCACAGCACAAACGTGCCATGGCGCTGCTGTGTTGTAACTGGGTACCCCAGCATTGCAGTCCTTGTAGTGTCGATGGGACAGCCTGGTAGCTACGTTAACCTGACTCCCATCATGTTTAAATCCAACCTAGGCCTCCCTTTATGCTTAACATCACCTTGTTAAAATGGCCTGGCCCTGAGAAACAGTTTCACCAAGGAAAGGAACTTGATGTGCCATCCATACAGGGTGCTACAGAAGCCGCCTAGAAAGAGGTCTGTTTTCAGTTACAATAGGCCAATTGCATAGAACAGTGGCTTCCTGCTGCATCCCAGCCTCCGTCTCATCACTCACCTTTCTCCCAACGCCCTCCCTCTGCTTGTCCTTTCCACCATGTGCGCCCTACCCCCTGCTTGATACATCCTCAATCGCCTGTCTTCAAAGGGGCACTGTTGACTACTTTTTTCGTTTTAATTTTCTTTTTACACTCCCTTATTTGTAATACCCTCAGAGAAGCTCCAGAAATAAACCGCTCTTTGCCTACCGATCGTTGTCTTCCATTTGTCAAAATACTGAGCCTTTTCCTCCCCCCTCGCTCGTCTTTTCTAATCCTGCAGAGGCAAACGTGACTTCCATCCTCCCCACTTCCTGGCCTTGTCAGTGTCCGCACAGGGCTAGACCTGTCCTGATCGGCTGCTGCAGGAGCAGCACTGTGGATGATCTATCTTTTTGCCTGGGTTTGGTGAAACTAGGAAGTAGCCTAAAAAAAAAAATAATTCAGCAACAAAGTGGATTTAAGAGGAAAGAATTCTGCATAAAAAGAGAGAACTTCCTTCTGGCCGGTACTGATCTTTAAGGTAGGTCAAATTTTGGAACTTGGACTACTTGACAGTGCCCCTTTATCTTTTTGAGCTCTTGTCTAGCGACAGACACACCTCCTCTGCTTTGTCCCAGTCTCCGCTTCGTGAGTGTCTGTGTGAGTCAGGATTCAGCAAGTGCGACAGTTCCAGAGCCTCCATCCTTGGTCTTCCTGTGTCCAACTTTCCCATCCGTAAGGAGCCGTCTGTTCGACAACTGCTCCTGCCGTCATGTTGTAGACGTTCCTTTCCGTCAAAGTTCTTTTCTTGGCCTGCTTATTGGATGGGCCCTTATCCATTCCCTCTCCTGTGTGGTCATGCGGTTCTACCGTATCTTCAAAGAGCTGCCAGTGAAATCAATGGGAGTTAGGTGCCTAAATACCTTTGTAGATCTGGGCCTAGCTTCTGGTCCCTTTTCTCCTGGTGAATAGTATTTAACGTCACTGAAGTCAATGGAACCATTCATGGAGTTCAGATGATACTCAGCCTAGGTGACGCAGTCAAAATCCGGCCCGGCGATGTTTTCCCTTTTCTTAGTTTCCTGCCCCAAAGTTAACACAAAGTGTAGAACTCAAAATCCTATTGACCACCGCAGCATTTTGCAGTGGTCAGCGTCACCCAGGAAAAGTTCTCACAAGCATCCCCAGGCCATTAAACTGGCAAAACCAGAGACCTCATAATTAGTCAAAGCTCTATATAATTTAAATGGTGACTTGCTGGTTTGTCATCTCTTGCCACCAGGATACAATTCCAACAAGCTCTGAAAGTTCCCAGTGTATGAACTATGTGCAGGGAGGGGGGAATGTTTACGTTTTTCAAAATAATTCCTGTCACCATGTAAACGTACTTTTTTTTAAAAAGAGAAATCTAATTTTCAAGTTAAATCACTGAAATGTCCAACTATGAAAGTCTGCTGCCTCTATCACACTAGCTGTTCTACTGGCTTTAAAAACATCAGACCTCAAAGTCTGAGCCACACTCTGTTAAAAAGTCCCCGGAGAAATGTGCTGTGGGATTCTGGTACCATCATCCTCTAGGCAAAGATTTGCTCTGCTGCTTTGGCCCCTTAAATCCACGATCTCATTATGGTCTGGTATATTATGGAGTCTCATCCACCTGCATATATTTTTCCCTTCATTATTGCTAAGGATGGTGGCATGAAAACAGGATTTCGGAGTTAATCTGCTCTTGCTTCTACTTTTTCACCGGTAACCAGTTATAACGTCCTGGCGATTTGCTGGGCAAATAACTGTTGTCCCTCTCGTAATTGTAACTTCAGGTGGGACATGAGCAGAAGGCTTAACACCTTCTGTTTCCATCCCAGCTGGCGTTCGAACTGGAGAACAAAGGGAATAAGAAGCTGCCTAGAAACAGGCGTGTTTCTGTCTCTTAGAAAGGAAGAGAAGCTTGGGTCTTGCTTTGGTTGGCTTGTGCCGATAACCCCATTAGGAATAATGGTGGTTTGTGCTGTCCACTCTTCATTGAGCGACGATGACCACTCTCAAAACCACATGTGGCATTTCTGCTCTGTGTGAGTTGCACGGTGATTTTTAGCTCCAAGCCAACAAGTATCTTGCTGTCTTCACCATCAGATGCATTTATATCCGCATAGATTCCAATACCTCTTCTAGACAAAGGTTTGTTCTCCAGTTAGTTTAATCTTGGGTATGTTCTATTCCCTGTAGAGGGAATAGAGACTCTGCGTGAGTAGATTAAGCTTTTCCGTTGCTCAGGACAAAGATTAAAGATATTGTCTCCTGTCCATGCCACCCCAAAAGGTGGGCAGGAAGCAAAAACGTGCATCAAGCCCAGTTGTGAGCCAAGAGCCATGTGAGGAGCTATAGCAAAACGCACGACTGAGTAGGATTAAATAGCAAACGGAAAATGTTGATGAAAAATCTTCTGGCTCCCTTTTGACAACAAGATGTTGAGCTTGTCTGGCTTATAGTTAAATACAGATTGTTTCCTTGCTCTTCAAAGATGGTATAAGGGCTGGTCAAGATAATGCCCACGGCTGTGTTTTGTCTAACAGGGGTTGCTAGTCCCTGAACAATGAGCATGTAACATCTCTTTTATGGGGAAAAGAGGACTCCCGGTTGTTCTGAAAAAGCTCTGTTAAGATTGCTTCTTGTAGACCTCCACAGCCAGGGCTTGATCCTCAGCCCATCAAAGTTAATGGAAAGACTCCCATTGATTTCAATGGGCTTTGGATCATGCCCTCACTCACGTGACATTTACAAGGTACTGTGAAGTGTGTGTATGATTAGGATAAGCAATAGATGAATAATTATTGAGAGGAAGGATTTATTATCTTTATAATTCCTTTCCGTAAACATGTCCAGCACTGTTGGATTTCAGAGGGGCACCTAGATTTGACATGTCTTATGCCAGTGTTTTAGAGGGTTCCTGAAGGTCTCACCACCTTGAAAGTCATCTGATCTCCAGGGTACTCAGGGTGGGGGGGGATTCTTTGGAGGATGATTTTATTTTTGGAGATGGACCTTCATTTACTGTAGAATTCTGCCAGGATGTCGGCCTCTTCCTAGCGTATTTAATATGAAAAAAGCATAGTAGAAACTAGTGCACAGTTGCCAAAACCCAGTGCCCACACACATTGGAAATGAAAGGGAGAGTGTAATATACCAACGGCTTCTCTGGTGATCGGACGGACTCGGAAACAGCTGCCATTTTCAGGGAGTGCTGCCAGGTCCTGATCCTGCCCACTGGGCAGACCCCTGTGCCTATCCGGACTCCCCACTGACCTCAGTGGGGCTCCACACAGACACAGGGTCCAGGTCAGCCTGCAGGATCAGGGCCAGGTTTATACAGCTGGAGATTAGGGGCTTGCTCCTGCTCAAATGGGAGCCAGACTGGGACACAGGTTAAAAAGTTTTCTCTCCAGCGCAATACTGGGCGGGGCTTTTCAAAGGCGCTGAAAGGAGTTAGGTGCCTAAATCCCATTGCAATTCCATGAGTGCTGGAGGTCTATCTTCCTACCTTAGGCTTCTTTACAAATTCCAGCCTGCGATATTGACACACATTAGCATTCCGTTAGGTGACTGTGTTTTTTATGCCTGTTTTTAGCATCGTTTCCTGCATTACACGTCTCTTGGGAGGAGGAGAGAGAATGGAGATGCCTTGGATAAAAGTTGAAATTGCCGTGATTTTTCTTTAGAATTCACTGAGAAACTAGGACAAATGGTTTGAAAACACAAAATGTTTCCATGTATATTGCTCCTGCAAAACAGCTGGCAGTAAGATGTGTGCCTGGACAGCATCTGCACGGTGGATGAATGAGGGGCTGGGCTATTCAGGAACGGCAGCTGTATATTTGCCCTCATCTCATGTGTTAACAGATTGGATTTATGGAGTCATTTATTTAACTGTGTTGTATAAAGTGTTTGTACTCTAACCAATTGACTAAATATAGTTCTAATTTTTAAATAATGTGTTATTACTTCTGGTGTGTTTTTAGTTGCTTGTGGGGGAGGGTGGGCACGTGTTCAGTTTGTCAGAGGCGTGACAGTAAGAGACTGTGACTGGGGAAGAAATAGCCACTTAGGGCCCTGCTCCTGCAAAGATTGATGTATGTGCTTAACTTTAAGGACTGCGGACTAGATCCAAAGGCAATTGAAACTAATGGACATACTCCCATTAATTTCAATGGGTTTTGGATCAGGCCCTGTGAATTGTCATTGAAGGCAATGGAACTACTCAGGTGTATAAAGTTAAGCATGTGTGTAAGTTGTTGCAGGATCAAGGCCTTAATTCATTTAGATCTTGCCCTGGTATCTAGTTGGTCTTGATAAAGTTGGTGTTGATAAAGACACTTGTCTTAATTATTTTGGGAGCTTACATTTTTTTTGCTTAAAAATGCCACTCCAAGCTGAAACTGACAACAAAGGGAATCTTGTTGGATTGCTTTAAAAACTCAGTTTAAAAAGATGTGAAATAGATGCATGTTTGTTTAAGGCAAACTCTAATAACTGCAGATATGGGTCTACTCAGAAAAATGATTGTAAAAATGGCATTCTGGGGCTCCTCATTTTGCATTTTTTCAGTGATTCCTGAGCAAATCTGCTTAATTATAAGTAATTAGATGGGGGGAAGTGTCTTCTGCCAGCTGCTCAAACTCAGCCTGGGCTTTGAGATTCAAGCCGTGATCTTTCTTCTGCATCATCGCCAGTAATAAAGGTTTGGCAGGCTAAATTATGTCCTCAGTGACACCTATGTGGTCCCATTGCCTTCAGATGTAACTGATTGGAATTTAGTAAACAGTTCTGTTGCTGATGCACATGGAGGAATTGAATCCAGCTCATGCTGTCTTAGCTGTGTTGCTCTGGAGGGTTAAAAGGTATAAAAAGCAGCAAAAAATGTATTTTAGGCCCCAATCCTGCAGTCACTTCTGCTGGTGTGAGTAGTCCGATTGATTGGAACGGGACTCCTGGGGTGAGTAAGGTTACTCATGTGAGTGTTTGCATGATTGGGGCCAAAGTTAGCAGGCACGACTCTTACTACAGAAAGAGAGCAGATCTTAGGCTACGTCTTCACTACGG
>NW_020664481.1:20313281-20317265 GCF_002925995.2 Terrapene triunguis
CCCGTAGTGAAGACGTAGGAAAGTGCCATTTTTCCATAGTCCCGTTTCAGAGCACGCTCACGCTTTAAAGAGCTCTCTTCTCTGGTGCAATTCAAAAAGAGTTTTGATTTTAAAAATAAAATGAAATTGGGCAAATTATTTATAACCCAGTATATTGAAAATGGTCCAGCTATTTCCATTGGGAAAGTGGCAGTCAGGTATTAGCTGCTGTCAAGCCAAAATATGTACCTAGCACAGCAGCTACCCCATAACTAATCCTTTTCATTAAAAAAATTCAGTGAGGTTCTTCCCCCCCCCCCCCCATCTCATCCATGCTGCATCATTAAAAATAAAAGATTTGTGAATTACAGGAACACTATCAATTGATTTGGGGTCCAAAATGTAGACCTCACTCCTGCAAACACTCCCATGCTTAGCTTTTCCACAGGAATAGAGCCATTGAAGTCAATGGGTCTGCACACATGCTTAAAATTACTCCCTCGTAAAACTGCTTGGGAAATTTTTGTCCATAGAATCTTCTGTTAGAAATTGCCATTTTTGTGAAATGGGATTGATTTAGACCAAAGTTCCGGTGGGAAAAAATGTCAGTGAATTTTTTTTTCAGTATTTCCATTTTTCAGGAATTCCGATTCTGAAAAAAACCAAATTGTGACATGTCAACATTTCCCGCAAGCAGAGGTTCTGAATTTCAATCAGCTCTGCTGCTGTGTCTGTCTATGGCACTGGGATATTAGATGTTTCCATATTATAAAAGTGAGGTGGGTGTGAGAAGGGATTTATTAGGGATGATGATTTTTTTCACAGGAATATTTTAAATGTTCCCCAAGCTGCAGTGGTGGAAATGCAACTCCAGCAGCACTGGGATGTTGCATTGGAAACTGAAAGTGAAAATGATTAGAAGCAAAGTGAAAGTGATCATCACTCTGCTTTCACTGTCCAAGCAGTGAAAAATCAGGGTTGTTTAATTCTCTACACTGTTTTTGATAGTACACAGATAAGGAACATTTCTGAATATGAAAACAGATTTGGACAGTGTTCCTCTACCATGGAGACTTCTAGGAAATAAATCATCCCCAGACAGCATGACTGCAGATGCAGTATCACAAAGACCTTCACATGCATCATGTGTTTATGCATGAAAAGTTTGGGCCCAGACCCTCAAAGGCATTTAGGTCCCTAACTACCTTGGAAGATGTGGGTCTTTGTTAGAGTCCAGATTCAGGAACACTGCCAATGACGATGCTTGGAATGGGCAGAAGCCACCATGTTGCTTTCAGCAAGAGCAGTAGATAGTTTAATCAGATTGGTTCAGGGGGCTGCGTAGGAGCTGTTAGTGTTTTTCTTAATGTAATTCTACCTTCATGCACAGCCCACAATAGAGAGAGAGAGAAAAATAAGGTAACCACTTGTCTGTTTTCTAGGGAATCAGTACTACGTAGGTATTAAAACAGGAGGGGTCAAGACTCCTGGGTTTTGTTATCAGCTCTGCTACTGATTCATTGATGACCTTGGGCAAGTCACCTAGGGACAGCAGTAGTAGTTTCTTGCTTCTTGAATAGTCCCCTGAATGAGTTGAGACAACACACAGAGTAAGGTACTACTCCACATGAGTAAGGGGTCTGAACCTGCTACTGACCTCTTTGAACCACAGTTCCCATCTGTACATTGGGAATGATACTCCCTACTCCACAGGTGTCTCAAGGCTCAGCCCATTAATATTTCCAAAGGGCTTTGAAGGCTAAACAAATGCAAAGGGATTATTGAGACTCACTCTAATGGCCTCTTTGTGGTGGGGGAGGGGGCATGTTACTTGTTGCTGTATGGCAAGATGGTGGTGGTAGATTGTCCAGTCCTTTTATGTAACTCATTGCCCATCACTTGCGGACCTGAGCACACCTCACCCCGTGACTGGAGTTGACCTTCTCATGGTGCCACATCAGCTCTTCTGACTGTTGGTGCTACTTCCCCACCCACAGCCATGCACCTACATACATGAAAAGCTGTAGGAACAAAACAAGATCTCTGCATCTAGGCCCAAATTCATGACAGCCTCTAAATTGTCATTGCTCCCCTCCTAGGCGCTTTGTCCAGCCCTTCCTTGAGTGCATGGTGCTGGAGTGTCTCCCAGTGGCTAGGAACTAGAGGGACTAACATTATGTACAAACATTATTTATATGGAACACTTCCCTTGTAATATGCTCCATGGTGCCCGCCCTGCCCCATTGAAGCCAAGGGGAGCTTGACCATTGATGTCCGTGGGTGCAGGATCAAGCCCATTGTGAGTTTTCTAAATGTCAGTGAAATAATTGTAGTCTAAATTCACTAAAGAGACATGCACCAGTAAGAACTAACTGCTAGGCTGCAGTGAGATGCTTTTTGCAGATTGTTCTCTGTGTGGGGGAGGTTCTGGGTTTGGTTTAGTTTTTGAATCGGTCGTCCTAGCGATATTTTTAAAAGGCTGATCCAAGCCGGCAGAAGCCTCCAGCATTAAGGCTTTCCCCTTAGTGCTGCATCGGTGGCTGGGAGAGCTTCAAAGCTTCAGGCATGTCGCTGCGGCCTTGAGCCAGCTCCAGTCTGGCAGGGAACCTGAAGCAGTGAGATTGCCTAGCTGGGGGAGGAAATGCATGCTGGGTTTTTAGAAGAGGGGGGTCATTGCTATTCATCAACAAAGGTGCCCGTGTTCCTATTCCCTCTGGCCAAGGAGGTCTAGGAACTGACTCTTAAATACCTCTTTGTGGAACTGAATGAGGGAATCATTTGAGAACAATGTGAGATGCTGCCCCCCAGGGGCTAAACTCGATGTTACTGCTGTTCAGTCAGAGGCTAGACCTCAAATTCAGATCGCTGAGTCACATACTGTCTAAATGACTGATTTTATTAACCAGACTTTCTGGTGGATTCATTGGCATTTGACATAAAAGTCCAGACTAGGTGAAGTCCGGAGTGATGCAAACACATTCCACAAATGCTACCTCCAGGCTGATCCAGCAAGAAGAAAATGAAAGCAGGTACCTAGCGAAAACACAAGAAGCTACAGCTCTCTGAGGAATGAAAAATGATGAACTGCTGTAGCTATAAACCAACAAACCAAAAAAAAAAACCCTCCTGCAGAAAACTGCTAGTGGCTGCAAAAGGAAAAGTGGGACATTTCAAAAATGTATCCAGGCAATAAGTGTTCATTAGGGATGAGATCAGTCATTTCATTAGCTCCAATGTACTGGCCACGGGTACGTGGGCTGGAACAGCCTTGGTTTAACATTAAACGTGGCTGAGTGAACACGAGAAGGGAAAGGAGATCACACTCGCCCAAAATGGCTTGGCTTCTTGCAGCTCAGTTCAGTTCAATAATACTTTATTGGCAGTACAAACTGCAGAGTGGGGTGTATTGACACAGACAGCAGCTTGCCAGAGGTGGGTAGACTCTGCCTGAGCCAGGACTAAATGGTACATTGAGGGGTTCATTTCTGCTGCAGGAGGTCTATGGTCAGGCTGTCGTTTCAACAGTCTGGTTATCCGTGTGTCCGTTTGTCATTATCATGTACAGCTATGACTCAGGGGCAGCTTGCAATGGCCTGAGACTTAAAAAAAGGTTTAGACACCACCCAGAGCCAGTTAGGAGTCATTGCACTGCAACCATCTCCCAGGGATTCTCAACCTTTTTCTTTCTGAGGCCCCCATGGGTGGGGGGTATAATAGGCCCCTGGCGCTGCTGCCGGACAACCAGCCCTTCCCCGAGACCCCCACTGCCTCCTCCACTCCACACACCCCATCCCGGAGGTCCCTGCTGCTCCCCGCATCCCTCCTCTTTGGGATGGGGGGGTGGGGAGGTGAGGAGGGATGCGGAGGCTCAGCCGGGCGCTGGGGCCGGCGGCTCGGCGGGGGGCCTTCGGGGGCGGGAGGAGCTGGCGCTCTGGGAGGCCATTGGCTCGGCCCGGCTCTGGGGGAGGTCTGGCACTCAGGGTGGCTGGTGGCTCAGCCTGGTGC